>NC_046290.1:84329944-84929944 GCF_004115265.2 Rhinolophus ferrumequinum | reverse complement strand
GGGCCTAAAATTTCATGCAAATTTTAACATAAGCTTGTGTATGCCTACAGAAATCCTTGCTGGAATTTTTATAGGGATTGCGTTAAATCTATAGATGAATTCGAGAAGAATTGACATCTTTACTCAGTTGAGTCTTCCAGTCTACGAATATGATATGTCTCTCCATTTAGTTAGGTCTTCTTTCATTTCCTTTATCGGCATTTTATAATTTTCAGCATACAGATATATACACATTTCTTAAGTGTATATCTAAGCATTAATTTTCTTTGGAGCAGTTATGTTTTTTAATTGTGATTTCTACATGTTCATTGTTAGTATATAGAAGTGTGTTTAATTTCTGTTATTGATGTTCTACCCTGTGATCTTGCTGAATTCCCTTAGTGCTAGAAGTTTGCAGGGCTTTACTTTGTAGACTTCTAGGTATTTTCTGTGTAGACAATTGTGTGATCGGCTTATAGGGATCGTTTTATTTCTTCCTTTCCAAACTGTATGACTTTCGTTTCTTTTCCTTGCCTTATCTTAGTGGTTAGAATTTCTAGTACTAAGTTGATTAAGATGGTGAAAGTAGACATCCCTACCTTGATCTTGGTCTTCCACCATTGAGTATGATGTAGCTGCAGGTGTTTGTAGATGCTCTTCATCAAATCACGTTAATTACCCTCTATTCCTAAGTTGCTGAGAGTTATGATCATGAACTCGTATTGGATTTGCAGCCAAATGCCTTTTCTGCGTCAGTTGATATGACATTATGATTTTTCTTCTTTAGCTTCTTGATCTGGTCAATTCATTGATTGATTTTTAAATATTTAACCAGACTTGCACATCTAGAATAAATCCCACTCTGTCGTAGTGCATAACTTTTTAACACATTGTTGAATTAGTTTTCTAACATTATGTTGAGGATTTTTGCCTCTATGTTCATGAGAAATATTGGTCTACACATTTGTTGTTTACTTAGGGCTGCCTTTGTCTGGTTTTGGTATCAAGGTAATACTGGCATTATGAAGTAAGTTGGATAGCATCCTCTCCTCTTCTGTATCTGGAAGAAACTGTGTAAAATTGGTATAAATTCATCTTTAAATAAGATACCACTACCTCTCCTACCTCCACCTGCTGCCCTGGTGTTTCTGGGTGAGGGAGAAGAGACTCAGGCTGGTGGGGAAAGAGAGGCCTCCCAGATCAGGCTACTGGTTCTCTCCTGCTATCTCTGCCTACGTACCTCAGTATCTCTCAATGGTAAAGGGAGTCTCAGACACAGCAGAGAAGGAGAGTATCTCTTCTGGTCACTTATTTCTATCAATGCTCCCAATCCATCTCCCTTGCTGGTGGTATCAGAGGGACTCCAGCGTGATCTGGAAAAAGAATGAGCCTGCCTGGGCACCTTCTATGGCTATGTTGACAGTCAAGAAACTGTGTCTGGGTGACCTTCCTCTGTTGGGTAGGGGTACGTAAGATACCCGGTGACTGTGTTGTTCCTACATTTCCAGGGTCCCAAACCACTTTGCATTCTTCTAATCACATTCACATTTTCTTTTGGTTGTGTTTTGCACTGCTTCCAGGGTTTATAGTTGTGCTTAGCAGGGAAGGACAAGGAACAACAGATCTACACCATTTTGTCCTATGTAGAAGTAACCTTCACTTTTAATCATAGAGGCACAAGGACTGACTCAGTTCTGAACAGTCTTGAATTACTTGAATTCTGCATAAGCAGACAAGGATTTAATATGAAGATGAGGAAGAAGAAGAGACAGAACCATTCATCATTGGAATTGACCTCAAGCTGATACAGCACAAATGGCTAAAGAAGGAAAAAAAAAACAAAAAAGCCAAACCAACAACACGCAACAGGGAACAAAGATCTTTTCTTTGTAACAGCTGCTGGCCAGCTAGTCTTTCATGGCATTTTCCTATCTGCTTTACGTTTTTAATGTAAAGTGAAGTTATATATATATATATAACATTGTATTATATGGATTGTGAATAATCTGTGAAATTTGTAGAGCAACTGTCGTGATCAATCAAAAAGTCGATTCAAATAGAACTTGAGCTCAAACTCTTGGACAAGCACAGAACATTTCATTATTCATTAGCAATAGATTAAATGAGATATCGGTGTGGTGGTTAGCAATATCGTGTTTGTTCATTAACTTACTACCTTATCTTCCTTCATTTTGTTTAAGTCATAATTTGTACAAAAGCCATATTGCTTCCTTAAGAAGCATTACATGGACATTATTTCCTGCTTTTAAGAGAAATTATTTTGATTCCATACAATCATTATTGATCAACTTCTGCCTGTGAAAGTGAAACCAGATACTACTTATTGGAACTCATTCCTGAAATTTCATTTAAATAGGCCAACATTTGATAGTCTTAAAGAGAACAGTACATCCTCTGGCTAAAGTGGATTGCACTGCAATAATAGGGAAAATGATTTTAGACACATCTTGTGTCCTGTGCTTATTAGTTTTGAAACTAACCCAGTTATTACATCAATGATAATTTTTAAACTCCTCATCGGTGCATTCTAACTTACTTTTGAGGGTGATCCACCCACATCAGGGTAGGTGCTCCCATTTGCAAAGAATGACATAGCAGAGGGAAATTACTATGATCAAGTTTGCCAAGTCATATAATGCAAATAATTGTTAATAATACACAATTCAGTGTGATGGTAGTGTAAGAAGTACTTTAGATAGAAACGTAACAATATACCAGGTAGCATTCTCAAAACTATTAAGCAGCAAATCTAAATCACCACAAAAACCAACTGAACATTAAACTAATATTTACTGTTGAATATTAATACTCTTGAGAAAATGCTCATAATAGCAACCATATTTGGCTCTGAAAATAGCACTCACCCACTCAGAAAATACAGAAGCAGCAGCAGCAGCATAAGTTCAACTGGGATTTTTGAAAAAAAAATGCTTCTGTGTTATGAAAGATCAGGTTCATCAGAGCTACGTTAAATTAAATAGGACGTATTAGAATTTATGCCGTACTGACAAGATTATTTTTTGAATCACAGAAGAATATTTGTATTTTTAAATGATATCAAGAGGAGCCCTAACAGATACTAGAATTTGTGAAGAAGTGAAAAGCACCTCTAAAACCGATCTAACATTGATTACATGCTATTTGTCAGTTCTAAAGAAAAAATGAGGTTGCCTTATTTCTTATAGTCAATATTAACGTATTCAGATAACGTAACATAGTTAGTATTTCTATATTCATGAATTAACTTGTTATGTTTTAGGTAACCTAACTCTCTATTCCAGATGAAAGAACCCAGTCTCTGCTTGCTTAGACTTTTCTAGTGATAGCCAAGAAATTATTGAAAGACTAGTATATATCAGTTAATAGTTTGTGAACTTGAGTGTAGGGATCCAGTCTTACTTATCTGTGTAGCCCTGGAACTTGGCACCATGTCTTATATTTCATGGCATAATGGATATTCATCATACATTTGTTAATTTTTAAGGCACTAAATGGAGAAATGTTGCTTGAACCAATATTTATATACCAAGCACCGTGTTAGGCCATCATCCTCACAAAACCCGTAAGAGATTCATGTATGGGTTAGCAATCTTTTGGTGGCAAATAACAGAAAATGTAAATCAAATCCTAGCTTAAGTAATAAGGAGAATGTATTGATTTGTATTGCTAAAAAGTCAAGCAGTAGGTAAAGTTTCAGGTACAATTTCAACACTGCCCCTTTGAATTTCTCTGTAGTTCTCTCCGCTTTGCCCTCTTCCATTTGTCAAATTCAATGTCAGCTGACATCTTTCAGAGCAGTATAATGGCTACAGTCATTCCAAAACTCACAGCAGCACATAGTACCATACAGAGGGATAGAGAGTGTCTCTTACAGATATCTTAGAAGAGTTAGCGTGTATCCCATAAGTTCTCCCCAGATGTCTCTCCTGTACAACTAGCTTTAGCCTTAACTGCATGAAATGGTTGGTTTGCACCCATCAAAACCAACTCTTAGAGTTAGGATTGTGTTTAATCCTTGCCAAACTGCCGCTGGCTGGGAAGGATGTGTTTTCTTAAGAAAGCAGACAAGAAAACTGAATGCTGAGTAGGCAATCAACATATGTCCACTAAACATAGTAGTAGCTCTAGTTAGTCTCAGACAATTTAAGTAACTTGCCTGAGGTGAAAAGTGGTGTAAAGCTAGGTTCTAATTCTAAAGCTTGTGTTTTCTCCACTTTCAATCGTATCAAGTGTTCAGAGAAACTACCACATAGTATAACCATCATCCTTGTCCTAAATTGAGAAAACTAAAACTAAAATTGTCTTATCTTGGGGGGAAAAAAGTGATTTAAATAAAATATCACTCCCTACTCCCCCCAACTTTCACCATTCTTCCTTCCACTTTCCCTATCATCAAAATCCTTCCCGTCTTTCCCATCTCAACCAAGTGCTTTTATACTCCTAAGGCAGTGGTCTATGCTCCAAAATTATCTCCCTCTCTTAACTCTCATTGAATTTCTATTTCTTTAGGTGTTAAATAAAACAATTCAACGTTAATAATAACATAATGCATTACCACTTCCAGGGATATTTGCAACTTACATCATGCCATTTGGTGGACACAACAACCACTCACACTCCTTGCCCCCAAGAATCTCTACAGGAGGAATTTCAAGGGAAAGAGATACCAAAAGGTGGGTGAAAATTTTATTGCAGACAAACCTTCCCAGAACCCCTGGGATCGAACTCTGAAAGTGATTGTTTCCATCACCTCCATGAATGAGTTTTCTGGCTTGCCAAATTGTGTTTTTCCTAAGAGTACTGTCGTATTTCCTAGAGTCTTGTCTTTTTCCTAGAGTACTCCCATTGGAAATTCTCTTCTTGTTCCACCCCCATACATATTCAAGCACCTTTTTATATTTAAAAGTTGTTCTCTGATTGGTGTTTCTTACGTGATGGCTGTTTCATGTTTAATCTTTCATGTACTACACTTAACTTAATATTATCCTCACTTAAAAATGACTTCCAGATTCTAATTGCTTTCAAATGTGACTTTATCCTCCCCACCTCCCAAAACAAGTAGGCTTCACTTTCTTAAGGCCTTTAAACACACAAGAATTGATAAGAGAAGCAAGACAAAAAGCACAGTTTGCCTACAAAGCCTAAAAACTCACCTTCTTAAGAGTAATAAATATAATTTTTCATCAGAATGTCAGTGAGCTACTTCTTTGTCATATAAACCAACCCCAGTGGATCGAACTCTAAATTCAAGAAACTGGAAGCTGGACCTTGGTTAGGTCCAAGCAGCATTATGGAAAAAAGGAAAGTTACAGTACCTCAAACCGCCCACATGTGACTGGCCAGAACAAGTTTGAGCTAGTGAGAGCTGGACAAAGAACTATTTAGGACTCTTAAATGAGCCAGAATTAGACCATGGGTTCTAGGTTACTGACACTTGCTTTATTACTTGTGGGGGTGACACACAAATCTGTGTGTGAGTGTTTTATACTCATAAGCTGTACCAATGTTTTGCCCCGCGTGGCAATCATGAACACATTGGCTGCTTTGCTGCCTGCATATAGGACATCCCTTCCCGCCCACTACCCACGCATAGAAATACTGCTCTTTCAATATTCTGAGCTGTTCAGCCACTGCAGAGACAACCCACACACAGTAACTGTTGAAGTACTTATTATGACCTTCTAGAATCGGGCATGTTGAATTCTGTTGTTTTTCCTAACCTAATGCGACATTTTACATATTTACAGACTCTTTCCTAAATTGGATTTAAAAGACCCTTAATGATCTTAGCAATTGTTAAAATTTTGAGTAATGTTATAGGTAGCAGGATGGGGTTTCTTTTAAGAAGGAAAAAAAAGCTGGTACTATAAAAACCAGGGAATTTCAGATGTGGGTGGCAATTCACTTGGACATAACCATTTAAGCTGAAATGAACTAACTCATGAATGTGATTCTGTTTGCCAACGTTCATAGAGCATTCCCCACACTTATCATGTGAGAGTTAGCACACTGGAGGTGGGGAACATTGTGTGTAGGTGGCGAGGGGGTGGGGGAGATTCAGTGTTCCCTCCTTCCCACTGTTCAGGCTGAATATAATGTATTCTCCCTGCCCACTCAAGAACCGACAAGGCCGGCCTGAAACAGAAAATCATAATTGGGGAGTAGATAATGTTAGAATAATGATGTAAGTTTGGAATACAAGCTCAGGGTTTTTACATTTATACAAAAAGGCAATCTGACACTATTGTATGTTTCCATGCATCATGTGTGCAAATTTGATTATTGGTTCTTTTTACGTGACAAAGCAGAAATCTTAGAGCTAGTTTCTTTGCCCATGTAATACTTCAGTGCTATTTTTAATCACAGTTAATGTTAAGAAAGGCTGGGTGGGCTGAACCCTGATTCTACGCCTTTCGCAGAACAAACATTATTGAACACCTACTAAGAGTCAGTCACAGTGCTGAGTACAGGGAGATAACAAGGTAAGCAAAGCAAGGGAGAGCCCTACATTTGAGGTGCTCCGTCTAGTGTGAAGGGAAACGTTTAAACAAATGATCGACTCTAGCATATAAATTCCATAATTGAGACATGTACTCCGGGAAAGGCTGACCCACAGAGAAGATGATTTAATAGGCTGATGTAAACACTGGTGTTAAGGCTGGGGGATGTTTAAATGGGATCAGTGTTTAAGTGGTCAGGTTGTGCGTGAATAATTTTCTCTTGTGATACCTTTAGTTCCGTATGCAACTTGATTACTTAGGGGTGTGGATAATGAACCCTCCAAGAGTGTGGCCGTCCATATAGCTTTCTTTCCTGCAGTCAGGACCCCTATGTCCCCATTGGGGTCATTGGCTCTAAGGCCGATCTTGTATTCTGGTGAAAAGGGTTTAAGGATCTCTGATTCAACTGCCATTGAGCAACCTACCTCGAGACAAAGTGGGCTCAAGCCGGTTGGTTATGGCCATGGGGAGCAGGTGCAGTGAGAGCATTTAGATAAATACATTTCTGTCCAGAAAGTGCTAATTATGTTTTCATCTAATTTAAATCCATGAGGTTTAAATCGAGGAGCAGAGGGTGTAATAACCTGTTTAAGATCACACAGCCATTGCTGGAGTTGAGATCCTAACGTATTAATAGTTTTCCTGACTTCAAAGATGGGATGGGCCCACTGACCCAGTCAGGCAGAGAGTTCCTTCAAGAGAGAATGATGTTGTATCCTGTTTCTTAAAACTGGATGGTGTTTACATTGGATACATTATTTGGTGTTTCTTTAAATTTATATATATATATATATATATATATACACACACACACACATATACACACACGTGTATATGTATATATGTATATGTATATACATATGTGTATATATATATGTATATACATATGTGTATATATGTATATACATATGTGTATACACACACACACACATACACGCACACATTAATTTAGTAAATATTTACTAGGTACAAAATCCTAATGATCATATATATACATAAATGTAAAAGGTAGAATTAAATGGGAATACTGATTGAGCCAGAACAGTATAACAAGTTATTTCTAAATTTAAAAATGAGAAAGCTTGGCAGACAGTCACTTGGCATCAGCAAGATCCCACCAGGAATATCAAAAGTGTTCAGATGAAAAAAGCATGGTGCTGGGAAGTCCAGAAGCAATCAGAGAGTCCCAGGGGAGTTTGATGGTAGGGAATAGGGAACCAGGTACCCACAGGAAGTGCAAGAAAGCATCCAAGCTTATGGTGGAGATAAGGGACTAGCAAGAAGCAAAGCAGGGTCACCAAGTCCAACTCAGAACCAGGAAAAGACAAGGTCATGATCACTAGAACTGTTATGTCAGAAAGAAGGATATTGGATCTCAAGAACAAGGCAGAGCCTATGCTAGACTTGAACCATAATGCATAGCCTAATCAAAGTAAGAGGTCCTCGATGCACAATCCTCGCCAAGCTAAACCAGAGTTTTTAAAATGCTTTCTTGGGGGTGAGCCTATAATGGCAAGGGTAGAGAAGGGCTGAGGACAGTGTCAAGAGTATAGAGCTATGGAGAGAGGAAGGTAGTGTCAGAATGTAAGGCTATTAATAGGAGAGAGGAGGTATTGGGACAATGAATGTGACGAGTCCTAAAATGTTAGGGTGAGAAAAACACTGCCTATAGGGGATATCTGTTTGTTTTTATTCCTGCCCTTCTCACAATAGTTTCCCAGTTTCCCTTTGAGACCCCTCCATGTATCCCATGAGTAGAGTCTTGCTTACCCTAGGTTCCAGGACCCTAATTGGTAAATTGTGTTCTCATTCTCTCTCTCAATCTTCTCTCTCTCTCTCTCTCTCTCTCTCTCTCTCTCTCTCTCTCTCTCTCTCTCTCTCCTCTCAAATTTGAATCTCGAAGGAAAGAATAAGGAATGGAAATAACCAATGCTGTTTCATCCTTAGTCTGGATTTCAGTGAACACCTAGATCGCCAAAGCTATTCTGGTTTCGTTCCAAAAGTCTGTATTTTCAGTATTTACTAGATTTTGGAAGTATCCTTATCCTTGTAGTGAATTACTTCTTTCATTTAAATTAGCCAAGTTCATTTCTGTTGTCTGCAACCAAAGTATTGTAAAGGATTCAGTATCGAAGATGGCAGCAAGATTCTATTTCTTTTTAGAATCAGCCTTCCCAAAGGTAGATCCAAGATCAATTGTCCCCCGAGTCTCCATTGTGGAGAGCCCCCCCAAAAGCTGCCCTGTATCTGCAGAATCATATTGCTCCAGGAACCTACCAAGATAGGCAGATTCCTCCCACCTCATTTCTGACAGGTAATGAATACATTTCCTAAGCCCCAAAATGCTAAAAGGCATGACCTAGTTCTCTGTGGTGTCTCTAAACTTTAAAACATTTCTCAGTTAATAGGTTTGCTAAATATTTTCCTTCATGCTCAAAGTTTGAAAGAAATGTCAACTCATCAATAAGTACATTATCATCCGAGCAATATATTTTTCCATGAACTGAAATTGAGTGAAAATATTATGGACAGGTAAATATTTTTACCTTAAATTGGATCATGCTAAACATGACCAATTTAGTTGAAACGTGACTAAGAAAGTGACACTGTTCTTATTAAAAAAACTAAAGAGGGAAATAATCCTTTTAATGTCCGTAATGAAAGATTTTTTTTAAAGGCACACCATTTAGGAATTTACAAACTGGTATAGACATGATAATTTTTTTCTCGGTATTTGATTCAATCACAACATTTTCATTATAAAAACTCAGCAAGCCAGAAATGGGGAAGAAAGAACAAGGAGCCTTAAACTACAAGGAAGTATCTGAAGCTGTTCATAATCATTTTCCCTGGCAATCAATATGGTATTGATTTTCTATTCTTGCAGTAATGTCCTTGGCTTAAAACTCAACCTATGCTAGGAAATATTAGCACATGAAGCAATTCCAGCTTAAGGAAATGGAAAGAGAAAACAGACAGCAAAAACCTGGATACACTTCAGAGATGAAAATAACTGCTATCAGTTAATTCTACTGGTCAAAATGCGGTGTCAAGGTGACCCAGGCTGAGAGTAGTCCCCGTGTAACTTCCAGGTTCATTATGTTCTACAGCTGAAGACTCCACCAGTAGCCTAACCAGCCAGGGGCAATCTTTAGTCCCAAGGAGAAGTGGCTAAGAGTGTCCCGGTTTAGATGGATTCACATCACCACTTCGACAAAATCTACCCAAAGCGCATGCCCTCCCATCCATAGTCAATAGCATTATCTGAGTACTCATAGGTGATGAAAAGCAGAATCGCGTTCACGTTTAAAAGGAATTGGTCAATTGGAAAATTTTTAAACTGTCATGCATTATGGCACAAACCATCAAAGACCCTGGGGAAATTCATTTCAGGAGTGGAGCATACTCCCATCTTGCAGCATTGAACATGTTGAGGCCTATGTTGAGTAATTTATAGATAGAGATCAAAGCCCAAATTTTCTAAGGGGAAAACTGGATTCAAAATGAAGGAATATCAAATCACAGATTTGCTTGATAAGTATAATTTCAGTGGTTTTGAGCAATTCAATACAAATGACTTTCAAAGGACAAACCTATGCTTTCCTGATCTTGTAAGTACTATTTTTATTATCGTTAATGAAATCCAAGAGTCATGCCCACAAAAAAAGCAAACATGGTAGAAGATAAACTCTGTCTGTTTCTAAATCATAAGAGCAGTTGTAAGATATCTGCTTTGAAATGTTTATTTTCTTCAGCTTGTTTTTTAAAATCTATTTCATAGGAAACTTTATTGTCTAATGAGTCTTATATTCAAAAGGAGACAACAATTGTTTGGCATCAAAAGTACTAGGACGGGTCATTTAAATAACTGTCAAAGGACTTTTCAAAATAGTCTATGAAAAGACAATTTAACTTTCTGTAGTGCAACGTCTGGGACATGAGTCAAGCTCATTTGCACAAAGCAAAACTTCTTGTAAACCACATAGGAAATATGTATCTTGTTCCAAATGGTAGAGTCCCTAGTGGGAAAGGCTCGAAATTCAACTTGGCATGTAAAGGGTGTAATCCATGTCAGAAAGACAAAAACCAACAGCACCACGCCCAAACTGAAATCTGTAATGTCCATGTGGGTGGTTCCCTCTATCCCAGCATGCTCTCTATCCTAGCATGCTCTCCCTCTTGTCAAGCACCAATTCTCAGAATCTTCCACACTGGCCACAGAGTGATTTCCCGAACTATGCCTACACTGATTTCCTTTGCCAAAGATGGAGTAGCTCAATGGCTCTTTCCCCTTCAGCCCGACTCTCACAAGCAAAGAAACAAAAAACAAAAAACAGAAAGTGCTGTATATTTTATAAGCATACACATTTTAATCACTATAATAACTATTCTTTTCTAACACTGAGTGATATGTAATTATTCAGATATTTTCCATGCTGGCATTTTATAAACTCATAGAGTAATGGAGCTAGAAGTTACTTTCTACGTAGTTTACCTAATCCAGCTCTTTACTTATGGATGAGACAAAATTCTATCCTAGAGCCAGAAGATTTGTCCTGGGCCCTTCTCCTCCAAAGCAGAAAATGATTGCTTTTTTGCCACATTTAACCATTCCCCTGGCAATTGTTCTTTATTGTCTTATCAACACCCTGGAATCACTCATTTATTCTGAGTAACAAAAGAAAGATTTGAGTCTAAACTACACAATTAACACTACAAATTACACAAATACATTGCCTTCGCTAAAACAGCCATTTAATGGACTAGTCTGTGCTCATTAATGTAGAAAGCAAATGCTTATGTAAATTTTTTGTGGATAAGCTATAAGTTATCAGAACACATGGTAACAATTAGTTGTCAAAATTGAAAGAGATCTGTGATACTGAATATAATTGAAAGAGATCTCTGATACTGTTTTTGTATATTTGATGTTGGTATCCGATACCACTGAACTAAATGACCCTACATCAGATCTTCCAGGCACTCCAAAATATACTATCCTGCGAAGTAAACAGTTACCTAATGGGAATCCAGATCTCTGTTAGATATTGTTTGATACTAAGAACCCTGATTAGTAAGAAACTGGTAAGATGAGTGATATAGGGAAACTTCTGGGAACAGGCTCTCATGGAAATAAGAGGAACCTGGGATTGGTTATCTGGTATGCTTAGACTTAAAGACAATAAAATTCACCTAGTATTAAGGCATGCTACTCTGACAGCCTAGTTATTCAGATTTAATCAAATTATCACCTAGAATTAAATATCCATTGAAGACAAGACATTGGTCAACATCATGGCGAATGCCATAAGACAACATAAAGACCATGAGTAGAATAATTATATGTCCAGTTTCTCCTGGAGATTTTATGTCTATTGTCCCAGCATAATTTTCATTAGCATCCCCTTTCATTCTACAAAGTGTCCTGGTGTGGACGATAAATCCTATGTTCAACCTAGGATGAGGAGATCAAGGAAAGTTGGATGGAGTAGTTGCTTTGGTTGGTTCCAAACAGCTTGAAATTAGTGAATGGCAACAAACTTTTATAACGGTGCTTAAAAAAAGAGCAAATAAAGACAGAAAACCTCTTATCTCTTGAATTTGCTGAGCTAAAATGGCCAAAAATAAAACCCAAAATTTGATCCGGGGGTTTGTTGAATAATGTCAATTGAATCCATAGGTTCTCCTAGTCTCTTGTGTGGTAATTAGAGCAGTTATTAAAAATGAATGGATCTGTGAGAATAGGGATAGGGAAGTTTGGAAGGAATAGAATGTCTCAAAGGGTAATCTCTTCTTCCTTTTTGGATAAGCCTATAACCGCCTTGTTTGAAGATCCAGTAATAGCCTTACCTGAGGAAGTTATCAAACAAGAGAAACCAGTTCATTTGCCTGACCTCCACTGACCCCAGTTGTCTCCAGGCCTAATATTAGAGTCCCTAGAGAATAGCCCACAGAGGTCCTCTTTGACTTATATAACACAGTGACACCTCTCTAAATTTGGAGAGACCTGCTTTCAGCTACCACAACAGAGTCACAGCTCTTCCTCTAGTTCTCAGACCGGAGCCCATACCCAGACATCCCTAGAGCGCTGAGATGAGGCAGGATGCATTTAAGAAAGGCCCTGTAACCACTTCACAAGTCGGTTCTATGATTTCTTTCTAGCTTCCCACAAAGGAAACTATTCGTTTGCCAGAGTAACTGCGCACTGGGGAAAGGGAATACCCCGACATTTCAGGGATTGTTGTACACTGGATATGAGCAAACACTAATTTCAGGGAATAGGGGTAGGCTATCAGTGTGATTCACTGGTTACAATGGAGGCTGAAAGAGATCAGGTAATGAATATAGTCGTGAACTAAATCCAGCTCGTGGAGGTCTGTTGGGTCCCTGAACCTATCTGATGGTTATTTTCCTGGTTTCTAAATGTAATACGGATATAGCAAATAACCAAATCCTCACATTGGATGGCTGACCTCTGAAGTTTCAGTTTGTATCTGTTTACCCAGCATAATTATTAATAGTACTCCTTTTCACTATCAAAAGTATACTGCTTTTAATGATAAATGGTCACCCGAGCTATTATGGTAGTAGGGACCAAGGAAAACTCTTTGAAATCCCCCTCCCTGTCAGAAAGTAAAGCAAAAGTCATATCACATCCTTAGGATGAGGTTAGGAGAGGTGGGACAGAGGTAAAAAGTTGAAAGCTACCGTCAAAGACTTAAAAAGATGCAGAAGTAGCTTATTTGGCCTATGCAGAAATCACCTATGCCTCCAGAATATTTTATTAAAAATGCTCATCCAGTTGATTATCATACATCTAATCTGTGTTTTCAAGTCATAGTGGCCAATCCATATGTAGTTTCTTCACTGGAGCAAATAGAAACAGTTCTTGGTTTGCAGCCACTGATCTGAGAAATGCTATTTCAATAAATAATCTCAGAAGTTTATTTTCACTTGGTAGGAACAGTAGCACGGTTACCTTGTCTCAGCATTACAAACAGCTCTAGCACTCAGGGCTACAATTTGGCCCATGGGGTACTTGATGGTCTCACCCTTTTGTAGGGCATCATGCTAGTCTAATACATTATTGTTTCGTGCTGAAAATACCCAGGGATAGAAAGTAGCAGTTTATTTGCTACTTTAATTTGGCATCTCACCAGGCTGAGGCACAAAGGGATCCCCTCACCAAAGCGAAGAACAAGTTAATACACCTTGCATCTGATACCATTAAGGAAGAAGGCATATAACACTCAATAGGCCTCATTGGATTTTGAAAGCGATGTTCATATAGGTGTGATTCTTTGGTTCACTTACCAAAGGGCAACCCAAAGGGCTTCACACTTTGAGTGGGACCTGGGACCTGAGAAGGCCAGCTAGCCCAAGCCTCACTTCAGGCAGCCGCGCTACTTGACCTTTATGACCTTGTGAATCCAACAGGACTCAAAGTTTCTGTAGCAGATTAGAATGCGTTCTAAACCCTGGGACAATTCCGATAAACAAATCACAGCAGAGGCCTGTAGGATTTTGAGCACAAACACCTCACTTTGTCAAGTAATAATTCTTCTGTTGAGAAACAGCTTTTGGCTAGCTATTATGTCCTGGTGGAGACTGACCATCTGAACTTCCCATCATAAGTGAGATATTTGCAATAAAATTGGATGCTCCCTGAGACACTCTCTACTTGCTTGCTGGGCTCATAAACAAAGTGATCACACTGAGACCACCAGAACCTATGCATGGGCTCAACTATATGGACTTCCCCTCACCAAGGGTGGCCTGCCTACTTGCCACGGCTGAATGCCCAACTTGACATTTGCAGTAACCAGACATGAGCCTCCAATGTGGTGCCCAACTCCAGGAGGACCAGAAAGGCACTTGGTGTCAGGCTGATCACATTTCTTCATGGAGGGGCAGTTCTGTCTTCATTGGAATAGACATTCATTTTGGATTTGAATTTGCTTTTCCTGACTGTCATACATCTGCAAAAGCAGTATAGTGCATAGACTGAATGCACACTTCATGCATTATTAACTTCTCTTTCAAAATGTTACGTTTAATAAGTTGACTTTTCAGTGAATTAAGGCAAAATACTGATGCCCAGAGGCTCACTGGTTTCAGATGTGCCAGCACTTGAAAGCAGTTTGCCTCACAGAATAGCAGAATGCCTACTGAATACTCAGTCATGTAGTTCAGGGAACAGTATCTCGCCAATCTGGGGTGTTATTATGTACATGCAGTATGTGCTCTGAAGCAGAGACACATATTTGGTGCTTTTCTCCTACAGCAATCATTTATGGGTTCAAGAATCAGTGTGTAGAATCGGGAGTGGCTCCTCTCCTATTAAACCTAATGATCCACTGGTCCTTCCTTTTGGGGACTCTGCTGATGTGGAATTCTTAGTACTCAAAGAGATCTTCCACCAGATAAACACTTCTAGTTTCACTGAATTGGAAGTAACAACTTCCACCTAGCCATTTGGAAAACCTCATGCCCCTGGAAAACAAGCTAAGAAAGGGCTGATAGTCACACCTGCCCCATGGAAGCTCTGCTGTTGACGTGATGTAATATTGTATATATTATGCCAGTTGTTTTGACTTCAGGTAGTAAAGTCTTGTTGTAATAAAATCAGTATATTATAACAATTTTCTAACAGATGTCAGTAAAGTATCTCAAAGAAGGAGCATCTTTTCCTAATTTACACCAAGGCACCATATAGGCTGGTGGAGTCCCTGGTTACAGTGATGGTTAGGCGAACTGAATCTATCAAAATTTGACTTATATGTAGTTGTTGCCATATGAGAGAAAAAGAGGGTTTAGACGCAACAGAAGGGATATCTGTGATGCATTCTCATCTTGCAAATCTTGTGTTATGTTAGATTTTTTTTCCTTCTGTGCATGCCCTTATCATCCCCTCAAAGCATTCTGAAACTTGACGCTCTTTTCTTACTATTTTTGTGTTGGTGTATTTACAAATATTCTACAATGGGCATTAAATTTGTAATCTTTGCTTCTATACAAGTCTGGAGAAATGAGTTTAGATGAGGATGGAACATAAGGACAAGAGCCTTCCTTTTTTAAGAGAAATCTCTCAGATAAATCACCATGAATGATTTTCAGATGTCCTCACATTTCTCCAGAAAAATTTCTTATGAACAGAATCTTGGTTTCATGCCTGAATGAAAACCTCCAGGAGCAAGAAGATGGAATATTTAACAATAATAACTGTGGCTTCTGTAACAGAAGAGATTGCACATTGGGATTTTGCCCAGATAGTAAGCGGATGGAGATGCTTGAAGCCCTCCTACCACTCCCATAAAAAAAGACCAAAAAAAATTAAAAACCAACTATCTAATATTATTAAAATTAGTATTTATAAAAATAATTAACTCAACCAACAAGTAAATATATGAAGTTTTTTTTTTTAAAGCTATGATTTCTGAAAGAAATTTATATTGAAAACAGCCTTGTTGGAAAACAACACAATTCCAATACTGCAAAATAATTTTAACAACCCCTTACAATTCATTGAAATGAGGTTTAACATTTGGGGGCAGAATATCATATAATGCTGAAAAATGCAGTGACAAGTTAACTGCTGTATTTCCTTAGGACACTGGAGGTGACTAATTATATGATTTCTTGGAGGCAGTCTCTTGAAATCGCCTACCTATTTGTCCAGATTTGATTCCAGGGATCGGGGTACACTGCAAGATGTTGCCTGCAGAAGCCTGAGAGGCGGTGGACACCAAGAGGGCAAGGTGAAGTACCCCCTGAGCAGCCGCACCAACGGGGTGAGTATAAATCATGATGAAAGAGGGGTGCCAATGACAAGGGAAAAGTTATGAATGAGGTCAGAGACTGGGAAAGCAGAAATAAATCTGAAAGTGGAAGGGTCAGGGAACTGCACAGAGTTCACACAGGATGCCCAAGTACCAGCTGGGTGGTATGTGAACAGCCCAGAAAAAGTTGAGGCCACATAGGACTAGGCACTCGTTAGAAATCTTCTAGACCAGAGTGGGGTACTGGCTTAGCACCTTAAAACCTCTTGATGTCAGCCCAGGTATCAGCGATTATCAAATCTAGTTGTCAATGGAATCAGGTAGGCTTTCGCCAGCACCTATGCCCATAGCATAGTCTCTGGGAAGTAGAGCCCTGTGACTAAGGGATGCCTCCCATATCCCTTTCTGGGTCACTGAATTACCCTTGGCTGTGAAGCAGAAAGATGATCCACTCTCCCTCATCGAGTTACCTGAGGACTCTCAGCACCTCTTCTACCTTTATTTGGAGAAAAAAACTGGGCTGCTTACATGTAAAGGGGTTTCTCCCACACCAAGCACTTTGTCTTCCTCTTACATGTTTGAGAGATTAGAAATTGCTCTATGACATACGATACTACTATTGGCTTCAAAATTCTGAAATGGCTGAAATATCTTCAAAATTCTCAAGAAAATAAAGGACCATAGTTCTCATGGAAAATGCTATCGATGCAGAATTCCAACAAATCATAAGAGAAGAGAAAGGAAGAAAACTTAGATCTGTTAAGCAAAACATAACTTGAAACAAATGAGTGCCGTTGTTTGGAAGCTTCTAAACAAAACAATTTAAACGAAATTCAGGAATAGCTTTATATAAATGCTGTCATACCTTAAAGCCAAAGTTATTTTCTGTAAAGTGATTTCTGAATTCTAAAACAGCTTACATTTTTCTAGGTTGCTATGAATTAATAAAGACCTCTGAGTCCCAACCATTTAATGTTTGATAAACTCAAAAGAATTGTTTGATTCCATATTTCCATGGTATGATTTTATCTTTTGTTAACCTATTTTCATTAAATCATTACCTGCCGTTGAAGGCCAAAATAAAAATAAAGGAATCATTTACTGAAATTTCGTTACATACAAAATAAAAGACATTACCTACTTTTAGACATAATGTAAATTGCTTAAGGATAAAAACATTTTATGAACATCACAATAATCGGTGTCGTATGCAGTCCTTCTATACTTACTATCAATGAACAAAAGAGAAAGAAATCCCTGCCTTCATGGAACTTACCTTATGATTATCTCTGACTTCTTTCTTCCCCATATTTCTAATATTTATAAGCTATCAAATCTTGTCAATCTGATTTCTGTGTGATTTCTCAAATTTATTCTTTTCTTTTTTACCCTAAACACTGGATACCCAAAGACTGTCATTGCTGCTTTTAATGTTTGCTTATTTATAACCAGGCAATTCAGGCACATTTATTATTTTTAAATATTATTAAATACTAAATATTAAAAATATTCACACAATGAAAAATCTCTCTCTTCCACACTTGTCTGTCCTCCTTTCCTTTGTCCCAGAGATAACCACTCTTACCAGTTTTTTGTGTATCTGGACAGATATTCAATGCACATGTAAGTGATTATTTATGTTTTTTACAGTGACATACTGTACATTCTATTCTGCATCTTGCTTTTTAAAGTTAATATATTTGGCGGATCTTTCTATATCAACACATATCATCCTCATTCTTTTTAAATAGCTGCATGATTAACGGATGTATAGCAACCCACAATTTGCTTAAATAGTCCATTGTTTTATTAGTCAGGCTAGAATAGATTGTGTTACAGAAACAATAATCCCACACATCTCCGTGGTTTATTTCTTGCTTACAAAATGTCTGTTGAGGTTTTGGGCAACTATCCAGGGCAAATGCCTTCCATATGGCTGCTCAGTGATCATTTGTTAGCAGTTCCACTATCCTACAGCTGGACCATCTGGAACAAGAGGTCTCCTTAGTTGATGCAGCAGAGGAAGAGTGAGATTTGGCCCAGAAGTAAACCTACATTGCTTCAGCTTGAAAGAGACACACATACTCTGCTTGCAACCCATTCACCAGAACTAGTCTCAGGACCTCTCCTAACTATAGGGAGAGTAGGGAAGTAAATTCTCCTGTGTGCCTGAAGGAGAGGAGAGCTGGCCATGCAATTAATTAGAAATTCTCTGAAAAACTATATTTGAAAGCCACATTATGAGTCTGAACCCTCTTAAGGAAGTACCCAACATACCTTAGCTAACTTGTGGTAGCCAGCCAGCATTTGCAGAGTTCGCATAGCCAATCAGTGAACAGCACATCACAAGTATGAAATAGCTTAGTCAAAAAGTACCATCACAAAGTGGATCTGAATTATCACTACCATTTTCAGAAAAAACAAAGATGGAATACAAATGGCAAATATCTGAGGAATATTTTGTGAGTGGTTTGGTTTCTAAATGAAAAAGTGTAACTTATAAAGGCTTTCAGAGATTGACAGCAACAAGAAAGATGAATGAGTACACCCATGTTTATAGCCGCATCATTCACGAAAAGCAAAGCGTGAAAGCAACCCGAGTGTCTCCATCAATAGATGAATGGAAAGAAAAAAAAAATACAAGGTATGGTTTATACATACAATGGGATATTATTCAGCCTTAAAAAGAAAGGACATTCTGACACGCGCTACAACATGGATGAACCTTGCAGACATCGTGCTAAATGAAACAAGCCAGTCATGAAAAGACAGCTACTGTATGATTTCACATACATGAAGTACCAAGAGTAGTCAGATTCATAGAGACAGAAAGTAGAATGGTGGGTGCCAGGAGCTGGGGGTGGGGGATGAAGGAGGAAACAGGGAGTTAGTTTTGCAAGATGAAAAGAGTTCTGGAAATGAATGGTGCACAACAGTATGAATGCACCCAATGCCACTGAACTGTACACTTTATAAAATGGCTACGATGGTAAATCTTAAGTTGTATGTATTTTATCACAAAAAAGATGAATGAATAAAAATCTGTATAAAGACTACAAAAACCTGTGAGAAAACTCTCAATTGCTCTGATTCCTTTTAGAAACGTAAGAAGCAGTTGACAAGGGAGTAGTGAACTGGCAAGCTAGAAAAAGAAAAGGTTATGTCAGAGAACAAGAAATAGCAGTTAATGATTTGGAATGTAAAATAGTTTCAGGTGGTGTTGATAAGATCTAGAATATGGCCATGGGAGCAGATGGGCGAGGTGGAGTGAAGGATAAGCTAATGGAATATATGCATGTCAAAGAATGAAGATGCCAGAAAGCTGGACGGGGCATCCTTATGGACATTTAAATCACCCATGAGGATGGCAGAGTTTGTGATAGAGAAGAATATGAGCAAGGGCCAAATTCTATGAATGAGTAAATCGTTAGGAGATTTCATTTTATTTGATCAGCATCATTAGACTGTATTTAACCTCTAGATACCCAGCATACGCCAGATGAGCTCATAGAGGATGAGTTTATAAGTGAACATGAAAGCTAGCTAGCTGAGAAGAGAAATGTAGCTGTCCCATGGACTTTTCAAGTCTGCAAGAGCAGCACATTCCTTCCCTGCAGAAATTCTGTGTGGGAAAGCACATTACAATCAGAAGCTACTTGGTGAACTTAGAATGAGAGAAAGAGGTGATGGTTGGCGGAGGGGGGCGGCAATGTAATGTTTACATGCAGATGGCATCACCTTATAACAACCTAACAACCCAATTTATTAGCCTCTAAACTAGCATCACCTGCCACAGGAACTGGATAGAGCAGACATAGGGCTAGAGTGTTCCTCCTCCACTGGACGTGATGAGTAAATACTGCTGAATGTTCTCTCTGGCATTCCCTTTTTCTAGGCATTCGTGCAAACGACTCAACTTTCATTGACTTATTATTTTAATACAAAAGCAATGACATTGATTGATGGGTAACCAGTAATAATATGATTAAGGAGACATTCAACCTCTGTAAATTATGTTGGCATTTGCAATAGGCTGAATGTTTGTGTCCCCAAAATATATATGTTGTAATCTAATGCCCATCGTTATGGTATTTGGAGGTGGGGCCTTTGGGTGGTAATTAGGTCTAGATGAAGTCATGAGGGTGGTGCCTCCACGATGTGACTAATACCCTTAGAAAAGGAGGACAAGACACAAGATTTCTCTCTGTCTTTCTCTCCCCCCACCCACTCCAAGCACACACCAAGGAAAGACCATATGAGGACACAACCAAGAAGGGGTAGTTGGTAAATGGCACTTTCATAGGTACATTACTATGCATTACAGTCCCCAAAATCCTAAACTAAGCTGTGTCCATTGTGGAAACGCCTGAATTCCTCAAACAATGATCTCTGATCTGGATCAAGGACTACACTATTGGAAATGGCTTCTTAGTGTGATTTCCGGAGGAGGCTACACTAATTGAATTTTACTCAGCATCTATCCAATTTTGAATGGCCATTTTTACTTGCTACATCTTACTTTTTGTTGGGTGCTTAGAGGGGTGCATTAACAAACAGCTTCAAGTCTCTACAGAACCTTTTAGCATAGTATTACATTAAGAAGAAAAACGTCTCCCATATCCAAGTATGAAATGGCTTTTCATTCACTCATTTTAGCTCCAGAATTGCAATTTTTGTAAACCTTCAATCATGGATAGCTCATTAAGCATGAAGATGGATGTGAATGCTGATATGTACATTTTATCCCAAACTATTTAGATTTGGACTTTTAAGCTATTTAGATTTGGACTAAACTATTTAGATTTTTCCTTATAAGAACAATCTATATCAATCACCAAATAATTAGAAAATACAAGAGAATATAAATAAGCAAAAATAAACTAGGCAGCCGTCATAATCCCACTGCCAATCACATTTAAGACTTGATTACATATCTTTCCAAAATAAGTTTTATTTCCTGTGGTCAAGTCTCTTCAGACTTTTATTATGTATAAGCAAGTAGTTTTTTCACAGCTGTTATTATACATACCATACATATTCATTAACTTGTTATTTTTTGCTTGTATTGTGAACATCTTTTTCTGTTGATACATATAGATCTGGGTTTCCTTTTTTTTTTGTTTAAAAAACCCTCTCCATGGTATTTCCTTGTACAGATACACTGTGCTTCAATTATTACTCAAAATATGGACATGGAAGTCATTTCCAAATTTTTCATCCATAAATAATTCTGCCATGAAAATCCTCATACCTCATTTTGCAATTCATCCCTTGGGATAAATATCTAGAAGTGAAGTTTAACCCGAGGAAATAATTTTGACACTTAACTTATTGCCAGACTGGACAAAGTGTGTTCTGATTGACACTGACTACAAGTATATGAAAGTGCTGATTTTCTCACACCCTCATTGATATGACACACTATTGTTCTCTTTCTGTTTTGCCAACTGATAGACGAAAATGAATAATAACTTTGAATTGACACTTGAAGGTGCATACATCTGCCATTCTGGGAAAGTTTAAGAGAAAATAAGCCATGAAATGGAGACTGAATTTGGTAGCTCCTGGATATTGGTCAGTTTCGCCGTTTCTCTCCTTGCCCTACATCTCCTTGTGTCCTGCTTCACTAGGGGGAAGACAAAAATCATCTCAGAGGCTGAAGCACCAGCCCTCTTCTTTCCAAAATTACTCCCACTAACTCTCACACACTCTTAGGTTGGAAACCTTGGAGTTTCCCTTGGTTCTGATGGTCTGTATTGGCCGAATCACAAAGTGAAATAGACTCTTCTCATATATCTAACCTTCCATTACCATCACTCAGGACGTCCTTATTTTACCCATTTTCTAAGGATTAGTTTATATACTATATCCTCCCTAATCCTCCCACCCATTCTCTCCCCTACACTAAACGGTATAATTTATTACATGTGCCATATTGTGCCATATGTCCTTCCTGGTATAGGAAGAAATCTTTTCACGTCTACATAAGCCTAAACATAGTGTAAGCTCCCCAAGAGAAGTTTGATTTCTTTGGTTTCTGTAAATCTTTGCAAATGTAACACCTTTCTTACATTAGCTCTTACACATTTGTGTAATATCCATACACAGATGTGTCCCAAATGAAAGCAAACCTCCCTATGATTTTACGTCCTCCTGCAGTTATCGTCTTTTTCTTTGTAATCAAGTTAGAAAGATGAATATGCTCTTGCTAATCCAGTTCACGTTCTCACACTTATTCCTCAGTACAATCCAATCAGGATTTTGCTCTACCTGCTCCAACAGCCCCCCGTCCAATTTTGGACAACATTTTTTAAATGTCAGAATTAGGTGTTTTATTTGGTTTTTGAAGACAAAACAAAACAAAAACAAATCCAGTATATACTCCCCTGCTAAAAATGTCCTTCTGTTGTTAGAAAAATGGCCAAAATCCTTAGAATTATTTACAAGAATCTATCTGCCCTCAGTTACTCTTATACTTGTTTCTCTGTATTCCTGACACATCAGCCATTTCTCATCTCCTTGGACTTGACATGCTCTTATCCATGGTCTTTCCTGAAACTCCTTCTGCATATATACACTTTTGCCCGAACAACTTCTACTTATTTTTCAGCCTTACTTTAAATACAGGTCATGTCCCCCCTGATATATATAGGATCTTGTAGTACTCTGTTATCATCATAGCACCTAGCACAAATGTAACTAATTATTAAGATAGTTATTTAATAGATCTCTTCTCCACCAAACTATAAGCTCTATGAGGTAAGAGACTGTATCTAGCTCAATCTTCATTGTATTCCGAGCACCTAGCAGAGTGCCTGGCATATATTTGACATTCAATAAATGTTTGTTAAATGGATTTAGTAAGATGGAAGGAGGAAAGAATGGGTGCAGATGTAAATAAGTTTGTAGATCTTAAAATGACAAGTTGAGGAAATTCCTTGTGGTTATGGTCTTCTCAGGAAAGTAGGAGATAAGCAAATATTCTGGGAGTGACTAAGAATTTTGAGGTGAAAGAGAGTATCGGAGTTTAGAGGATAATGGGGAACATTTTGGGAAAAATCACAGGGAAGAAGTGGAAAGGTGGCTAAGTAACATAAATATCTTTTTAGTCCGGGTGAGGATTAAGGTTAACAGTTATGACTAGATGGCAACATTCACCTGCCTAGTATAGGATTTTCTCCAGCAGAATGTCGGAGCCTGAATGTGCTTGGTGAGGAGGTAGGACAGAATGAATGGGGAAAGGAATTCAGGATGTTGGTAAGAGAATGTTGAAGTGTTGGATTATAATAACTAAGATGTATAAGAAAGGAAGTAAAGTCAATGACTTGATATTCAGGAGAAAGATAAAGGGTCAGTGGACTGGAGATCTGATGAAACTTTAGAAAAATTGTGGTGAGAATATAGTTCAAGAAGAAACTGAGAAAAGAGGAAGCTTTGGTCAGAACACAGAAGTCATTCTGATGGTGGAATATTTTCAGTTGACTATAAATTGCAAGGAATGACCATGGGTGTGGGTGGCTGAGGAGGTGGCATGATGTGTGTCATGGAAGATGTGGGAGGCAGGTGTCAGACAACCCAAGAGAAATGACCAGGATATTGGAAATATGGTTCTGGAGGTTGCTATAGGTGAAACTATGAAAGTATAAGAAATTGCCTGAGGAGAGTTCATAGCACAAGAAAATGAAAGATCACCAATATATACAGAGCAAGGAAAGAAAACCAGTACATTAAACAGACACGAAACTATGGCCAGATAGGGAAGAGGAAAACCAATACAAAGTATTGAAAGTAAAGACTGTAACAGCAATTGGGATGTATCTAGAACAGTGCTTTGCATATATTAAATTTGGAAGGAAAAAAAAGAGGTCAGCGAAGAAGAGGGTTGAAAAGAAATGATTATCTTTGGTGATTAACAAGTTCTTGGTATTCATAGGGAGTTGTAGAGTGAACACAAGGCATCAAATGCAATATTTGAATTTCAGATGTTGTTTCAGATCTTTTGAAAAATATACAGTTATTAGGCATTGGATGAGAGGTGCTATCATTTTTCTCCCACATTAAAGTATCTGTCATCGTTACAATTATGCATTGGTTTTAAAATTTCTTAGAAGATTCCATCTTCTCTGGATAGGCTAGTGATTTGTTCTGCCTTATTCCCCACACCCTGCCCCTTTTTGTGGAAACTTAGGTTATTCTCACGAGAGCATTGCAATTCAACCATGTTCCGATGGAGAAATTGTCACAAATTAAAAAGATATGGTACTATAAATTTGGAAAAGCCACTACAACATTATCAATATTTAGATAAATGACTTTTGCTGGATATCTATGCTTCGTTGCATTGATTTTGGCTTGGAATATGTACTATGTTGTGAAGTATATACTTGAAGATTTATTAAGTATTGCTATATATACTTTTCAAACTAGAAGTGGATTAAGATGTCAATCATTATATCACTTGAGATAATATTTTAAATTGTGTATAAAAACGGATTTTATTTGAAAGCACATGCTATATGCACTGTGTTGTATGATTATTTTCGGAAGCAAAAAAAAAGGGGGTATGAAAATGAATAGAAAACAGCCATCTTTCCATGGCCAATATTTGCTGAGTACCTGCTATGACCTAGACACTGCACTTGGCCTTCTGGATATGACAGTGCCTACGACAGAGACAGTCTTGCTTCCAGAATATCGCAGTCTTTAGGGAAAAGAAAACATTAAACTAATGTTATAAGCGTGATGACTGTTACAAAGGGAGAAATAGCTGGTGATACGGGATGTGTAACAAGTAACTGGAAAGACACAATCCAAAATGTTAATAGAGGTTATTTCTGGAAATCAAGAGAGATGACAGGTCATTATATATTTTTTCCCTATTTCTTTTTGTTTTTCAAAGTTTCTCTTTAGAACAATACTTTTGTTCCTACAAAAGATATAATGAGCATTGAGTGAAAAAGTGAAAGCCTTTTGGCTCTGCTTCACCTGTTGCAATCTAACAACAACTTAAAAATGTAAAGCTTATTTTAAAACACAATAAAAATCTAAACTAAGACACATTGCATTGTTTTTTTCCTTGGGTTAGTCAATGGGAGTTGCTGATTTTTATCCAATCCTGGACATCCTAATAGCATTTAGATTAAAGGATAGATTCATGGAGGCCTAGCAAAATAAGCACTAATTAAAAAACTCAGATTCAAGGGCCATGCTCAGCTTATATAGAATCACAAACACTTTGTACCTCAGTTCCTCCAAAGGAAGCAGGCAGAGACTGGGGTTGGCCACCAGAGTATATAAGTAGGTTGGGAGTCCTTGTTTAAAGCTAGTGCAAGCAATGCTCACATTTATTGCCATTAAACTATGCAACTAAGTGGTAGTTGGTAGAAATTTAATATCAGACTCTTCCTGGTGATAATTGGAGGGAAGTAACTTTCATAAATAAGTATTATATGGGTTTCTTTTTTCTGGATTCTGAAACGACTCAGTTAACATTCCCATATGAAAAAGTATCTAAATGAGAACTGGGCAAATACCTGGAGTGCATTACAACAGCTTTGTGCATGCAGAGCAGGCACTCGGTTAAGAAAAAAGAGGCTAATGACACTTAACAGTTAAAAATATATACTCAACCTAGAACATCTAGAGAACATATGTGTGACATTACAAAGGGGATTAACAATTAAATGTACTCAACACTAAAAATACCCTGACATAATTTAATATTCAGGATTGTGTAGTCTCTTCAAGTTCATCATTACGAACATCATTTTCTGTAGATATTTGGAAGTGTCAGAGGATAGAATGCTGGGCAGACATGCTTTTGTTATACATACATGTATAACAAAACATGTATGGCACATGTTTTGTATAACATACATGTATGGTACAAACTATAAATCTGGATGACTTCTCATTTTACAAAGGAGAATGAATTATCACTTCAGCTTAGTAACTTGCTGTATTACGTGAACTAGTGGGTTTTTAAGACTATAAAGGCAATATTTAAAGATACACGCATGACAATATATAATGTTATATTTGAGCTTCCTTTAAGCCAAATTTCAGACTTGAAATAATATGCTAAATCAAAATACTACTATAAATAGAGCATCGTAGACAGCGCTGAATTTGTTTGGTCTTTAGAAGGATATTAGCAATGAATGAATATTGGGCAAAACGGCAAGTGTTTAAATGGGAAAAAAATGTGACAGGTATTATGGCAGGGTTATGGCATTGGCAAGTAGCTAATGTCAATGATACATACTTAAGAAAACTGGGTGAGAAGGCTCATCAATCACAGCCGGCCATCATTAATAATCCATGACAGAAGGAAAAAGGGAAAGAAAGAGAAGAGAAATGTAAGAGAGGGCACTCAGTAAGTAACAATATACACAGTAAAGCATAAAGTTCCCTATGATTATACTTAGTATCTATATTACCAGAGGACACAGAGAAGGCTTTTTAATGACTATTTCAACAAATAACTAGGGGGGTTGATAAGCATATTGTCAGATTATGAGTTTTTTCACTTCTTCCATTTCATTTTCATTGTTTGTGTATGTGTGTGTGCTTTCATAGGCAGATGCTATCATACCAGGCAGTTATAATGAGACTGAGTTTTTACTTCCTATATGCTCCTGAGGATATAATAATTCCCAACAAATGGCAACTAATATATTGCCATCTATCTCTGTTGGAAATTCTTAACTAGATGAGTTTCCCATAGCAACGTATGACAATAACCATTACTTTTAGGTTACACATACCGGAAGTGCCAAAAAAATGTACACAAGTGGACATTTTGGTCAACATTACCCAAGCAGCAGTTTGCCGTAATCAGAAGTGTATGGACGCTGATGGTAACCACTTTGAGCACCTCTTGTAATGGCAGAAATCAAACGTGCCTTGTATTCATCTTTTGTTATTGGTATATACTGAGTATTACAATTTAATAGTTTTTTTCCTTTTTTAAAATGTGTATACATTTTTTTGGCACTCTCTGTATATAAAGAACTGAAAACTCTTTTAATATCTGACTGATGTTTTCCTGTCAATATTATTATCCTTATCAATGATGCCAGAGTTCATAGTGAGAAGTGCACCATCCTAATTGTTAAGCACTGACTGGGGTATTAAACTGGCAATTACAATGTGGTATGTGAAGTGGAATGACAGGGAAAGTAGACAGTGGTATTGCCAAGGTGATGAATTTGGAAGTCAAGGAAAGTTCATGCAAGAAGTGACATATAATATGATACCTAACGGATTCATAAGAGGTAGACGAGCAAAGATAGAGGAGGGGTGGGGTGGAGAGTATGACTCAAGCAGAGGGAATGTCGCATGCAAACCCTAATAGCGAGAAGGAGAGTGGCAATCTGGAAAACGGGAAGCAATTTAATCTACGTTTATTGAGTGTAGGTTTTGAGGTATGAAGTTGTGATAGATAAGCCTTCAGAGATAAGCAGAGACCTAATTAATCATAGAGGTCCGAGGCCAATGGATGGGCAATAGAGTTTAAGCAAGGGAATGGCATGACCAAGTCTGGACCAATTACAATGATCCAGGTGAAGGATGATGAAAAATGTTTAGCAGTAGTTGCATTAGATGATGGTTACATAGAGTTTTGTTGAGGATGGAAAGATGTTGGCAGCAGAAAAGACAAGCTCTTGATTTTCTCTTTTGAATTACAAATTTCTGGAGCAATTTCTGATGATCAATTTACCTCACATTATGTAGCATAGAGTAAATACTCAATAAATATGTGTTGAATAAATGAATGAATGGAACAGATTTAACCAAATTTCTTTTCCTTTGTAATCTAAATTGGGGGAGGAGATCTCATCTCTATTTTATTGTATTGCATTTTTAACATTGTCGTTGCCTGGAATGTTTGTTTTCATCAAGCTGCCTTAACTTTTGAAAGAGAAATGATTTTTCCCTAATTATTATTATGAAAATTTCAAAATATAGAAAGTGAGCTAGTAGTCAATAAATAACCAAATACCAGCTTGTTAATAATTTACAACATTTTCTGTGTTTGTGTGTGTGCATGTGTCAGGTACATCATCTGAAAGTTACAGACAGCACACTCGCCCCTAAATATTTCATTTGTAACTTCTAAGAGTAACGATATTTTCATGTAAATCTATAATTGACATATTTTCCCTAAGAAAATTAACAGTAATTCCCTCACAAAATCAAATTTCTCCAATTACCCCCCAAATGTCTTTATATACATATATGTGTGTGTGTATGTGTATATATATATATATATTTTCCCCCCAAAATCAGGATCCAATCAACGTTCACAGACATGCTTGGTTGTTAGGTCTCTGGAAATGAGAGCATTTGAGTTAAAGAATAAAAGTACAGGATTCTTTAACCTGATACAAAACTGCTGAGAATAACTTAATATTCAGTAGAAACTACTGGTTTGTTCCTGGTTGGAAACGTTTTTTTTTGTGCTGTTGGTTTTTTTTGTTTGTTTGCTTATTTGTGTTTCTTTTTAGCCAATAAGTTCAGTTGGCAAGTGCATTGTATTTGTAAGTCTTGGGTCAAATCTTCCCTCTGTGTGGGTCTCCTCCCACTCTGTGGAGAGTAATCTCTGTCTGTGTGATCATACATTGTACTCCCTGCCCTCGGTAATCACCTGGTACAAGATTGGACTTTGTCACCAGCAGGAACTGAATGAATATACGTAGATGATTAGGTGAAAATCTATTACTCCTTTGGGGGAAAATCTCAGTAGAAAATTATTCATTTGGTAGGGTATCTTCATATACAAAATAGCCCGTTGATTTAAGGTGTTTACATCTTGGAGTGATTTGCATGATGCTTTCAGCTTAGTTTGTGTCTGGGGATGAAGAATAAGCTGAGATACATGCCGAAGAAAGTTGGACATTAGTCTTTCCCATTGCACCTGTCAAATCATCAATGCGTAGAAAATATTAAGTGAGCCTACTTTCAAGTGCTAAGATTTCTGTTCTTTTCACTTCCCTTTCCCTCTCCCCTGCCTCCTTGTTTAATGGAAATGCCAGTATGAATTTGACACTGATGGACAGCCTACTGGCACCATAACAAAGTTTGCAGGCCTAGTGTAGTGTCTCTGTGACTGCACAAGATTGAATAATTATTATAATTGCATCCTTTGCATATATTCAGATGCAGTATGGTATTCTAAGGTGATGAGTGTTTTCTTCTAAAGTTGTGAAACTTCAAGCTATTCATTAGCTCTGTCATTTTTAGGAGGCTAAATGAATGGTGGTTTATGTGCTCTAGTCCCTAGCAATAGAAAGATTATTTGAAGCTTCCAAATAGTCTGATACAGGGAGCTGTATCAGAGTGGTATTAGAGTGAATGGATGACCAAAACAGGAACATTTGCATTCTCTGAATGACTGGGGTATTTCCTTTATGGGTTTTCTTCTTCCTTTTAAAACTTATAAATAAATATGCTTCACTATAACCTAAAATCCGGTTTTGCGTTAAAACAAGCATCTTGATTTTTCTAAGCAGATTATTTTTAAACACATTGTTTAAAAACTTTTCCAATTACTATGATCGCCCTCAGATCAAGGTGATATTAGTGACGGTGATGAGGGGTGATCACAGTAATTTTGAAAAGTTTATGCATGAACCATAGTCCTTTCCACCTGTACATATCAATTTTTCATTTCAGGCTTTCAAAGCTACTTGTGGATCTTGGCCTTGATGGTAAGCAAGTGTCTTTACTCTTAATATCTTTCCTGAGCTTTTGTTTCAGGCAAGCTGCCTTGTTTCCAGTTGTCCCACACTAGGCTGTTCCACTCCCTTTTGTACAATACACTTGAATGGGTGGGACATGGAGGCTGCTATAGTGCAGCTATGAAGAATCCTATGTAAAGCATTCTTTCAGCATTTCCAACTCACTGGAGTTAAATAAAAACATCCATATTGAAATACAGGCAAGTAGAGTTCCAGAACCAAGTTAGTAATAGTGCTTCAAGTACATTGCCGTTTTCTATGAAAGCCGACTTAGATACAAAACTCACAAAACTGGAAACACCACCAGATGGAACGTCAACTGGAGGTTAGATATACTTCAAGATAATATCAGCAACTGCAATCACAAATTGTTCGGCAGTATGTTCATAGCAGAAAGGATTAACAACAGGACCAAGGATTCCTAATCACCAGTGTGTGGCCTATTAGTGGGAGATAAAGAGAGGGGCTTACACTAGCCTTCCTGTATTGGTGTACCACTTGCAGCCAACTATACTTCTGCTAAGCTTGTAGAAACAGTGGGTTTCATACTTGTGCATAAAAACATTACCTGTCAGCAATGCTCTGCGGAAAAAAATAATTTGCCACTCCACTATCATAAAACCTTCATATGTTTCCCCCAGAGCTTTATGCATATTAGTTTTTCATTCTGTCTGCCATTCCGAATCTCAAAGAAAAAGCCTTCTAGGTAACATTAGATGAGTTAATTGCCTCAACTGGTATAACGTTGAACTGAAACATTGCTAATTGTTGTATTGTGGAGAAATTTAGTCCTTTTGATGGAAAGTTGTTTAGGGAAGTATATACACATGGGACTGTCTTACCAGCAATGCACACATTTCAGGCTTTTACTGAACTCATTTAGTGAATGCTAAAAATCACAAAGAACATATGGAAAGCTTTACTTTGTTTAGAAAATATATCTACTGAAAATAATACAGGATGTACAACTGCCCAGAAGGGAGTACTAAGAACAGATTCTCTCTGCTAGTTGCTCAAAGACGGTTTCAGTATTTCATTAGCATCTTTCTGCCACGTAGCCTGCGATGGATGCCACTCCACCCAAGCATATCTGAGGAACTGCCGGGCAGGACTCTCATGAGTCTGTTTGCAGGAGAGTTTCTCATTGAAGAGCAGGGAAAGAGGAGAGAGGACAGGCGTTTCCAGGCTCTGCTATCACTGCTCTCACAGCCGGGGCCCCAAGCGTGGAGCTTATGAAGAACGAGGCAGTAGGCATGAGACAGAGAAGAGCCAATTCCCTCAAGCGGGTAGAACATGACATCGGGAGGCAGGAGGAGAAGTAGTCCTTAGCCTTCCAGGTGGAACAGACCTTGGCTTTGGTGCGGTGCGAACCCGAAGTTGGAAGTATCTGGAGATGGCTAGACATCAGCCTTGTGGCAAGGCCAGCTACGCCAAAGTGGAGATGATAGGAATTTTTGTGGGAGCTCATGAGAACCATCATTAGAAAAATCTCGCAAAATAACTTGGTGAGACTTTAAGTAGAGCCAGAAATCCTGTAATAACAGGCAGGGAGGGGATGAACTCGTGTTCTCCCATGAATATTAGTTCATGTGCAACGATGACCACAGACAGCATTTCTTCTGAGCATCTTACATGTCCTACATCATCAACCTCATGAGATAGACAGTGTTTTTCCATTCCATTTTTCACGTGAGAAAACTGAGGCACTGAGAAGTTAAATGACTTGCGTACGATCACACAGTAAGTAAATGGTAGAGCCCCAAATCAGACCCACGTAGGCCGACCCCACTCATTACCCTTTACTACACCATCTGCCACATGTAACTCCAAGGTCTGAGAACAGTTTAGGTTACATATGTGATTTTCTATTTTAGTTTAAGCATATCATCTAGCGCGTATAATTCTAAGTGAAAATTAGAGACCGTTTCTATCACTATAAATTAATTAGTGTTGAAAGATTTCTAAGTATAGTTTGATTTGAAAGGTAAATGGCTCTTTAACTTGGAGTGGCTAATTAGTATAAAAATGCTGGAAGTATTTCTGAATTTGAGCACTATAAATGTGCATGGATAACTATCCAATCAGGGAAGCAAAATCAAAACTATAACGAGGGTAGTGGCGAGAGCTTGACGTACACAATGGACATGAAGCGAGAAAAAACAAATTCCACTTGTTTTTGGTCACACTTTTTACCATATTTATTTGAATTTCCTCTATGAGACGTTCTAGTAGATGACAAGAAAGGAAACAACTCCAAAACACCACCAGAAATGTGCAACAGCGTTCCGAGTAGTAAGCTAGTTAGGAAATGGAGAGAAAGTAGAATTAACACCAACTCTGAGAAATGGCAAAGGCAGCCTTCCTTTATTTGATCATTCTACTTTCAGAAAATAGAATCATGACAAATTGAGGATAGCATTTGCATCTGAAGAGACAAAGTTCTGTTTGATCATTAGGAATGCTAGAGGTATTTTTATGTGTAGTGCTGTTGTTGTTGTTTTTTTGTTTTTTTTTTTTAAGGTTCTAGTCTTTGAGCATTTAGTCTATCAGGGGTTAAGACCTTTTTCTTCAACCCTCTCACGTGGGCTACATTTTGTTTACGTGTGTGTGCATGTGCATGTATGTGTGTGTATTAAGAACACTTGACATGAGATCTCCCCTCTTAAAAAATTTTGAAGTGTATACAATACCATCTTACTAACTATAGGCACTACATTGTGCAAAGACCTCTAGAACTTATTCATCTAGCATAACTGAAATTTTCATTATACCCATTGAATAACTATTTCCTCTACCCTTCAGCCTCTAGCAACCAGTACTATAGGTTTTGCTTCAGTGAGTTTGATTATTTTAGATACCTCAAATAAGTGGAATCGGGAAATATTTGTCCTCTTGTGACTGCCCTTTTTTCACTTAGCATAATGTCCTCCAGGTTTGCCCATATTGTTTCAATGACAGGATTTCCTTCTTTTCTTTAAGGCTCAATACTATTCCATTGTATGTATATACCACATTTTCTTTATCCATTCATCTCTAGGAAACAGTATGGTACTGGCATAAAGACAGACATATGAACCAATGAAATGGAATGGAGAGCTGGGAAATAAACCCACGCATAGAAGATTAACTGATCTTTGAGCAGGGTGCCTAGAACTATGGACTGAATTCTGTTCAAGTTTTACTCCAGGATTAAAAGACAGACGCAAAAGTGAATTGACAGATCTTTTTGGCTTCTCATGATAGGCAAAGTAGGAAGGGATTCAGGGTCCCAAAACATTGCTTATGACTAAAAGCTGCATTAAGTTTGAGCCCCAGCTCACGGGACCTTAAGCAATGGCAGAGATCAGAGGAGGATAAATCCCAATGGCTTCACAGCGTATTAACTGGTTACCGTATGCTAGGTGCCAAATTTCTGAGTCTCGGTGTCTCACTAATAAATGATCATAGCATTATATATTCTACTTACTTCCCAGAGTTGTTTTGAAGATTAAATAAGATGATGTATGTATTAGAAAACTACAAAAATATTGTTTTTAACTAAGAAACAGTTTTTGAAATATTTGACATTATATTTATAGGCTATTGTTTTCCATTAATAGTCTTCATTATTTTCATATAACAAGATTTTATGTTAGTAGCAAAAACAGGGATTTTACCAATGTATTTTAGAAAGTAAAGGTCCTATAACACTTACGAGACTCTACACTCCTACTCAAGCCAAGTGACTTTCTGTTTATATTTTAGTCCTTCCTTGATTTGAATGACTTGAGATCAGGAAATATTGGATTTCTCTTTATTCTCAAATCCTGTCATTCAATAAAAGTATGTGACAGAGAAAAAAAAAGCATGTGACAGAGATGAATGAACATGCAACCGATCGGTGATTCATTAAGTCATCAAGGTGACTATGTGAAGAAAATATGATAGAATTTTCATCAGATGAAAAGTGCAGACTCTGAAATAATTTTTGAGAGGACAAAAGTTTTGGATTATTTGTTAAATTACTAAATTAAATATCCTCAATTCTGATTTAATGTACTTAGAGGTACATAAATTCTTCAGGCTACAAGGGTGCCTTTTAGTTAAACTAAAACTCTAATTTGCTAATGGTACCCTAATGACCTTTAAACATTAATGAAAGCTGCCTAATATATGACTGAGGTTAAGTCACTCATCAAATGAAGTCCTGCCCATAGGACAGGCATAAGAAGCCAGGTTAGATCACTGCAGGGGCAATTGAACATCTGTCAGTGCCCAGGAGGCAAGATATTGAAAAACACATTCTGTGGCCCTACTCTTGACTCTGCCACCAACCAGCCAGCTGTGTGACCTCGGCTGATCAAGGCCTATTTCCTAATTTGAAACTAAGTAGCAGTGGCTCTCAGCTAAGAAACACATAAAAGTAGCATAGATCGCATGCCTGAGTCCTCTGACCAAATTCTAAGATATTAAAATGGCAGAAAGCACAAAACTTCTCAGATAAAAATTTTGTATTTTGGGGTTTTGTTTTTGTTTTGTTTTCCCTGTTTTGATGGAACCCAGAGCTTGTGGATTTATACCACATAAAATGTTGAGAAACAGTGGAACTCAATAATACCTAATGTGTCTTCCACATTACAGTCTCTGATTCTAGTCAATGGCTGAATGTTTGTGTGGAAGAGAACAAAACTGGCCAGGAGCCAGAAATGTTTCTAGTGATCAAGTCAAAGCCAGACCCTCAAAATAATGAGCTTTTGAAGAGGCTAAAACTGTTTTTATTCTTACAGCGAGCAGCCTGCTTATAATAAAAGGATAGCAGACTCCAAGTTAAGAGTGTTCCATTGCCTACAAATCTAACATCCACATCAAATGAATCTGTCATAGACAATTATTGTTGCAATAATTAGAAATAATTGTCATAATTTTTCCCTTAGAGTTTAACTATATATGACAGGGAGTTTCTTCAAGGTTATCCACTGTATTTTAAAGACAACCACATTCTTATTCTGTGTAAAATGCTAAATGCTGTTTTAAAAAAATTAAACAAGATAAAATTATCATTTTCTTTATCTCACTGAGAAAAGGAGACCAAAACAGTTATGTTCCAATTAGCATAAACAGACAATAGAGATTTTCTTTTCTCCTGCAGTCTCAGATCTCTGATAGGAGACATTATGTCTGGTACAAGTTATCAAGGGAGGATCAAAAGTATTTTGTAGCCTGACATAAACAAAAGCACAGAAAGCAGAAGGGAGAAGAAAATGCAACCACCACAGTAATAACGAAACAACATAGCATTTTACTAACCTTTCAAAATGTCCCAATTCAGGAGTGACTCTAAACCAGTGAGTTGTTTTGCAGGATTAAATCAGAATCAGAATATTTTCTAACATTTCTAAAGACGAGAAGAACAGAAACCAAATACTCATCATGAAAACTTGCAAAGATGGAAATAATCAGAAATATCAAGGGGAAAAAAGAGTCAGTATTTGAAAGGCGATGAATCAAAATTTACGTACATTACGTATTGTAACCAATCTGCCTTTATCTCAGAGTTGACTAGGATGGGTAATAAGTTTTATCTAGCTGTAATATATATGAATAGAATCATGGAGGAACAAGATTTGTAGAAGTAAACTATAATCTATTAGTTAAGATTTTCAGGACAGGGAACTTTTGCAGTGTATGCTTGTTGGAAGACAATTTTCCATGGGCCTTTAACACTTCTGCATGTATCATAAGCGAGGCACTGACAATCTCAAGGATATTTGTATAGTGAACACACTTGGAAAACAGAGAATGTATTGCCTGCCCTTAGGAGCCAAGGGCAGGTTCTCATATAGCCTTAGGAAGAGGGATGGTATGAGCCACTGCAGCACGCTTAGCATCAGGTATAACCAAGATAACACCTCTCTCCAGAGCAAAGGGCTGGCATGCTTACTGCCCATTATGAAAGATTCTGGCTCTCTCGGCTCAGGGTTTCTTTCCTGTCACACATCCAACTGTGTGTTACAGCTGTCACCTGGCCCTCTTTGTGTTGTCCTGTGGGAGATGGATCTCAGGGAACCAGCACAAAAATGCTGACCCTCTGGCTACTGCTACTGCTGTCCTTCATCTCTGATCCAGGGGTCTCACGTTTTCTACCAGCATCCTCGATACTGTGGCGGCCTAACTTGTGAGCTAGCCAGTAGGGTACAAATCTCAGAACCTTCACACTTCTTGACAGTACTCACATTGTAACTACCTTGGAAACATAGTAGTCTCTGTGGAGTTTTGGTAATACTGAAAAACATTCATGTGTTTAAAACGGATGATTTCTTTAGGATATGTGAACAGTTGTTTTACTGTCATATAGAGAAGATATACAGATGTGTGTATAGAATGTGACATGACAAACCCAATAAGCCCTTCTAGTTACCAGGACTGGCAGATCCAGAAATTCTATAGTGCCTGGGTCTTTTGTGTTGATACAGCTCAAGGTACTAACAAAACACATATGGACTGAGAGCTAGTCCATAATGCTGACTTGTCCATTTATATTAAAAAATATCATTTCCAAGCAGATCAGAAGTTTGTCAGAAAATACGTGGCATCTCTCTCCTATATGCAAGTCAAGTGTAATAATTAAGAGATAATTAAATGTTCTCAATAGTTAGTGTCACCAAGTCTGACCACCTTAGGTTATAGTCCAGGTTGAATATGCATTTCAGTTAATCAAGGTACTCTCTCTTCTGGATAATGCTGAAAAAATACAAATTTTACTTAAATTTTCCTTTTCCAGGATCTATACAGACTACTCCCTCTCTGTGAACAGCTTTTTGTTTCACAGATCGCAATTCAACTAATTAGGTTGCACTTGCTGTGTCACAATCACTTTCTGGTAATTTAATTTTATTGAAGAGACCTTTCCACATTGGCTGGACTTGGTTGTTTCCAAATCTCCTGTTACATATCTACAGACTAGTTTCACAAGTTGTGTTTTCACTCTCAAGTAGTTTTAAGTTTCTTCGCCTTACATTCTAAACACATGAAATTAGCTATAGTCTATGGGGGTTTCATCCTTTGGTTCTCAAAGTCCCTAGGCCAGCATCATTTGGCATCACCTGGGAACTTATTAGAACTGCAATTTATAGGACTCCAATCCAAACCTAGTGAATCTAAAATTCTAAAGGAGAAGCCCAATAATCTCTGTTTGAATATGCTCCCCAGGTGAGTCTGACGCACACCAAAGAGCCACCACATTAGGTAAATCCCATTGCATGATTACAGTGAATTCCATTGGCTGTTAAAATTATTGAAAAAGATTGTCACACTGGGTCTCAGGTCCCGCTCCCCACACAAGAACGCAGGATATGGTGAAGCCAAAAAGGAACACCCACGGAGCCATAGATAGGGGAGTCACACCACTATATTCTCGCTGGTGGCTGGGTTGGAGACACAGGAAGCAGGAGCCACACGATCTGCAATCTGCCATCCACTTCTCTGCCAACCAACCAACCCACTTGCTAGCTGCAATCCGCCGTCTGCTTCTCTGCCAACAAACCAACTGAAAATCAATTCCCTAGCGTAGCCATGGCAGTTATATTAGTGGCTAATGGCTAACAGCTGATGGCCACCCAGCCACAGCGGATGGCCATCTGATTACAGCTGATGGCCATCTAATAACTGAGCCAGCACCTTTCCACATGAGGCTGAGAGTCTGGAAACTGCTCTCTGGGACTCTGTCCCCACAAAGATCCATTTGCTTAATTAGAAATAAGTTGGCCATTGACTAGAGCTGCAAATATTTTGTTGTGTGCAAAAATTGATGTTAATCTTTGTGGTTGGAAAAGCTGGATGAAGGATGCATGGTATCTCTCTACTATTTCAGCAACTTGCTGTGAGTCTATAATTATTTCAAAAGAAAACATTTTTTTAAAAAATTGAAAATGTATGAGTTTTAAAATGAAGAGAATTTTAGTTGTATATGGAAAGGATAAAACATTCTCATGGCAAATAAAGGAGGAAACAGTGAGGCTTACTAAGCAACCTGTGTTATATTGAAACCTTTCTCTTACTTTTATTCTTCATATCAATGAGAGAGGAACACATGAGTTCCAAAGATATTAATACAATGTCCCTTGGGAACTGCATGACAAACCACACACAATTAAATTGATTTTCCTCAAATTAAAAAAATTACTCAGAGTATGTGATTATATTAACAAAAAGAGTTTTGGATTCATGAATATCAGAGCTTAATTCATAAAAGTAGAGACGCGAGCTGCACAGATTTTCATTGACATGATTGTGCTTCAAAGGATAAAAATGACCATGTGTTGGAGATTGGTCTTTGTATTAGTTCAGGTCCTCTAAGAAGCAGATGCCAAGGCAGGATTAGGCAGGCAAGAAGTTTATTAGGGGAAATGCTTGTGAAGATAAAGGGGAGGAAATAGGAGTAGGCAGGGAGAGCCATCAGACCACAGTGTAGGTCTAACACCTGTGAACCATGAGGGGAAAGGAAAGGATTGGAAAGATGACTCGGACTGTAGGAATCTATGTGAAGTTTTGGGCATTCCAAGGGGGGAAGTCCTTGAGGGAAAAGTTGCCTTGTAGATTCATCCCACATGTGGCAGCAATAGGCCTGTATCACAGTTCCTCTGTGCTTGGTCACTAGCTGGAAGCAGCCAGGGGAAGTGTGATCTCAGCTCCAACACTGAGGTAGAGGTAGATCAGAGGTCTGGGCTGTCCGTCATACTCTCCACCTTGCAATGGGACATCTGAGGGGTGCATTTTCATGGCTACTGGAGTGTTAAACCAAGTGATTTCAAAAACATAAAATATATAATTACAAAAACAGTATATGCTCTGTCTGTTCAAGATATGTCGTTATCAAGACATGGTGTCATATTTCAGGTCCTCCAAATCATCTTCCCATACTTGGATATCTCAGAAATGAATACAACAAATGGCAACGAAGGCAATTTTTAAGGCATTCAGTGCTAAAATTTTTGAAAATATGTTTGAGACCAGAATGTTCTAAAGTATCAGGGGATAAAAATTAATTAGCTTTCATGAATCTACCATTCATATGGTGTGCTATACATTGTAGGACACAAAGCCACAACCCAGGTCTGGCAGTGTCTGTAAGAGCAAAGCTATAGATACTTTTCAGAGTTCTCTGATGAATCCAGATGTTCAACATAGCAGCCATTAATAACCTTTTTGTTTGTTTGTTTTTAATAAATAGACTTTATGTTTTAGAGCTGCTTTAAGTTTGCAGACAAACTGAGTGGAAAGTTGTGAGTACAGAGAATCCACAAATACCCCTTTCCGTAACTGCGCCCCTCTAGTTTCCCCTGTTATTAATATCCGGTATTAGTGTAATACTTTTGAAGTGACAACATGGAGACATTATTAACTAAAGACCACAGACGACATTTGGGTTCACTTCTTTGTGTTGTGAATTCTGTAGGTTTTGAATGGCAGTTTCATTGCCATAAAAATCCTCTGTGCTCTATGCTCTAAGTATTCATCTCCCTCCGCCCCGCCCCGCAAACCCCTGGCAACCACTGATCTCGATAGTTTTGCGTTTTCCAGACTGTCACATAATGGGAATCAGGTAGTATGTAGCTTTTTCAGACTGGCTTCTTTCACTTAGCAATATGCATTTAAGGTTCCTCCATGTGTTTTCAATATGCATTTAAGGTTCTATGGAAGTTGAAAGTTCATTTCTTTTTATCATTGTATGGATGTACCAAGGTTGGTTTGTCTGTTCATTTACTGAAGGACGTCTTGGGTACCTCCCAGTTTTGGCAATGATGAATAAAGCTATTATAAATATTCATATGCCAAGTTTTTGTTTTTTTTAAATCCTCTTCTGGGTAAATACCATTAAGCTTTAAACTCTTTTGGATAAATACCAAGAAGTGTGAGTGCTGGATCATATGTTGAGAGTATGTTTAGTTTTGTACAAAGCTGCCAAAATGTCTTCCAAAGTAGCTGTACCACATTAATAACTTTTTTATAAGACAATTTTTGTGTGGCCACTTTAAAAAAAGCACAAATAATACCTCAGGAAAATCTTATCAACTTCCTGCTTAGGGAGCCAAATGTGATTGTCTCTTCAGGCGGTAGAAGGAAATAATAAAGCAGAGCGGACAGGTAGAGATTTTCTCTACTTGACTCAAGAGACCTCCAAGCCTTCCTAGTACAAAACAAACCTTTGATCATAAGTGGGGATCTCTGAAAAGAACTTCGTGTTTATGGTTGTTTCCACCTCAACCTCAGCTATTAATTAACATCCTTTTGGCAAGTAAACTTTGAGACTCTGGCCTGAGTCAAAGCTTGTATTTCCAAAACTTTGTGAACAATATTGTTGGCAGTTTCTGAATATATGTTCACTGAAAATAACAACAGAAGGTAATGCTGGATTGTAGGGAAGGTATTAATTTTCTTCTTCTACCTTTCAGTCATTGAGGATAGATTTTAAGTCCTTTTCCATCCTCTTAAAAAAAAATCTCTACAAAGAGAAACAGATGGTCTACCCCGCCTCACACACCTGTTTTACTGGTTACTCTTAGTCACACAAAGCTTCAGACACAAAAGACTCACAACCGATTTACTAAAAATACTGCATGATTATAATATTCATTTTCCTCTACAGTGTGTAAATGAACTGAGGTGTTTTCCAGCTCTTTAAAAGTACCACTGTCATTAATAAAAGGAGATTTCATTTAAAAAATAAGGAAAAATCAACTGCTTTTTGTTCAAACTATAAAAGTAAAGCATATTCAGTGTAATAATTTTGAGAATGCAGGAAAATATTAAGAATATGATAAAAACCACTCCATATTTCAGCACCTAGAGATAATTACTATTAATATTTTAGTAACATACTTCCAGGTGTCTCTCAATGTATAGATTTATAGAATTAAGATAATACGACATATGTTGTACTGTGGTCTGCTTTTTTAAACCTAAATGATGTTCTGTACATCTTTCCATGTTAAATATAGGCCTAATTAATCACCATCCTTTTTGATGGCTGTATAGTAGTCCATCGTATAGTTATATAATTTATTTTACAAATCTCTTATTGATTAGCAATTCGGTTATTCTAATTTCTTGGTTTGATATGCAAAGGTCAAATAAAATATTCTTGAAGATTTATTTTATTATCTTCATGAGATAACTTACTAGTACTATAATTACAAAGTTAAAGCTTATGTAGTTTTTTGAGGTTACTATATTTTGCCAAACTGCCCTCCAAAAGGTTTGTACCAATCTAACTCCTACTGACATTGCAAACGAATTGGCATTTTTCTCACCAACTCACCAACCATGCGCATTTGAAAGGTTAAAAAAAGTACTTATTGGTGAAAAACTTTATCTCAATGTTGTATCTTCTTATATTTCTTTAAAGCTGAAGTAAAGCATATTTTTATTCACCAATTGGCCATTTGTATTAATTTTGTCCTTTGCCATATTTCTATTAGATAATATTTTTCTTGATGACTAAAGATCTCACTATATATTAGTCTAAGCAAAATGAGTTTATTGAATTTCTAATGGAGCTACTTTCTTTACATTTCTGTTTGGAAGCCTCAGTTTTTAAATCTTATCCCTAAACGCACAAATTACTAGAATTCTATTAAGAAAAAAAACACCTGTTGCTAGGACAAAGTGATTTTAAAGGCTTATTTTCTACTCTCAAAAGATAGTTCAAATGACAGTTGTAAAAAGTAATTTCAAATAGTCATTACTTGACAAAATCAGTTATTCACTAGCAGTGAAAATCAAGGTAAATCAAAGAATACAAGGCTAATTCATGTCTGCATACATACTGCTTTCAGTTCATAGTCCCTGTGAATTGTTCTTTTGCACTCTGAAATGGTAATATATAAGGTCTACTCTCTGTATCATTTACGGAAAAGAACTGGAACTCAAGAAGTAAATTAGCATTCAGCATGCTCCTTTTGTGAAAATCGTGTGTCCCCAGTTGTATTTTAATTATGTACTCCACATCACACTGGGGAGAGCAAGCCACCCTAAATTAAGGCTTTTCTGTTGTTTCCTCAGGAACGTGATAAATTTCAGACATCTACTCAACTAAGTCTCCAGTTTTTGCATTATTCCAGAGGCTATAAAGAATGTGATGTACAGGCAAAGGATAGCTTTTTTTATTCTCTCTGAGCCTAGAAAATAAGTAGGTGCCAGCCTCCCAGATTTGCAAAGAAGAGTAAGATCTTAGAGAGCGAAACTATAACATATGTGTGTTTGTTGCTATTGTATAGATTTTTTTAGTTAATGTTTTAACCCATCATCAAGTCTGTAATACAATATATGCAGATTTCCTGTATGGAAACAATTTGGCTTAAATTCTAGGTCATCAAGAAAGCGATCCACAACACAACTTCTTAGCCTTTTTACCTGCAAATACAATGTGTCTCATAGAGAGAGGATGCATCCTATTTAATCTGTCTCTCCTTTCACTCCTGCCAGTGGAAAGAAAGAACTCTTTACTCAATATGTACGTCTGTAACACAATACTCTGCTTTTGTAAGGCATAGGATTATTCACGCGTGTCAAGCCACAGCTATCACAGAATGAAAAATAAAAGTGGGAATTTCTTCTTCCTCTACTCCCATTGTCTTTTAGAGAAAGGGTGGAGGATGCCAAACATTTATATAAAATCAGAATAAAATGTGATTTTTATGTGTATATGAAATCCTGTCTTGTTCATATGTTCACTACTGGTTTTATGAAGACGTCTTATTTCCTAATTAGATTGCAAACTCCTTTTGGGGGACCTTATCTCATAATTTTTGTATATTCCCTCACAGCATATACAATGAGTATTTGTTTATAGATTGCTTTGCGAGGCTTTGGGAAAATGAGCTAAAAGTATCTATAATTGTGTGACACAATTTATTCATAATAAAATAGTGCCTTGAAGAAGATATTATAAATTCTATTAAAGAATTCTGCAAGACAGGGTTTATTTCAAAATAATTAAATAAAGACATGTTTAACAGCTTTCACTGAGTGGAGTGACTCTCCACTGAAAATAGGCCATTACATATTCTGTATATACCGTGTGTGTTTGTGCGTTTGTGTATATATTAATTTCCTACCATGGTGGAGAATCAATTTTAGTCCCAGACATAATAAATAATCAAGATGAGAAACACAGCATTTTAGAAGGTTGATTCCTAGGTAAGAATACATTATTAGAAACCTTTATTTTTCCTGCAGAAATAACAATCAAAATGGAAAATTGACCAACAGTTTTTTGTTCTTCCATAAAAGGTTGTCTGGAATTAAAAGGTATATCTCTAAGGCTGAACTGGAATTTCAGGTTTTGTTATCCTCCCTTTTTAACTACAACCCTTTATATTCAGAGGGCTCAGGAGCAACTGTGTTCCTGAAATACACACCCACACACCTACACTTACTTGTAGATAACAGGTGATTAAAAGATATTTACTGAGTGCATTATTTTTTTACAGAAGTGTTTATATAAATCAGTCATAATCCGAAGTTTTCAGAATGAGTTGTATTAATGTCATTATCCTTTATGGATATTTAATAATGAAAAATATGTGGAATGCTCTGTTACACACATGATAATCATAAATATATTTTAATACATTTTTATGCTATAATAGACTATTTTTAATAAGTGTCTGTATTAGTCTACATGATGAATTATGAGTCAATTATGCATGAAGTAGGTTGACCGATTTAAACACCAAAAATTCTAAAATAAAAAATCGACTGTGATTCTTATAATTATTATAGTATAATATGTTTTGGGGGCCAGAATTTTTTTAATGTGAGTGTACATGGCAAATAAAAAAAAGTGGTAATAAAACGAATGGTTTGCAAACAGTCCATTCTCTGTCAATTAAATAAATAGATTCAGTTTTTCTGTTATCTTACAATCAATATGATGATATTAATATTTACTAGTCAGTTACTGCCAGGTGCTGTGCTAGTTCACGGAATCCTTACAACAATATGAAGTACGCATTACTACAGCCATTTTACAGGTAAAGAAACTGAGACTTAGGAAGGTTAAGTAACTTGCCCAAGGTCACAGAGCCAGTGAATGGCACAGCTGAGATTCAAATCTAGCTGCACGAGCTTCAAAGCCTGTGCCCTTAGCTCTCATTCATTACTTCAAAAAATATTTACTGAGCATATGCCGTGTGTCAGGCACCCTGCTAGATGCCAAGAATAAAGTAGTCAACTAGAAAATTCCTGACCTCAATGGGGCTTAGCAGGAGAGACAAATAGCAAAAACATTTAAAAAGACAAGTGACAAAAATCATTATATTTGTGTGAGGGGCAGGTCTACACCTCCTGGGATGGGGCATTACTGAGTCCGTTAGTTCTTCCTACATCACTGGGTCAACTAAATTCTTGCAGCAGCTAAATTCTATGATGTTCTGCTGTCCGGCCCTGGCTCAGTCTCAAGGAGCCGGTAGTAACAGAATACAGAAAAGAGTCTGATTTGTGTTACTGATGTATCAGCAGGCTCATTCCTCCAACCATAAAGGAATCCAGAGGCAGCTAGGCCTGGAGGGAAGATCCACGTTCCCCAAGAGAAGCTTGCTGACAGCCTCAGGAGTCCAGCTGCTTCTCAAAGGGCCAGACTGGGTCTCACACCCACCTAGTAGACAAGGACAGAGTTTTAAATGTGTACATCAGGACAGATGGCTATCCGTTGATGAAGACAACCTGCTTACTATCTCATGTATTGCTTATTTTATGATTTTTTTGGGGGGTCTGGGGGAAACATTTTGGAATAAGTTCCAATTACATCGTGTGGCACGGGCCACATCTCTCAGCACAGTGTCAATCAGACTCCTGGCTCCATTTTAACCTAAGACTGTTTCTTCCTCCCTTGAAATACATACCTCATGACATCAATGATACACAGGATTGCTTTTAATCACTTGACTTGAACAGGTGCCTTATATATGTATTACTGGATGTCTCTCTATACCTAATTTCCATTAGTAGCCTTTAAAAACACCCCTTCCCACCAAGAAACTAAATCCAAATCGTCTCCATGTGTGCTCTAAATATTAACACCTTTGTAATATTTCAGGAAACGAAATCTGTACAAAATCTGTCTCTTTTGCATTTTGTCCACTTGGAAGATGTATTAGGTTGCTAGGGCTGCCATAACAACATACCACAGACCGGGTGGCTTAAACCACAGAAGTTTATTTTCTTATAGTCCTGGAGGCTAGAAGTCCAAGATCAAGGTGTTGGTACTGTTAGTTTCTTCCAAGGCCTCTTTCCTGGCTTATAGATGGCTGTCATATCCCTGTGTCTTCAGATGGTCTCCCCAGTGTGTGTGTGTGTGTGTGTGTGTGTGTCCTAATTTTTCTCTTCTTATAAGGACACTGGTCATATTAGATTTGGATCCACCTTAATGACTTCAGTTTAACTTAATTACCTTTTTAAAAACCTATTTCCAAAAATAATCACATTCCAAGGTATTGGGAGTTAGGACTTCGACATATGAAAGGGGAGTGTGGTGGGGGAGGGGGACACAATATGGCCCATAACAGGAGAGTTTACAAGGCACGAGACCATTCTCCACCCAGCCTATCACTCACGCAGTTATAGAGTTTAAAGGTTTATGGTAACTCCCCAACTACTAATAGCTACGAAGGTTGGCCTCAGGGCAACACTGGAATCTTCTCCCTATGCCTTTACAGAAGGCAGCTTCCTCTAGCACAGTGTTTGCTAGGAGGGGTGTACACCACTGGACAGGAAGCTAGGTGGTATAAATAATGCTGAATCACATAGTGAAAGTGATTCAATTCCCTTTCTGTCCTTCTGAGGAAGTCCCTCGGCAGTCTGGATTTACTGGTAATGTTTTTAACACTTGCTAATTCCTCCCTACCCACTCCTCCCTCTTTGTCCCCTAAAGGAAAAGAAATCAGGCCTCAAGCTCAAGAGCCTTTGGCAAGCAAAAGCATCTAGCCCTAACTAAACACTATTTTTGTTGTGCGTTTGTTTTCAAACAAACGAATCATGAGGTCACCCACCATTTCCATTTGTGGTACGTGATTCTGTTTTCTAATTAAAATCATGATGTGTTTTTTATTTAACATGAGATATTTAAGGTAGGAAAAAGCAAGTTGAAAAAATATTAATGATAGCACAGGTGGTAGGCAGATCGGGAAAAATCATTAAGGTGGTTTACAAGGGATCTGTAGTCTGAGAAATGCTGCTCTAACATGCAAGATAAGCAGAGATATTGGTCTTACTAATTCTTGAGTTGTTTACTCCTTAGAGCAATGACACCTATACCTCTATCATGAGCCTCCACTCTCAATACTATTGTGGTCAATAATTGCGTACAGGGGCCTGGTCCATTCCCCAAAGTAAGCACCTTCTCCTGGGTGCCTCTGAGGAGACAGAACGGGGCAGAGCTGCCTTTCCCTTTGTTCTCCTGAAAACTGCCATATCAAGTATCTATACAAATCTCTATGCACAGGGCAGGGGTGCAGTCTTTGGATCCTTTCTCTTTTACTTCAGTTCCAACCTTGACATTGGTAAGGTCCTCATCTTAATAAAGGCACAGCTACACAGAAGTTTAGTCAGGCCACATGTAGACAGAGCAACATTTCTGACTTGGATCTCAAAACTTTGGGAAATTCCAGCACATATCTGATTCTTAAATCTTTCCCAAGCATGTTCTCTCTCTCTTTGTCACACTTTTGTCTTATAATTTGGAGTTTTACTCCTTGCTTCCCTACTGAATTTCTGATTTCATGCTAACTTTAGGATTCAGATAGCTCAGATAGGAAGCTAGCCTTATGCTTGTGTTGGACATTCTAGGTTTGTGAAATGTTTTATCTGTAAGAGTAAAAGATCTCTGAAATCGAGATTGGTTAAATAATCTATTATATAACTAACTATATGATGGTTTTAGAAGAACTATTAGCACATGGGGGAAATGCTCATAGTATGTTAAACAAAGAGAACAGTTTACAGAACAGGATTTCTGGCAAAGTAAAATTTTTATATATCACAATGGATTCACATATAATTGAAAGACTGTGTCAAATGGTTCTTTAGCTGGAGAGATTATGAAAATATTTAATTTTATTCTTTATACTTTTCTACATGTTCTTAATTTTCTACACTTAATTTTTTTAATTAAAGTTTATTGGGGTGACAATTGTTAGTAAAGTTACATAGATTTCAGGTGTACAATTCTATTTTATATCATCTATAAATCCCATTGTGTGTTCACCACCCAGAGTCAGTTCTTCTTCAATCACCATATATTTGATACTTAAATTTTATTTTGCTTAAAATTTGGAAAAAAATATTAAGTTTAAAATAGAGCTCATGATAAACAAAAAGAAAATGTTCTCTTATTCAAATGCTTCCAAGATCAGTCTTTACCATCTGAAATCTTGACCACTGCTGGCCAGGGCTCTTTGAGAAATTTCTTTTGCCCTCTGCTGAGAAAGGGATAGTAATGCTATCATTGTTCCTGAACCATTCTCTGCCAAGAGACATGGTCTTAGGTGAGATACATGGTCAAAAAAACAAGTTTGGCTGATTTCCTTAGCACTAGGTTAGTGAAATCATTTTTTTTTCCTTGAAGAGATAAAAAAAAAAACACTAATAGTTTTTCACACAGAATTGTGACACCAAAACAGCAAGTGAAAAGAAGCTGACACTAGGATGAAATATCAATAACCAGATATACTGTTTTACTTCTTTACAGACATTTATTTTGGCCCCTCACATTATAAAGCTGTTTCTATGGCAATGGTTCTCAATCTTTGTAACCTCATGATCCATCAGATCCAACATGGCTCCTAAGAGTAACTAATCTTCAATGGGACGAGAAAGCAAGCCTCAGACACATGCATATTAGAATGAAGAGGGTGAATTTTATTTCAATTAAAAAATACTCCCTAGGTGCCTCTGATATGCCCTCTCCACTTTGATAATTACTGTTCTATAATATTTCATTGCCTTTTATTGAATATTTAGACCAACATCATAGGCAACTACTGAATTAAAAAAAAAAACAACACAAAAACTTGGCTGTATTCTGCTAAATATTGATAGTGCTACTCGCTTCTCCCTTCTTTATTATACCCTGACTTTCTTTTATGTCTTCACAACCCATGTGCTTCAGGGAAAGATGACTTCATCGCCAGCCTCAGAGCTAGGCATCATTGCTTATAGGTAGTCTCAACTCCTTGCAACAGTGACTGGTCTAGGAATAGCGCCCATGCATGTCAACGGTGGCATTTCCCTGACCATAGGGTTGTTCAGAAATGAGTATGACAGCCGAAGTGAGCCAAGGAGACTCTCACTGCTTAGAAAGAGAAGTCCTTGCTGTTAGGAGAAAGTCCCCAGAAGAGATACGCTCTTTCTTCAGAAGTCATTTTGTACTGTTGTGACGCCCAGGACTGTGACAGCCTCTCTCTCCCCAGTGAGAGAAGCTGACCCGTGAATGAAACAACTCAAAGTGTAGGACACAAATGGGACTGCACTAACCCTGAAACCCTTCCTACTGCTAAAGTGACAGTGCATCCATTTCCTTATTCGGTAAACCAGCTGGGGTCAAGTTTTACTTTTTTTTTTTCCAGCTGAAAGCATACTAATACTGATACAATATACTTAATATTGAATAATTCCTCAAAATACAAGTTTACGATTTTAATGTGAACTGAGTTTCACTTCAGGTTGGAATGAATAGAGAAAGAGAAGTGACATTAGCCTCTTTAGAGAGGCTATTGATTTAAGTTAATCACCTTAAATACCATCTTAAATATTATACCTAAAAGTTTCCATTAAATACAGCATAAAAATATGGCTGGTTATAAAAGATGAGGGCTTTTAGCAATCACAAAATGCCAATGATCTTAAAGCAAATCTCAGTAATAGAATTTGTGCTTAAACTATGTCTTACCTGTAGTGTCCTTGAGATCTAATCTTAAAATATCAATGCTGATAAGAAGTGATTAAGATAGATTTTTTTGTGAATAATTTATGCATCACATCATCAGGTTGAAGACTGACATTGAAGAGAGATTTAAATAACTATTTATAATATCACAAAAATAAACCTTATGTTTTTAAAAAGTCGTAACTTTTTAGATAACTCATTCATTTCTTTAAATTTATTGAAATATTTTTAAATAACAACATTAAAATTCTAAAAATAAAAGCAGATCCATGTTTACAAAAAGAACTCACCTTTTTCCTTCTTTGGTGAAATCATTTCATATTTTGTCCCATAGCTTGTATGTCTAGGAAATCAGTACATTTAAGAGTGTGGAGAGACGGGCAGGTAATAAAAAACAGATGCAAGATATTCCACATTATTATTTTCTAGTAGAAATGTAACTGCATTGAAAGTGCATTGTTTTGAAGATTACTTAGGTACCAAGCTAATTGTGGAGAACCTGTGTTACATTTTGACAGAAGACCTTCTGCCCTTCAAAGATGCTTATTTTGAGGTTCCCACTTTTCTCCACTGAACTCAGCAGTATTTATATTGCAGGCTACAGATCCATAGGCCCTTTGTCGTCCACCCTCCATTATTTATTTTTATTTAATTTGCTAGATTCATACATCCCTACACATTAAATAGCAAGTGGCCACAGAGGAAACAAAGTATTCAGGCCAGCTGAATATTGCTCATCTAACTTTAAATTGATTTCTATTTTGCTGACATAGGAAAGGAGGAAAAAGAAATAGCTAGATCAAAAGAGAAAGCTCTTAAATTAAGGGAAATGTATTAAGTTAATTCTATTCTTTTTTGCACGTGGAGGTTTATGTTTGAGATTTTAGAATGCAAACCCATATCTGATAAGATCCAAAAAACTAATAGGAGCTAATTTGTCCATTCTATTTCCTAAAATCTAAAACATTTTAATCCAATAAGACTTTGTTTGGTGGGGGCGGGGGCAGGGGGACGGTGGGAGATTTACAAACAAAATATCTCAATAAATGAAATTTTGACCAAAACAAATAACATATCTTTGAATCTAGCCATAATTGATTTGAGGGAACTGGAAGAAAAGGAGTGTGAAATATTTTTGTGTGATCACTGGGTCCCAGATTAAAGTATGTTGTTTGATTTAAATGGATTTAAAGAGAATTGCTATGAAGTTCCCCTTTCCATATCAAAATGATAACATTAGGCACCCACATGCATGAGAACAAGGTTTGGTAGAGAGAAAGCTAATTGATCCAGGCAGAAACATTTGGGAAAAGGACAAGAAGAAAAGAAACCTGACCACGTGTGTAAAATGAGCACTCCCTGAGCTCTGCTCTTAGAAGTGGTAAGTTACCTGTTTGGATGGGATGATAATTGGGTCTATTGCAATGCATTTGTTATACCATTTAATACTTTTTAAATGGATGCAAGCTCAAGCCCTGGAATGTCTGCTCAGTTTTCCTAAACTTAGAAGCTTACTTTAATTTAAAAAAAAAAAAAAGAAAATCACCCAGTGAACTTGACTGAGCATAGATATATGATAAATTTTTTTCAATTCCTCTGATTAAGTTCAGAGGTAAATTTTCCAAGATAGACAGTGATGTGAATTTGGATATTTGAAATTTGAAGAAACTCCTGGGAATCTTATGGTTCTCTTTTGGTCCAATTAAGAAACAGGAGAAAGTGCTTGAAAGCCTCTGATTTCTACATTTAAGAAAGCTGAAGTATAAAAGTTTGACAAAAGCATAAAGCTACTAGCCAAATATAACAAAAATAATATTACAGCATTTTATGTTCAAGAAATGAATATTCCAAGAAAATGTTTAAGATTTTGATAGATTTAATTTCTAATAGAAGATATTAGTTAAATGTATCATATCAGGTTAGGTTTAGAGTCCATCTACTGGCTAAAATCCATTACAGTTCTGTTCGTTCATTCAACAAATATTTATTGAATGCCTATGTGTGCCTAGCACTATTCGAGACCCTGGGGACAGAAAATTGAACGAACAAGATCCCTATCTTATGGAACTTAATTAATAGATTTTACTTCATCGGACTTGTGCTATTAACATAATGACTTGTTACTTTAAACAAGAATTTGGGACACACTGTATCAAAACGGTATTAAAATTCCCAACAAGAAAATAATAACGAAAAAGTAACAAAAAAGTCATTTTCACTTCAGCCTGCTGAATAGATATCATTTTGGTGTGTTCATATTCCTTGATCAAGATAACATAAACCAGTTTCCTAATACACACTGCCTGCACGGTGGACAAAACTATAATATCCCATATCCTAGGACAAAGCAGATGTTATTTAAATAAGAATTATTATAACTTGCTGACAAATGCATTTTAAAAAACATATTTAGATAATACCTCTCATTATGAGTGTTGCTTTAAATTCGCAGAAGTCTGGTTTTTAAAATATTTCTTTCTTATTTTGAGTACCCTTCTCACTCCCTAATGGAGTTCATCCTCTTTGCTTATCAGCCTTCTTGTGGCACTGTCACTGAGAACATTAATGAAGCATAGAGGTTTAATATTATACTCATATCTGTCTTCTTTTTCTTTTTTTCTGTGAAATTTTCCTCTTTCTCCCCTTAACACTTGCAGAATAATCATATTTTCCAAACTGAACCCACTCACTCTCATCCCTGACATGCCTGCAAAATCATCTGTTTATAGTCATCTTAACGTTCGAGGCTTTTCCCAAAGCATCACTGCTAATCTTTCTTTTCTCTTCTAGACTAATAAATCATTTCCTTTCCTACTGTTACAAAGTTCCTGAAATCAAGTAGATTACAAAGTACTTCTTAACGTGTCAGAGAATGGCCAGGGAGGTCTGAACAAGACAATCTTGCGGCTACATTTCTTCATCTGAACCAAATTCAGTATTCACTTTTGTCTTCTACACATGTAGCAATTATGTCTCTATTACTCTCTATCACTGGCGCAGATATAATTCTAACATTGTTGTAAGTTTAACTTTACTTAACAAGAATTTATTGAGCCTCTACTACAAATTCACTCAAGACCCTCTTGTAGGCACTAGAGACATGACAACGAACGAAATAGACATGTTCTCTAACTTACTTTATGTACCTTTACTGATTTTTGGAAGATTATATATTTCTGGTTAATGTTAGGATAAGCCAGACCATGTTGACACTGCAGATTCTTAGCCGAAAAGTTTTTTCAAAAATCACTGTTTTCACCTTGTATTAAACTCTTATCTGGGACATTAATCATTTTTATGATAAAAAAGCAATTAGCATTTGTAACAATTTATAGCATATACTAACATTCTTTTATCACACTCAACAATCCTAGGAGTACCTCTCAGCTTGATATCCAACCGTTTAAATTGGGAGAAACTAGAACACGGAAGTCAAACTTCATTTACTTTATTGAAACGACAATTCCAACATATAATTAGAATAACTTTAATCTTTTCCAACCCCATGGAGCGTTATGTGGAAATAGGACATTATTTCCCTTTAGACATTATATTTCCCCCTTTCACTATTACAGACAGCTTTTAAGGTGAATCTGGCTAAAGAATGTAAGTGAGGAGCTTTTCAAAGGGTCCACTAAGTGACCTTTTAACTGGATAGGTTTTGGTGGTGTGAGGGCTGAAGATGTAGTTCAAAACAAATTTCTTTGAAGTGTTATATATAATCTTTAAAAAAAAACATGCTAAATGTCTATTGTATCCACATAGCTTCATGTTTGTTTTAATATACAGACAGTGTTTCAGTTTCTTGCCATTGACTACCTTTGTTGCTCCACAATGTGATACAGGAATTTCTATTCCAGTTTCCTGGCAGAGCTCCGTGTTCTCAGGTCATATGTGTACCCCACTTTGAGAATCACTGGGTAGCTTAATACAAGGACTCAGAAGCCCTAAGTTTTGCCTGTTATCAAACTGCTCAAATGTACAACTTCAGATTTTCTCTGTTAAAAAGGAATAAAATCCCTGCTTTACTCTCCACAGTGTTGCTGGAAAGATCAGAAGTCAATAGGACATCGCTATTATTATTATTAATAACTGGTTTGTTCAAAAATCTGAACTTGGACCAGGGTACAAAGATGAAATGGCTCCATTTTTCTCCAATTACTGCTTTCAGCTTCTCTCATCCTTTAATAACAACTTAGATCCCGTAGATTTCTGGTCACTTTCAGCTATTAAAATATCAGTTCAGGCCAATTTAATCCAATTAAAAAATCTCACCTCATTTCTGTTTTAAATATCATCTCCTCCCATCCTCCTTGTTCCAACTAAGTTTCCATCTAAGAGATTTAAGATTAGGAAAGGAATGGTATCAATGTTTTTACTCCCTCTCCTCTCTTTCTTTGGGACCCCTTCTCCTCTACCAAAGAATCAGGGTCAGAGGTAGAGAAAGACTGCAAACATCCTACCTTAGCAGATGCATGGGTGGTCCTCTTGTGTCTGTTGATCTTTCTTTTCAACAACCATCTGTGGGGACAGAGTCCCAGAGAGCAGTTTCCAGGCTCTTGGCCTCACATGGAAAGGTGCTGGCTCGGGTAGTAGATGGTCATCAGCTGTGACTAGTTGGCCCTCAGCTATTACCGGTTAGCCATTAGCCACTGATATAACTGCCGTGGCTAAGCTAGCAAGCGCGGATTGCTGTTACCAAGTGAGGTTGGTTGGCAAAGAGAAGTGGACGGCAGGTTGTGGATAGTGTGGTTCCTGCTTCCTGTGTCTCCAACCCAGCCGCCAGCGGGAATATAGTGGTATGACTCCCCTAGCTATGGCTCAATGGGTGTTCCTTTTTGGACTCACCATATCCTGCATTCTTGTGTGGGGAGCAGGATCTGAGACCCCGCATGACACCCCACATGACACCATAAGTCCCTGATGCACTCTGAGTGACTCCCAGCTAAACGCTGCGTCTCTCCTGGGACACACATATAACTTATTTCTAGGGGCAATGTTGGTGGGACGGGCTTGGGGGGCTTCCCAATGCAATATATTCTCTTGTGGGAGACATAACTCGGTTACTTTGGACTCCTTCTAATCAACTGCTTCTGAAACCAGACCAGTTTCTATCTTGGATTCTACCCCCTACAGCATCTTGCTGCTACAATCTCCACAACTGGTGGCCTGTCCTCCTGGAAGGTCCCTGGGGTCCCCTCCCTTTTACTCAGCTTTGGGGAGAGGAGGAGGAGCACTGCCACCCTCCACAACAGAAAGGACCTCAGGCTTAACACTCACCACACCTTGGCCCATCATCTTTGAACATAGTGTTAGGTGCATGCTGGACAGATGGTTGTGGGTAGCAATGCCAGTGTGGTCACCTGTTACAAAGCCTGGGAGACGTGTCTGGGCCTCAGGCATCTTGGGTGCTCTTCAGAATGAGGGCGACATGACATCTCTTTGTCATCCTTTGGGTCATGGGTGGCAACTCTAAAACAACAAAGCCCCTCCATTCCACATCCTGCTGCCTGTTGTACTTGCTACAACCTGCTTGGAAGTGTTTTATTTCCATTTATGCAAATAAAAAGTATGATGTTGGCAGCAGAAGCACATGCAATAATTCAGGAAAGACAGTTTTGTGATTTATGCGATTGTCAAGGCATAACGCTTTGTTATACCACTCACTAAAATGTGCGACGAAGCTTGCTGGCTGCTGGCAGGAGAAGAGGCTTGTGCTATCTCTTAGGGAACTGGGTGAGAAGCTGAGAGAGGTTTCTATCCAGGCGATATATTTAGAGCCTTTCTTTGAATTCAAGGGAGTGTTGTTTTTGTTTGTTTTTTGCCTGTTGTAATTTTTGTTATTTGATACAACATAGAGGTAGAGAAGAGTTTTATACGCTTTGAGTGTACTTGGAATATCAGCATTAACTAGAACCTTTGTGCCAGAGATAGCTTATGCAGAAGACTCCTTGTTACCATTTAATGGGTCAGACTTCTCGGGGCCAAAACACTCACTCAGAAGCCTGGGGAATTTCTCCACCAGACAGCTGAGTAGGCTGGCACCAGCTCTTCCTCCACTCTTGGCTTCAGTGTTTTGAAAGGAAATTTTTTTAAAGGAAAGAAAATTTGACACACATCAGACATTACATAATAGGTGAATCAAAGTCCCACAATGTCACATAGTGTTTTTCAGTGTCACAGTATTATAGGGATGGGTCTTTTATTTAAACCTCTACCATCTGTTCTACCCTCCACCCTTAAAATGAAGCTCTTTCCAAATTCTCTGCTTCTAGTCTGTGGGCACTTTACTGATGGCATACTGTTTCCACAGAAAAACTGAGAAGTGTTTTCTGATGGCCTGCCGCCCTCTCCCACAGTTCCAGAAGAGTCTGCAGCTCCATCTAGTCTCTACGGAGCAGGGAGCGTTTTCCTATCCTCTACTGTATATTTTTTTTTCAGAGACAGCCACTGTGACATATCCCATGACAGGGTGGGTCGGAGCTCATCCCAGCCTAAAGTAACCCCATGAAACTTAGGCCACAAAGGAGGCAGTGCAAGAAATGTTGCTTTTCTTTGTAGACTCTTACATTCAGTCTCAAACTCCTTCTGACAGGCACCAGGCAATTCAATCTCAGTTGTCATTGGGGCTCCCTCCTCCACACACATAGTGCTGTGCAGAGGTGCTGGGGTTCTGACACAAAGCAAATATTTGGGAAGGCCTTGCAAGTTTTTGCCTGTGCTGGTCACTGAAGCTGTCCATTATTCAAGCCTCCTGGGGCCCTTGAAGTCTAGTGAGTTTGTGGGTTCTGTGTCAAATTAGGGGCATAAGAACCCATGGCAATGACAATAAATTGAGGCCTAAAGTCTCAGTTCCCTAAGGACTCCATGGGGCCAGTCCCTGTTTCTGCCCCCTCCCAAAGATTCTGCCAGGGAATGAAATGTGGGTCCCCATCACTCTCTCTTTCATCCCTTTTCTTCCCACTTTTAGGCAATCTCTACTTCTTTTCTTACTCCACTCACTATACTTTTCTGGGTTGTCTATTATAATTACTTTAGTGAATTTAGGCCAGAGATAGCTAACCTGTGGTTGTCAGAAGTTTTGGTTTGACTCATGCAGTGTTTTGTGGGTTTTTTTTTTTTTAACTGAAATTAGAGTTACCAGCATGTAAAAATTGGATGAGTTCTCATAAAAATCTATAATTCTAGTTTCTTGTGGAAATTTGGGGAAAAAACTGGCTTTTACTGCATCGCAGTAACCAGCTGAGACAGAAAAGGGCTGTCCCTTTAGACAATCACAATGTTTTGCTTCTGCTCAGACCCGGCCCAGCCCACTTCACTAGTCAGTTAACAGCACCTGCCTGACCTGAAGAGTGTTTGGCTTTGGGATGTTCTGCTGAGGTCTCTCACAAAAGCCAGGGAGAAGGACTGTTTGGGAGTACTGTGTTTCCCCGAAAATAAGACCTAGCTGAACAAGCAGCTCTAATGCGTTTTTTGGAGCAAAAATTAATATAAGATCCAGTATTATTTTATTATTAGACCGGGTATAATATAACATAATAATACTATAAGACCAGGTCTTATATTAATTTTTGCTCCAAAAGACGCATTAGAGCTGATTGTGTGGCTAAATCTTATTTTCGGGGAAACGGTATATCACCCGTAGAACATACACATATACTCCCAAGGTGAGGGAGTATAAGTAAGATTCTGGTTATCTTTGCAGGACTTGAAAAGAAACAAATCACAAGATAATGCCAGAATAAATTATCCTTCCACATTAACAACAAAAATAGCTAACCACATTAAGAGATTTCATCATGGCCTAGGCCCCTCACAAAAGCAATGCCATCGAGTCCTGGCAACAGCCATGTGAGGTAAAGACTATTCATCCTATTTGCCAAAGGGGAAAGTAAGGTTCAGAGAAAACTGACTTGGCCAAGTCACAAAGCTAATTACATTGTGGCTCTTACAGTGCAGGTATTTGTGACTCTGCTACGGGCCATACTGCCTCGTCTACCATCCACATCTGTGGCCCTTCTTCAAGGGATTACAAGCACCCAAATTAATGGCCAAGTTTTATGAGATCAGATCCTGTTGGAAGTCAAATCACCGTGGCACTAAATGAATACTGGTTACTCCCTCCAGTCCTGCTCCCTCTTCCAGAAGGAGGCTATTTTCCAAACACCTCTTAAAGGTCAGGGTCTGGCACCATGCTTTTACAAATAGCAATTATTCAATAGATGTGTTAATTTTATGAATCCGTGAGTTTGTCTTAAAGTGTGTGTGTGTGTCTGTGTGTGTATGTGTATTTCTGTGGCAGGGAGGGGACACGAAGAGGGAAGGGGCTGAGGAAGCGAAATGCAGTTCGTGATCCCCGCTATGTTGGGCCCCAGAAGTTGTTGAAAAGGTAAAAAAAAATAGAGTCACACTACAAGCAAAGTGTTTTTCCAAAATGCAAAATAGCTGCAGAAAAAGAAAGGCTTCATATGAGTCAAAATGCTTTGTTTCTTTGTGTGTGTGTGTGTGTGTGTGTGTAAATTCATAAACATAGAAAGCTAGCTAATATGATAAGCTGGCAGTGAGGTTGGCAAACTAATGAATTCAGAATCAAGCATTTAATCAAACTTGCCAGTTTGAATTTGCATATTTATGGTGTAATGAATCTCACATGGTCTAATAGACAAAAATTTTGTATTTTATTATAATTTACTTATATATTTTGAAAGAGTAATGGATGCTTTATAAACTTATAACAGTTTTCTCTCATGTGTTTCAGCTAAAATATAATGATCTATGTTAGAACTGAATTTACTACTGTTTAATATCACATATGAAAGGAAATTAGATTATAGAACAACAAATAAAGAGGCTATAGATGCTGATGGAATTATAATTCCATTTCTAGATGAAGTAGAAGGGAAATTTCATGTCATTAATTTTGTACACTCTGCTAAAAAAAAAACACAAAACAAATAACACCCTGCCAACTAAGTTGATGACTTTTCAGTGGCTGTGATAATTTTAGAAGTGCTGTAATAGAATCATTTGGGAGGTGGGGGAATCCAGATAAAGGAATCCATGTGATATTTTACAATGTGAAAAAGTTTCTTAGTTAATTTTAATGACTTGTCAGATTTTTTTCTGACCTGAGTTTATTCTCTGGCATTCAGTGATGGTTTGTTTATAAATTAGATTTTAAGTCCTGCTGGATATCCTAATGCAAAACAACAAGGTATATTGATGGCAATTCCTAGTTCTTTTACAACTACTGAGATTGTTCATATAAAAAAGATAATAACTTAATGGCATTTGTTATATTTAAGTTTTGAACTAAGGAATCATGTATACTACCATTGTATAGCTGAAACTCAGGTTCCAAAAGGTACAATGACTTGATTAAGGTAGGTCCCAAACCCCGATCTCCTAGAGTATTCTTTCCGTTGGAGACACTTGTCTCATTGCTGTGCCCTCTCTTTGGAACGTAAGAGTTTAATGCCAAGTAACGTTTTACACCACTGATAACCTTGCATTTTGCTCATTGGTGGTGATTTGTTTGCTAATCTTCTGTATAGTGTTGTCAATGTGGACATATGTACTGGACCTTTCAACAAAGGATATGTTAAATAACACTGGTATTGCATCAACAAAATTCAGACTGTGGTAAACTCTACAGGATACATGACCAGTTACTTCAATGAATTTTCAAGGAAAAAAATTCCTTGAGTGAGTACCTATAGATCAAAAGAGATGAAACAGACCAACAAAATGCATTGTGTTTTGGAATTTGTTTGGATCCTGCCAACTGAAAATCAAATTATTAGCCAATCAAGAAAATTTAAATAGTGTCTATTTAATGGTATTAATTAAGGAATTATTCATAATTTTTAGGTGTAATGCTGGAATTGTGGTTAAGTATCTAATATTTTAAGATTTTTTTTTAAAAAAGTCTATCTTTTAGAGGTACATGTTGAAAGAGATGAACTGACATGCTGTTTGGGAGTTCCTTCGCAATAATGCAACAGGTGAAGATGATTGGTCTTTAGTTGGTAATTGTTGAATCTGTGTTCTGGGTACCTGCAGGTTCATAGTATTCTTTCTACTTTTGAGTTTGTTTGACATCTTCCACAAAAGAATGCACTGTTTAACGATGAATTCCAAGGAGATCGTTACTTTGATTTTAAGTTGCATAATACCTCATTTCAGAAAGGCCTCTGAAGGGGACTGTAAGTGTTTTAGAAGTAATCTAATCCAATTCTCCACATCCTCCCACCTTTTCTTTTGGGCACAAAGGGAGGGGGAGAAGGAGAAGGGTGGATTGTTCTATCCTCCCCACTCCCCAGCTAGATAACCTCCAAAAAGATTCATATTCTTTCCTAAACTAAAGCCTGATTTATTTATTTATTTATTTATTTATTTATTTATTTATTTATTTATTTATTTATTTATTTATTTTTTTGTGGGTTCGGAATGTAAAGGAAAAAATGTCGGTTGACAGCATTTCGATGCCTTGTTTAATTTTTGGTCTTGATTTTGCTACTTGGTTACTTTGTGATCAAGGACAGAAGAACAAGCACCTACACCTTTAATTTTCCTGCCCGCGTGACAATGTTTTTGTTTTAGAGTAATTTCTGCTGTACAGGAAATTCTTGGAGAGCTTACGTCACCACCAACAGTTACAGTAATTACCGTATTGACGCTACTTGTTTTTAATGCGTACAAATTTGAGGTGCCGCGCCAGGACAATTTAGGGATTTTAGAGTTCAGACTTAAGTTATTATTTTTTTGGGATTTGATTTTTAAGCAGTGCCGACACTGGGACCTCAACGGAGCTAGCCTTTTTTGAAAAATCTCTATTGATGTATTTCCCAGGTTGCGTCTGGGGCATAAAGCAGAGAATTAACTAAGCTCACTCCTTTTAGGGGAACTTCAGGAAGCGTGGACTGCAGCCGTGCGCCTGCGCAGCTGGTTCCCAGCAAATCGCCCGCCTTCCCCCGTCCGGCCAGCAGGGGGCGCTGTGAGGTAATGGACTCGTGTTCACCCTAAGGTTCTGGAAGGAAGCGTAAAAGGGCAGGAGGCAAAGCAGGCTGAGGGGCGGTCTATCCTCCACTGCCCTGGTCTCTATCACCCTTTGTCCTCCAGGCTTCCCAGGCCACTGGGCCTGCGGGCCTGGTTGCTAGGCGGAAGCGGGGCGCGGCGGTGGCCGCTGCGGCTGCCGGGGCATTTGAAAAGCAGCTACTCCGGCGGCAAAAGGTCCTCGGGCGGCGGGCTCGCTTGTGCCTGCAGACGGGCTGGGCCGGGTGGCGGGCGGCCTTTTCCTTCAGTCCGGGCAGGGTTAGGAGCTGGGCTGGCGGCCCGTGACAAGGGAGCCGGGCGCGCTGCAGGAGGCAGCAGGACCGGGCCGCAGAGCGGGGTCCGGACGGCAGGAGCCGGGATCGGGCGGCGGGAGCCCCGCCGCCAGCCCCGCCGGGCGTCACGGGCTGCCCGAAAATCACCCGGGCCCCTCTTCCCCCCAGCAGACCCCGCCTGCGGGCCGCAGACCGCGACCATGGTCTCCAAGTCCGACCAGCTGCTTATCGTCGTGTCCATCCTCGAAGGTGAGCGGTCCAGGACTTGCTTTTGCAACTGCTGCTTCCTGAATGTTAAGAGTGGAGTGGGAACGAGGCTTGGTGAACCTTAAGAACCTTGTCATCTTTGCTCTTTAGGTCCCCAAAGACTTGTTCAAAGTTGTACGTAGTGAGGTCTGTTAGGCAATCGATTTAAAAACCTCTCAAGGGAGGATGAGAGCTATTAAGGTTAGGTGATATTTACCGTGAGTAGCTTTCGCCCCAGAGAGTGTAGAAAAAACGATTTCCAGCAGAAGCAGCATGTCCATGACTTTTATATGTGAGTTGAACGTGTGCCTGGAAAGCACGGTCTGCTCCGCGACCTCCCGGTAACACCTTTGCAAGAATTTTCCTTTGACTCGTATACACGTTTCCTGCAATTTCAGAGTATTGCGGAGGCCATTGCCTTTCCAAGTCTTGATGGGGGACTTCCAGGACCACGGTTGTCAAGAGGGTCTGTTGCACATGCCTTGGAGTTTAGTTTGTTGAATGACTGACATTGGTTTATTGGAGACTCATTGAGTATCAGGCACTGTGCTGGGAAAGTAAGAATAAAACAGCCCTGCCTGGTTCTAAAAGCTAAGGGTGGAGCGTGGACAGTGTGGCAGCAAATCATTCATGAAGGTAAGGAAGAAGGAATGACCACCTCTACCTCTGTGTAGGGAAGGTTTCCCAGAGGAGGTGACATTTATTTGGGTCCTAAAGAGTGATTAGGAATTTGTCAGGCAGAAAAAAGGGAGAGGGTTCTGGGCAAAGGGGTGCGCAAAGGGCACTTAAGGTATGAAAAAGCCAGGCATGTCCCGTGATGCTGAAATTCAGTGTGGTTGGAGAGCAGATTGCAGGGAAGTGGAGGCTTAGGAGTTAATAGGTAAATTGAGGATAGGTTATGAATAACATGCAAAAAGGAGTCATGTTGAGTGGGCCAGAGGCATGACTGGGTTTTTGTTTTGTTTTTTGTTTTTGTTTTTTTTACATGGGAGGTATTTTGTGGAGACCTGACACTTTTGGGGGGTTGAGAGGGAAGTAAACATTGCAAACCTACTTTTTGAGTTTTGGAACAGAACAATGACCAGAAGCCATAAAGAGCTAGGGCAGTTTTAACTGTTAGGATACTGATTATTTAAAGACCTAGGACTGAAATCCCATTATAATTTTGTGAACAAAAGCTTTTGGACCTAGAACTGTGCCCTAAGCTATCAAGAAATGGAAACATGAGGCACTCTCTTTCCCTTCAAGGATGTTGGGTTTTGTCAACTTGGGAAGATCAAGTTAATGTGCAGGCCACACTGTGTTGCGATATAATGTTAAAAACATGTGAAAGGGCTGTAAACATAGGTTTTGGGGTTGAGTGGGGTTGATGGCTGAAGTGCCTTAAATGGTAAGCAAGCTTTGCATAGGTGAGGTTAGAAGAAAGTTATTCCAGCCGATTGGACAACCCAGGACAGTGTGGGCCTGAGCATGGTGGGTGGAACACTGAAGAGGTAGCAAGATGACCAGGGCAGAGGGAAGTGAACATATAGGAATATCGTGTTGAGAAATAAACTCGTATAATTATAGAGTAAATAGGCCTTGGAGGATCTTGAAAGCCAAATAGTTTAATGTTGTTAATAATAGGGGGGCTGCATATATTCCTAAGGAGGATAAAGTTTTTTGCAAGTATAATTTAGGAGTAGCACTGTGCAGGAAATAGAACCTGGTATCAGGGATGTCAGTTAGGTGTTGCCACAAACATCTGAAACTAGCACGGGGTCCTCCCTCCAATCTGTTCCTTGTTTTGTTTGTGTTTCTATTCATCATAACCACGCTGTTGCCTCAAGCCAAGAACCTGGGAATCTGCCTCTGCCTGGATTCCTTCTCCATCTCCCACTTCCAAATCATCACCAAGTGTTATGATTTTATTTTTAAAATGACAGCAAGTGTTTCGTATAAACTTGACATGAATGTGTTTCCATTGTGAGTGCCCTGCTTCGGGGCCTTCATTACCCATCTAATCTATTGTAATAATCTTTTCAGTAGTCTGTTTCATGAATGTTTGCTTCTTTTCTAGAAAACGTCTGTCCACATTACTATCTGGGGGTACCCTTTCTGAAAAGCAAATCTAATTTTCTTAAAAGCATTCGGTGTCCTAAAGGATAATGTCTATACATCTTAGAATAGCATACCCTTTTTTGGTAGACCGCTCACCTACCTTTTCAGTCTCATCTCTCTTCCTGCCACCTATTCGTATGTTCCCAGCTCTTCGATTATATTGAACGGCTTGCAGTTTCTTGACTGCACTTCTAGAAATGCCCTTTATTCGAAAGAAAATGATTGGGTTTCTACCGTGAGCCAAATTTGGGCCATGTAGTGGATTTTAAGGATAAAAAAACAGTTTCTGTTCTCCAGGTAGTCCTTGTCTTTGGGACGAGGCATGCACCTGTTTATTCACTACATAGCTTCTGTTCTCAAGCTTATTGGAGGTAATGGTAGGTTGGTGCAAAAGCCATTGCAGTTTAAAAGGTTAAAAACAATTGCAAAAACCTCAATGACTTTTGCACCAACTTAATAGTTATGTGTATGATAGTCTGAAAAATCATAGGGTTTTTGACATATGTGAAATTCATTTGGGGAACCTAGTGATTTTTTTAGAGCAGCTGAAAATGAGGTCCACAGAGAAGCCTCTGTGACTGCTAATTGGGAGAACCCTGTCAAATATGGCAAGTTTCCGACTAGGGAGTTTCGGTGAAAGCCGCAGGTGAAACTTACAGGTTTGCAATCAAGGTCTTTCTGACTAGCTTAATTCCTAACCAAGCTTGTACCAGGGTGAGTAGCAGCAGGGATGTAGTTACTTAACAGTGGTTATAACTCCCCTTGCCAAGGTTCCCCTCACCAGAACTACCGTTTCCCCGATAATAAGACCTAGCTGGACAACCAGCTCTAAAGCGTCTTTTGGAGCAAAAATTAATATAAGACCCGGTCTTATAGTATAATAAAGTAAGACTGGGTCTGTGGGGATAGAGCCAGGAGTGCAGTTTCCAGGCTCTCGCCCTCACGTGGAAAGGTGCTGACTCAGGTGGTAAAGGGTCATCAACTGTGATTGGATGGCCATCAGCTGTAAGCAGTGAACCATTGGCCACTAATATAACTGCCGTGGCTACCCCAGCAGCAAATGGGGGCTAGCAAGAAGGTGGTGGCTGGCAAGCACGGATTGCAGTTAGGACAGTGGGTTGCGGACAGTGTGGCTCCTGCTTCCTGTGTCTCCAACCCAGCCGCCAATGAGAATATAGTGGTATGACCCCCCTATCTGTTCTGGAAGTCCTATAATAATGCTCCGTGGGTGTTCCTTTTTGGCCTCACCATATCCTGCATTCTTATGTGGGGAGTGGGACCAGAGACTCCGCAGGCCGCCCCGCATGACAAATGGCGCAGCGAGCAGGGTCTCCCGCACAACAGGGTCTTATGTTAATTTTTGCTCCAAAGGATGCATTAGAGCTGATGGTCCAGCTAGGTCTTATTTTCGGGGAAACACGGTATAAACAGGTTGCCAGTAAGATTCTTGCTGCTGCTTCCTTTGTTTTTTAGCTTCCTGTTTTCATTGTTTCAGGTTTGTTTCTTTCCATTAGACTTTCCATTCCTTGAGGGAAAGTACTGTTTTACTCTTTGCATTCTGTCACCTGTCGTAATACCTGACTCTGAATATGCCTTCAGTCAACAAAGAAAGAACTGGGTGTCATGCAAGGCATCCAGCGGTGTCTCTAGTCCCGCTCCCCACATAAGAACACAGGACATGGTGAGGCCAAAAAGGAACACCCACAGAGCCATACATAGGGGAGTCATACCACCACTATAGTCTCGCTGGCGGCTGGGTTGGAGACACAGGAAGCAGGAGCCACACTATCCACAACCTGCCATCCACTTCTCTGCAATCTGCAACCCGCACTTCGCCGTGCTAACTGCAGTCCGCCTTGCTAGTTCAGCCACCACCTTCTTGCTAGCCCCCATTTTTCTGCTAGCGTAGCCACAGCAGTTATATTAGTGGCCAGTCGCTCACTGGTTACAGCTGACGGCCAACTAACCACAGCTGATGACCATCCAATCACAGTCGATGGCCATTTACTACCCAAGTGAGCACCTTTCCATGTAAGGCCGAGAGCCTGGAAACTGCACTCCTGGCTCTGTCCCCACACTAGGTCATGCAGTACCAATGAAAGTGATGTGTAAGTAGAATATTTTAATAGTACTTGCAAATATACAACATTGTCCTTAAAAATAGAATGAATGAATACATGTGTTTATTTTTCTTCAGCTAATTTGCAAAATTTTCTTTATTGTGTTAACCGGAAACCTAATATGCAGGTAAATTTGTTTTTGCTAATTTGATTATTTCCCAACTCTCCAGATGACTGTGTTCTGCATTAAGTGCTGTTATGGTAATATCTAAAACGTGGTGTAATCACATTTTTAACTCTTTTTCTCAGTGTTACTGAGATCATTGCTGCTCAAGGTGTGAACCAAGGACAACAGTATTGACACCACCTGTGATCTTGTTAGAAATGCAGACTCTCAAGCGCACCCTAGAGCTACTGAACCAGTACCTACAGTTATGCAGGGTCCCTAAGGTTAATATACAGGGGCCCTAGGTGATTAATATGCGTAAATAGAATATTTTTACATTAATTTTTGAATATTAGAACATTAATATTTGAGAAGCACTAATTTACAAATTATAGCTTTCAGTATAATTCGTGTTTCTTATGAATCATGAATTTGAGTGTATACATGAACATGTGTTAGCAAGGTAGTTTGTGGATTATATGGTAAGTCAACCTCTCTCAACATACTGGAGGGGCCAAAAAAATGTATACAAATAGACACTTTGGTCAACGTTGTTCAAGCAGTAGTTTCAAGTTGTAATCAGAAGTGTCTGGACGCTGATGGTAACCACTTTGAGCACCTCTTGTAATGGCAGAAGTCAAACGTGACTTGTATTCATCTTTTGTTATCGGTCTATATTGAGTATTACAATTTGAATAGGTTTTTCCTTTCTTAAAATTTGTATACATTTTTTTGGCACCCTCTGTATGTCAGTTTTTAAAATACATCCTAAATGGTTGTATTTGATTTTTGTGTACTTCTGATTAACCTGTATGGTCTGTTACTCCAGGTCACCATTTCCCCAAACGTCCAAAGCATATGCTTATAGTAGAAGCAAAGTTTGATGGAGAACAGTTGGCTACTGATCCTGTGGACCATACCGACCAGCCAGAATTTGCTACCGAGTTAGCCTGGGAAATTGACAGGAAAGCACTTCATCAACATAGGTGACTGTTATTTTCAATTTGTTATGTTCTTTTTAGGCTGTTATGAATAAATAAATTTATGTATCTCATTAGAGTATAGTAATAATAATAATATTTGTTGACTGCTTTTTAATGTGCCAGAAAATTTTGCAAGCCCTTTGCAACAATAATTCCTTTAAAAATTGGAACAAACCTATGAAGTAGGTATTATTATTTCCCCCATATTACAGATGAGAAAACTAGGAGGCCTAGGAGGTTAAGTAAGTTGCCCAAAGTCAGTCAGCTGGATAATGGTAGTACAACTCCAGAGTTTTTAGTCACTTCTCCTACCTTTTTTCCCCCCTAATGTATGAGAGAATAGATATTCTATTCTGGAAGTCCTATAATAATGCCTAACCAATATTAAATCGTTAGGCATTATATGCTTTGGAATTCATTGTAATTTCTATTAATTCATTTATATTTTACCTGGCTTACGAAAGGTACATAGATATACATGTAGTATAATTATATAAGGGACTCTTTCTAATTAATTTTTCACTTGATTTTAAACACTTTATTCGTATATAAAGCAGATTTAAAGTAATAGACTCTTACTTATTTCATGAACTCTGATGACCAAAAGCAGGCAAGAACACTGATGCTATCATTTTAAAAAGGATTGAAAATATATTTCCTTCTGGGAAGCACAGAATTACTTTAGTACTTGCTCTTTCTGAATGCTAAATCAAATCAAAATGCAAAGTTAAAAAATGAGAGCAAAGAAAAATTAATTTTCTTCTATGGGTAGATCATTCCATGGCTTTATCTGTAAGGGTATTAAATTCTTAGAGAATATTAGAATTTTGTATTCTTTCAAGTGGCTTCTGGAGTATATGCCTAGACCGAGCCGATAAGAGCTGTTAGTGCCTGCATCGGTGGTGGTGGTGGGTACAGTTGTGTTATTGCCCAGGGGTGCCACTCTGAATTAGTAAGTTAAGAAAATAACACAGATAAATGGAATATATAAATGATGATTTTGTGCCAAGTGCAAGTTTCGTAGTCATTCTACTAGGTAAAAGTGATGGCAAAATCTAAGCATCTTACTACAAGAGCCAGTATAGGGGTTCCAGACTGAAAAGAACCCATACTATACCACCAGTCAAGGTCATGCTTACAGAACATTGTCATGCATTAAACATTAAATTGTTAATTTTAATGGTTTATGATTTTATGGTACTTAATTTTTTAGTTTATTTCTGTTTTTAACTACAAAAAGAGCTGTGAGCATGAATGTATATTTGTAGTTTTGTGTGTGTGACAGTATAAGAAAAACAATTTAAAATAAATCTTAAGGACTCATGGTAGTTTCTGACTTAAGAGTTCCGTACATTACAGAAGCTTGAGAAACATTAACATTGACCTAGATGACAGCCTCTTAAATGAGAGGGACAGATTTTTGACATGTTTTGTACAAGTATGTTACAGTGTACTTAGTTGATAATAGCTATACGTAGATATAATGAATATTTTTTGCCACTTGAGTTTTTTAGAAAATATGGAATAGGTATCTGTTATCCAACAAAATTGTAGTTGTTTTGAAAGTAGTAGGCAGCTTTTTCCAGGGTAATAGAAAGTTTAATATTACGTAAAAGCCATTTTATTTGTTACATAAATTGTTCTGTGACAGGCTACAGCGTACTCCTATCAAACTCCAGTGTTTTGCCTTGGATCCTGTATCTTCAGCCAAGGAAACTATAGGTTACATTCTTCTAGACTTAAGGACTGCTCAGGAGACAAAGCAGGTACTGCCCTTTCGATATTTGTGACTGATTATGTTAGACAGTTGACTGTTTTCATTATATGTCAGATTGATGGAAAGGACATGGGATATTGGACCTGATGGATCACGGGCTTCAGCCAAGAGGGCAGTTCTTATGTTTTAGTTTATGAATTCGGTATAGAAAATCCTGACCTTCTAATCATTTCTTTGACCTAGAAGTATCTTTCTCAAAGAAACTTCTCTTGAGCTCACACCTATGTCCAGGTTGCTGTAAACTTGACCTTAGCATGTGCAACTCCTGGCCTTGGCTTTCAAAGGTCCTCGCCTAGCGTTCCTTGCTTCAGGGAATGGTCCTTCCCACTTTCCTTCCAGTTGTACAAGCTACAAATATAGAAGTCTTCCTTGGCACCTCACTCTTCCTGCATCCATAGCCACCCTTTCCAGTTGGCATTTTCCCCTCCTGATCCATCTACTATTCTGCATTTTCCCCGCTGAACCAAAGCCACCATCGTTTCTTACCTTGGCTATCATAGTAGCCTTCTAATTGGTTTCCCTGCTTCCTGCTCCTTGCGTTTGGTACACAGTAGTCAGAGTAAGTGAACTTACAGAAATGTACGTTACGTAAATAGCAGTCTTCCTCCCCCCTCCGTCCACTGCCCTCCCCGCCCCCACCCGCTCCCACACACAGGAAAAGGATGGAGGGAAGGAAGGAAGGGAAACAACTCAGGGTCCTGATTCCTGTGTTAGTGCTTTTTGTTATTGAAAATGTTTCTTACGTCATTTGGAGTATCTTCCCACCTTTTTGTACATTATTGACTTTAGACATGGCTTACTTGTCACAATTTTTTTAAGGAAATAAATTTAAAAGATTAATGTCTTTTAAAGTTCTCTATTCTTGATTTGAACCATAAGTTAGAATTCTGTGAAGAAGAGTATATCTGTTACTAAGATGTTTGCGGCTAACAACAGTAACATTTGCAAATTAGCCACTCAGCCAGGCCCAAATTTGGAATCATTCAAAAGAAACTGAAATTTTAAAATGCTTTAAAAGAAGACTTGTTTATCCCCAATCCTTGGGTACTCATCACCGATCTGTTCCTAGGTCCTAAACAAGAATTTCTTTCTTTTGTGCTCCTGATGTTTCTCTTACCCAACTTCTCTGCTGCAACTTGCAAGTGTCTAGAAGACACTTCTGTTGCAGTCGTTTCGGTAAATCCTCTTAGAAGGAGGATATCTGAGAGGAATGCCTGGGCAAGAGAGAGACCGCCTCTAAATACGCTTGGCATTCTTTTTTCCCTTGTCTCATCCTTTTTGACAGTTTGTCATCATATTTGTGATCAAAGTTAAGGAAAAATGTTTCAAAATTACATTAGTTTGAGGAAAACCAATTGTTCTCTTACTTTTCTGTTTGCCAGGAGAAATATTTGAAGTTGGCTGGTAGAATCTTTTAAGTTAAAAATAGTTTGATTTTCTGTAAATAAATGGAAACAGAAAAATCCAGATTTGTTTTTCTGAGCTACATAACAGAAATACATCATAAAATCTGCAAGTAATAAGAATATTTTTTTCAGGCTTATGCTTAAAATTAGAAAATAAGTATAACAACAAACAAACAAATTTTGTCATAAGTATAACATGAAAGGAACACAACAAATTAGGAAGTTTTGCCTTTAAAAAAAAAACTTGGTTGTGAATTTTTTTAAACCTGTGGCCTAGTTAATCCTATTTTCTTATCAAACAGAACTCGTATATAGAACAGCAGTTTTTGGTTTTGATTAGTATAAGCACCTGTTACTATGCCTTTATACAACAGTGGTCAGACTAAGAATGCTGTTTCCAGGTATCGAAATAGTGCCCCTGCTGACCAGTGGTTCCTGCTCTAATGATACACATGGTGTTGGGCCATGAGATTTTGACGGCTGGTTTGGGTACTAGAATTTCGGAGGTTCTGTGAGAAAGCCTTTATATTTCAATAACAGTCAAGTACGTGGCTCAGAACCTAGAACTCAACCATTATTAGACCCATAGTTTAGATTTTGTTACTGTTTTTATAAACATGAAGCTTTTCTTTTCCTCATTGGATATAAATAGAACAAAGCAGAAATGTGGCAAGCAGAAAAGGTATAACAGAAAAAGTGAAAAATTAGGGGTTATGGAAATGGAAAATTGGTCTTTTCTGTTTTTTTAAGGGATGAAGTGAGATTGGGTATATACTGTAAAAACAGAAAAAAATGTATTGTGTTTTCTTCTCTTTAACACTTACTTGTTGAAGTGTAGGAATAGGAGCACAGAAGACATACTAAACTTCTACTTCAAGAGGAAATTCAGTTAGCTTCCTAAGCAGGATTAATTTCTTTTGAGGAAAATGTGGGGAAAAAAATATTAAAAGAGGAGAAAGTACTGAGAAACTATAGGAAATATATTTAGAACCTTACAGAACATTTCCCATTACTATTTATTTCATATTATCTGTTAAGGTGTTTTGTTGTTTTATTGTTAATCTCCAGGCACCAAAATGGTACCCATTACTGAGTAATAAATACACCAAGTTCAAGTCTGAGATACAGATAAGCATTGCTTTGGAAACAGATTCAAAGGCACCAGTGGATAGTTTTAAAGCAAAGGGAGCTCCCCCTCGAGATGGAAAAGGTTTGTGCATCATTTCTAAGGACATTCTCTGAAAAGTTGTATCTGTGGGTAGAACTTTAGGGGGGGTGGCAGGGTATTTAGGGAGATACATGCAGGAATGTAAACTGATTTTACTCCAGTGTATCAAACAAATGTTGTGACATTGTTTCACATGCAGCACTTGTTGCTCTTAGCTTTTGTTTACAAAACTTAGAAATTGGGAAAGATTTTCTTTATTTTATATATAAAGGAACAAAGTAGAATTTCGTATTGTTTTTAAAAAATTGCTATTTGGGAAAATTTCCATACTTCTAACTCCCTTCTCTGACAGTGAGAGACCTGTCACAATTATTATTTTGACTTCTAAGCTCTGCTGACCACCTTTATTAAAGTGCATAATTATCAGATACTGTGCTAAGTGCATTACTTTTATTATTTAATTCGATCTTCTCAACACTAAAAGCTTTGCAGAAGAAGACATGGAGACTAAAATAGATCAGAGTTCCCCATACAACTAGTAAATGACAGATCTGGAATTGGAACCTGCTTCTGTGTGACGCTAGAATCTGTGCTCTTAATCATTGGGCTATTTGTAGTCATTGTTTCAGAAAGTTTATTTCTTCAGGTTTAAATCCTGGAGGAGTCAAGGAGAATTACTTGTTTATAGGATATGCGTATGTACAATTTTGATAAGCCCTGACATATTACCCTCCAAAAGGTTATACTAGTCTATACCTACCAACGTGGACTATTCTCTCTTTCCTGCATGCTCCCTAACACTGAATTTTGTCTATTATTTTAGTTGTGTGTAGTTTTGTTTTTTTTCCTTCATCAATTTGAAAAGCCCTGTCCATCTCCATTCTCTTCATACTGGAGCCTATTTGATTATATCAGTTCTCAGAGTTGTGTCATGGTTTTCTGTTATTCTTAGGGAAATACCCAAACGTTTTAACATGGCATTCAAGAAGACCCCTTGTGGTATGGCCTCTGCTTATCCTGCCAGCCTCATCTCTTTCTATTTGTCAGTCCTCCATCTGTGGTCCAGCACATCACACCTATTTCAGTCTCTAACCTCATGGTTTCTCTTGCTTCTGTGCCGTTGCAAATATTGTTCCTTCTCCCTAAAACACTCTTTTTCATTCCCTCATTCTCTATTCAGTCACTTTCCTCTTTTTAGCCAAATCTTGCTTATTTTTCAGTTCCCAGTTTAGATTCACTTCCTTCAGGAAATCTGTGGTGCCTTTTCTATGTGGTTTATTAAACTAAAGTTTTAAAAATGTTGTCTTATTTCAAAATGTGGCTTTTATATGCAGAGAGAAAATGGTGGTTATAAAAAAAAAATCAATGGAAATCTTAATGAAATATTAACTGTATCCATGAAAATGGCCAAGCAAATGAAAAAGCATAAGCAGCTTTCAAAATTCTTATAATGGTTTATGGCAAACTGCAATGTAGTTTAATTGTGTTTTTCTCCACAAAGTACCTGCCAGCCTATCTGGACTTGAGCCCAAGGACATCGTGGCAGTGCTGAATGAGGAGGGAGGCTACCATCAGATCGGACCAGCAGACTATTGTACCGACTTCTTTGTTATGTCAGTGACCATAGCATTCGCCACCCAGTTGGAGCAGGTGAGACTTCTCCTCAGATTAGTGAATCACAAAGAACTGGAAAATTGAATTTTATTTTTCAAATCTGCCTTTCAGGTGTTACAAAGTTTTACAAGTTGACTTTTTTTACTTTTTAAAAATAATTTAGAAAAGTGTTTTCTTTCATATCAGAAAACATTTTTGCTCTAGAAGAATAAAGTCTGATTATCTTGGTAATAGGAGAAGAAATGAAATCTCTCAGAATTTAGAAGAAAAATTATCGCTAAACATTATTTCCCATTGTACTGCATGGCATTGTAAGGACTGGTATGAAAGGGTGTTTTTTGAAGTACTGACTAATTTGCCTTTCGGAGAAGTGTGCAATGCTGGGGACACTTTGTCTCTGTCATACCTTAAGAGCTGTAGGGTCTGAGATTAGATTTTACCTTTTACCTTATTTACAAACTAGCAGATTAGCCTGTTACTGTTTCTTGGATGCTGCCAGAAGATATAAGTCTCTCGGGTCAGAGACAAAGGACTGTATTACTCAACACAGCAAGCAACATGAATATCAGTGTATTTCCTTCAGTTCCTTTAACCCCATGTCCCATGGAGGTGACACAGTGGGCCCAGATGGTAGCTCTGCATGCAGTGAGTTGCGTCATAGCTGAGGAACACAGAAATTGGGGAACACACCCCTTTTATTATAAGCAGTCCTGGTCTTTGTCCGGAAGGTTACCAGAGACAACCCTAGGAAACGGCCTGGGTAAGCTGTCAGGGACTTATAGTCTTGACACAGTCAGCAAGCCTGTGTAGGGGTGCTCGGGGCCCATGGTGGATTGCCTCTTCCCCAAAATGGCTCAACACAAAATTAGCTGTTATTCTATTGTCCTTCTCAGATCAAGTCTAGTTTTCTTGCAATTATGTTGGTCTGTAGCAGCTGAACTAAATTAGTATTTTCAAAAATGGAGAATACGGCTTAAAACTCTAAAATTTTTATCAGACTATTCATTTTCTTAGAGGTACAAGATTCCCACATAATCCACATTTACAAGTGAATGTGGGTTAGTGACCCGATATTTATCTAACTTGTAAGATTTATCAGGTAAAGATTTTTCTTAAGAAATATATTTAACTTGGTCACACTGAGTTCACGCCCACTACAAAAAGCACTTCTAATATATGCATTCTTTGAGCTTTACTCTTTCTTGCCTAATTGGGTACTATCATTTCCTCATTGACACTTGGTGCTTTTATCTTTCTCCCTCAATTTCCTTATTTTGTTCTCTTCATAAATCTCTGCTTGGGGATTGCCTAGCATCGTATGCCTTTGTGATTGAGGGCAAAGCCAGTGTCCACTAGCTTTTTATTTAACTCATCAGAACACACAGTAGATAGTAGTAAGTCTACTGTATTTTTGCTGTGCTGTTAAATACCTGCAAAGCATTTTAAATTGTCACTTTATTTTTAATATTTTCAACTCCCTAAGGAGGCGTAATTGTTATCATTTACAATCGTGTGTTATTTCTGTGAACTAGGCATCTTGCCATCTACTTTCCATATGTTGCGTTTAATCCTACCACAACTTGAGGGGATTATTATTTTCATTTTCAAGATGAAACCAAATTTTAGAAAGGTTTTACAGCCTGTAAATGGCCCAGGTATTTCAGGTCAGATGGTCACTTTTCACATTCTTCTGTTCCAATTTTGTGCTCTCTTGCCTCTTATGGCGTTTACAGTAATGGATTTGAGCTGGAATCTCATTCTCACTACTTACAAGTTTCTTTCACTTGGGCAACTTACTTAACCTGTCTGAGACTTGAATTTTCTTAATTGTATAGTGATGATACTACCACTTTGCAGATGTGTATGAAGAATGAGATAGTATAATAACTAATGTGCCTAGCATATAGTTTGTATGTGCAAGGCTGTATTTGTTTGGTAAAAGCTTGTGGAACTAATTGACCTGTTGGATCCACAACTAAAACTAATACAGTTTTTGGTAATATAGGTGACTGATTGGGACAAATCACTCAGTTTAGTTTTTTTGTTTTGTTTTAAAGCAGATTGATGTCTGGCAAGCTGCTTGCTATCTATATTAAAAATGAAGTCACCTATGTTCCTTAAAACATTAACAAAATTACCATATAACCCAGCACTTTAACTCCTAGGTATATATCACAAGAATTGAAAACAGGTATTCAAATAAATTTCTACACAAATATTCATAGTAGCACTATTCATGTTACCAAAAATTCAGATATCCATCAATGGGTGAATGGATAAACAAAATATATATACATACGATAGAATATTATTCAACTATAAAAGGCATCAATACCGAAACTTGCTACAACATGGATGAATGTTGAAAACATGCTAAGTGAAAGAAAGAAGCCAGACATTAAAGGCCACGTGTTGTATGATTCCATTTATATAAAATATCCAGAAGAGGCAAATTCATAGAGAAAAAAAAATCAGATTTGTGGTTTCCAGGGATTGGAGAAAAGGGGGGAATGAGGAATGACTGCTTAATGGTTCCGCTGTTTCTGTTTGGATGATGAAAAAGTCCTGGAATGAAATAGTGGTGATGGTTGTGCAACAGTGTGAGTGTACTTAATATTAGTGAATTGCATACTTTTTAATGGTTAAAATGGTAAATTTTCTGTTGTGTGTATTTTACAATAATTTTTAAAAACAAACAAGCCCCATAGTTTCTTCATCTTTTGATACTGCTTAATAGTTCTTTGTTTGCTTTTTGCACTTTTTATAGACAAGCCAAGGATTTAAAAAATTAGCCGTTTAGTTTTTCCTTCTCAAGCTAGTCAAAAGCAATGTGAGAAATCATCTATTAATAAACAAAGGAACATAGCTTTTCAGTTGCAAGTCAGTGAGTTAGAACATGATACTATAGACTTGTAGAATGGAGGAATGAGTTTGGAGCAGGAAGACTAGATGCTGATAATCGTGCTTCCTTCATTTCTTAAATATTGAAAGTTAAGAGTAAAAACAGTTTTTAATTACAGCGATGATAAAGGATTTGAAAAGAATCTCTTATAGTGGGAATTACTTAGAATTAAATATACCATGAAATATATAAAGGACATCTTTATTTCTTAAAATTTTTCTGGTTGCTTTCTGATTATGGAAGAAAGTAAAAAGAAAACGAAAGTCTCCTCTAATTACAGTCCTCAGAAATAATCATTGTTAAGTGTAGTATATTTTTTCCTCAAGCATTTTCTTATTCACATAGCAACAGCTAACTGTGTGCAAGACAGAGTTGTAGGATTAAACATACATTATCTCTTTCGATTCTTCCAACAAACCTAAAATAAATGGAGGCACCATGATTAAGGAATTTGTCCAAAATTTCACAGAAAGCCATTGATGGAACCAAGGTTAGGGGTTGGAGGCTTAATCCAGAATTTGTGTTCTTAACAACTGTATATCGGTACTGCCTCTCAAAAACTAAAAATCTCCATGATTAAAATTATAATTAAACAAATACATTTTTAAATAATGGGATTAAAATAATAACTGTATATATAATAATATACTTTATATAAAAGAATAACCTTATTGAGTATTTACTATGTGCTCTTTATTTACAGGTAATTTTTTTTTTTTATCTGAGTGCTAGTTACACAGATGTGTTCACTTTGTGAAAATGCATTGAGCTCTGCCCTTACAGTTTGTGTACTTTTCTCTGTATAGATTTTAAAAAGTTTTTGTTTTTACTTTCTTTGAAATAATTTTTTAAAATTTTCAATTACAGTTGACATATTACATTACTTTCAGCCGTACAACATAGTGATTGGGCATTTATATAACTTAAGAAGTGACCACCCCAATAAGTCTAGTACCTATCTGACATCATACATAGTTATTATAATATTATTAACTATATTCCCTATGCTATACTTTATATCCAGTCACTTTTTACAACTGCCAATTTGTACATCTCAATCCCTTCCCCTTTTTCATCTGGTCCCCCCCTCCCCAATTCCTTTCTCTCTATTTCTTGCATATCTATGGTAGATTTTTGGTTTCTGGTTTCCATGTGCTTTATATATATATTCCAAGCTATGTTTTTAGCAATCTGTTTTAAGTTGGTTGCTTAAGTTCGAACACATTATGTTTTTGTCATTATTTTTTACTTTTGTGTGTTTGTGTTTATTCCTTAATTTATTGTTGTAATTACACATGGTTTTCCTACTTTTGCCTTTTAAACTTTGCACTAGCTTTGTAATTTAGTCCACTGTTTTTATTAAGTATTTGCCCTTGTCAGGGAGAATTTTTTTCTTCCCTGCATTTTCTGATTCGTATTATTGATCTTCTTCTTCTTCTTCAAGAAGTCCCTTTAACATTTCTTGTAGTACTGGTGTAGTGGTTAGGAACTCCTTTAGCTTTTTCTGGTCTGAGAAACTGTATCTCTCCTTTGATTCTAAATGACAGCTTTGCTAGGTAGGGTAATCTTGGTTGTAGGTCCTGACTTCTCATCACTTTGAATATTTCGTGCCAATCCCTTGTGGCCTGCAAATTTTCTGTTAAGAAATAAACGGGCAGTCTTATGGGAGCTCCCTTATATGTGACTAACTGCTTTTCTCTTGCTGCTTTTATGATTCTTTCTTTGTCTTTAATCTTTGGCATTTTAATTACGATGTATCTTGGTGTGGGCCTCTTTGGGTTCATCTTGTGTGAGACTCTGCTTCCTGGGCTTTTATGTCTATTTCCGTCACCAGGTTACAGAAGTTTTCAGTAATTTCTTCAAATAGATTTTCAATCAATTGCTCTCTCTCTTTTCCTTCTGATGCCTCTATGATGTGAATGTTGGTACACTTAATGTTTTTGTCCTAGAAGTCCCTTTATCCTAATTTTTTTAAATTCTTTTTTTCTTTTTGCTGTTTCTATTGGATGTTTTCTGCTGCCTTTCTGATCACTGCTTTGATCATCTGCTGTTGATTCCCTCTAATGTATTCTTTATTTCAGTTATTGTGTTCTTCATTTCTGACTGGTTCTTTTTTATGATTTTTATCTCGTGTAAGTTCTCACTGAGTTAATCTATTCTTTCTCTAAGTTCATTGAGCATCCTTATAACCAGTGTTTTGAATTCTATACCTGGTAGATTGCTTGTCTCCATTTTGTTTAGTTCTTTTTCTGGGGTTTTCCTGTTTTTTCATTTGAGACGTGTCTCTTTGTCTTCTCATTTTAGCTGACTCCTTGTGTTTATTTCTCTATATTAGGTAGATCAGCTATGTCATTCAGTCTTGACAGGTGGCCTTATGTCATAGGTATCCTGTGGGCCTAATGGCACAGTCTCCCTGGCCACCGGCGCTGGCTGCTGTAGGGTCATCCCTTCTTTGGGTTGTGTGTGCCTTCCTGTTGTAGTTGATCCTTCATTGCAGTTGGCATGTCAGTGGGTAGGATTGAACTACATGTTGACTGGCTGTGAGGACTGGCCATGACTACAGCACACGAGCTGTTGTGGGGTGGGGGGGCTGACCCCACAGATCAAGATTCACTTTAGTAGGGTACTGGTGCCTGCCACTTCTACCCTTTGGGTATGTCATTTTTAGAGCTGGTTTGGGTGGTGCTCTGGTATGGTCTGAAGCCACCCACTGAGCTTGTTGGTTCTGGGGCCTTTTGAAGGTGTTCTGCTGCAGGTAAGGTCAATCATTGCCTTTGCCCAGCCCAGGCCACCTGGTAGGAGCTACAAAGTATTTGCTGTTGGTTACCACCTCTGAAGGGCTTGGGGGTACTTGGGAGAGGCTGTGCTGTAAACTGAGGCTGGCTGCCACTAGTGCTAGACTTGGTGCTGCTTACAAGAGGTACCAGGTATGCCAAGGCTCATCGTTACTTGTTGGGCGTTTGTGTACCTTTGAGAGATTTTAAGGAAGTCCACAGCATGAGCCAAGGCAAGCTGTTTGTGTGGGAAAGCTGCTGAAAAAAGTTTCAGGCTGGGTATGCGATTGGGTGAGGTGGGGGTCCCAGGGAATCATCAGGGTAGGGCTAATGGTGTTAGCCAGGTTAATGGAGAGCTCAGATTTGGTGCCTACCTGCGCCTGCAGGTTGTGTGGTGTGGCGGAGAGGGCTTAACAAAATAACAATAGCATCTGCCAACACTTCCTTCCCTGGAGAGACCTGCTCTGACTCCTGCCCCTCTAGCCCTCGCCCTGAAGCTGGTGAGTTTAATTCCTCCCTTTATGTCCCTGGAGCTTTTCATGCTGCTGCTCCAGCAGTGGAGCTCAGAGCAGGTGAATCTGTGAGCATGTGAATCTGTGCTTGGGCCCTTTAAGTCCTGCAGCACCAAGGTCTGTAGCAGTCTGTTGTCTTTCTTGAATACAGTCCTTGTTGGTTTTCACAGCCATATGTTATGGGGACTTCTCCCTCTGGCACTGGTGCCCCGGGTTGGGGAGCCCGGTGTGGGGCTGGAACCTCTCACTCTCAGGCAGGACCTCTGCAGACAAGATATCCTGAGTTTTAATCACCACACGTGCGTGTGGGACCAGCCTGTTCCCCATGTCTGCTCTTCCTACGAGTCTCGAAATGGCTTCTTCTTTATATCCTTAGTTATAGCAATTCTGTTCAGTAGTCTTCAGGTAGTTCTCAATGATGATTGTTCTATACTTTAGTTGTAAATTTGATGTGGTCATGGAAGGGGGTAAACACAGAGTTTAGCTACCCTGCCATTTTGACTGCCTGTTTTACTTTATACTTTACCTAAAATAAATAACTTGAATATTTACTAGGTGCTCAGTACATGAAGTAAATTTTATTCGTTTTATCTGTTCTAAGCGGTTATTGCACTTTTGTTTTTTCACAAACTATACTGTCTTATAACTATTTTTTTAACCTAGTAGTGTATCTAAGGTAACTTTCATGTCAATATATCATTATTTAGCAGACACTGTGTGATTACTGTACTATATTTAAGCCTATTGACAAACACATTAGTTGCTTATAGTTTATTGTATTTTTAACAGTGTTCTAGCAAACATTAAATATTTGTTAGAATATAGTTTATATTTCCTGGAACAAGAATCCCAGGTCTTCATCATATGTGACCAGCTTGGAAAAGTGACACTCCTAGTACAGAAGGCATCCGTTGACAACTGTTAATTTATAGGTCTCCAAATTTTGACAGCACGGCTAAAGCTTTTTTTCAAAAGCCTGGATTAAGATGTTATATTAAACAGCCTGGATTATGATTTTTGAAAAACCTCTCATTTAAGAAGAGGATGGCAGAATGAGGATAAGATGGAATAAGTTATGTGGAAATAAGGAAAGCTCAGTTTACGACACTTGATTATTTTCTTCTAAAAGAACTTTTGTGTTTTATTCATGGACCAGTTGAATGAAATGTAAACTTTAAAAACAACATAAAACTATAAAAATATTTTAATCTCTTTGTGCTTTTTTAACATAAACTTTAAAAAATTAATCAAACTAATAATTTGGTATTAATTTGGCAGAGAATGAGACATTTTGAGTGATTGATTTTTAAGACTTGACAAAAAAATCATTAATGTTTTTGCAAATGTTTTTGGAGTTCATCAGATACTAATAAGCATGTTTAGTGGTTTACAAAGTAATACTCTTTTTTTTTTCCTCTTCCTTAAATGTTTAGTTAATTCCATGTACCATGAAACTTCCAGAACGACAGCCTGAGTTTTTCTTTTACTATTCTTTACTGGGAAATGATGTTACAAATGAACCCTTCAATGATTTGATCAACCCAAACTTTGAGCCAGAGAGAGCGTCTGTTCGAATACGTAGCAGTGTAGAAATTCTTCGTGTTTACCTGGCCCTTCAGCCTAAACTACAGGTAAGTCCTGCAGAAAATTCGTTTTTATTAGAGATTATTTTTTTAAGCATTAAAGAAGTACCTGAACTATCTTATTTCAGTGCTGGAGATCTTCTTTCTATCACATCTTTTAATTTTTTTAGAAATTATCCTGAGTTGTAAAGTCATAGCATAACAGTTACTTCAGAATTTTAAGAGGTATACCTCCTTACCCAGTTAATGTGAAAAGAGGTATGTTAGTTATCAGTCCTTTATAATAAAAAGAAAAGTTGTACCTGGACCCTAAATCTATGGACACAAGGAAGGTTTCATTATTGTTAGTGGGGATAGTAGCTATAGGCACACGGATCACATTTCAGATTTCAGAATTTATATTCCATATTGCTATTAAAAGCAAAGAGAGAACACAATTTTCAAAAAGAAAACACAATTTTCTAAAACCTGCCATTGAATTGAGTATTTTTTACAAACTAATTTTAAATTGGACTATTTAAAAGTGAACCTTACCTTTTTGTTATACTTTTTGTTAACTTTTTGTATACTTTTTGATAACTTTTTGTTCTATTTTGTATTACAATTGCTTTAAATAAGCCTGAAACAGGGTAGTGAAATATACCATTAGGTAGTCGTTTGTTTATAGTAAAGTGTCAGAAGACTGGCATTTTGGGTGGGAGTTGACAAAGAGGAATTAAAGAAATTTTAGTAGAACTAAATTTTAGAGGCAGTTCCACTAAATGCAAGATATTTAGAAAGCTGAAGACTATATGAAATGATGAAGTATGTAGGAAAAAAACACATTGAATTTTATTCTATATCTAATATAGCAATCATTATCAAAGGTATTGACTTATTAGTTTGATTCTCGTGGACATTTAAGTCATAAAAATTCCTTCTCTACAGCCCATTAAAATCATCACACCTAATAACAGTAAGTCTAAGTTACAAGTCATTGCTGATACTAGAACTAAAACTATTTTCATGTAGTGATTGCTTATTGTTCATATGAATGCTAAGTTTGCCAAGGCTGGAATAACCTTTTTGTTGTTACAAAAGGTAGTAATGTTGACGTTTTGATTAGCTATCAGTGATTAACAGTGCTTTCCTTCCCAGAGATATTCTCCTTTACCTTTTACTGTTGTACACTGTTTTATAAAGTCTGAGAAGCAAATAAACAAAAGAGAAAGAAATACGGTGTTTTATGGATGAACGAAAAAATTATTTTAGGTTTTTAATTTCCAAATATGGCCAGATCCATTAACTTGCTTTTTAGAACTGTGTTTAAATTAATATTGAAATGGAAATAGAAAAAAACATTTGAGGTATTTTTCTGTGTAAATTCATGTATTCATGATATAATTTGCATATATATATGTGTGAATAAAATAGCATAGTAAAATATTAAAGTAAACATAGGTCACCAAAGAGACAGAAAAAAAAAAGTGTGATCACATGTGTAAATAGTACTGAAAGAAAAAAATGAAAGAATATCTTTATTATTGAGTTCTTGGTAAACTTTGTGCCTAATCAACAGTTTTAACAATCACGTGGAGACTCTATTACTAAGTCACTGCTGGTCAGTAAGATAACCTGCATTATACTGGCCTTCTGCGGATTGTTTGATAACTTTTTGTTAAGTTTATATGTTTACAAGAAGGGAGAAAAGGTAAAGCCCTGTTTTGATTTTCCCTTTCATATTAGATCCATCTCTGCTGTGGAGACCAGTCACTTGGAAGTACAGAAATACCCTTAACTGGATTACTGCAAAAGGGCAGTTCAGAAATCAGCCAGCGCCCAGTCACAGTTGAGGGTGCTTTTATCCTTGACCCTCCAAATCGAGCCAAACAAAAGCTTGCCCCTATTCCTGTGGAGCTAGCCCCAACTGTGGGAGTGTCTGTGGCTCTGCAGAGAGAAGGCGTGGACACCCAGGCAAGTAGTGACCCTCCTTCCCCGACGCAGCTTCTGCACTGTGGCTCATGATTACTCATACAAGTTGAACTTTGGAAGAGTCACCTACCATAAAAAAGTACTCATTACTCTTAATTATGGCCTATGTTATATGCTATCTCTTCTCTGAAAAGACCTTCCTGAAAAGCTCTGTGGCTTCCACTACTGTGGTTTATAAATGACTGTATCCAGTCTTTTGGTACAGACTTCTCATGTAGTGGGAACCATTCCCCGGTCCTCAACTCATAGGCACTGACTATGGCGGAACAGGAGCTCCAGTAAAGAGAAGACCTCGTTTTAGACCTAGTTTCTGGGAACCTGAATTATTGGTATTTTTTTGGGGAGGTTGACTCACTCTGAGCTAAGATGAAGTTCTTGGTTCATTAATTGCTTTATAGTCCTGATACTCTCTTTAGGCAACAGAGATGGGAATTGATTTGAATGTCAGTGGTTTTTGACTGTATATATCCCAATCACCTTTAGCATCCTATTCTTTTAAAGAACTGATCTTTATACAATTTATGAATTAAAGATAAAAAAACCTGAAGTGAGAGTTTAAAAAATATATATGCATATATTTTTAAAGGGTAGTACTGCAAAGGAGAGGAAGAAAATCACACTAGATGCCTGGTTTGTTTTGCTTTTTAAAGGAATATAGGCATCCATGATACTGCCTTGGTAGAAATAACCATGTCCAGGGACACTTATACCTGACTCTTTTTACCCAGTATCCCTTCTTACTCATTAGGATGCATTTTGGTAGTTAGCTCTATATATTTCCTTCCGATTCATCTTCCTTTTTCTGGTCCTAGATGCTATAAGAAAATTTGCAAATTATCAAGAAAAATAGACTAGGAATATCCAAACTGGGAAAGGAAGCTTATATTTTTTAGTAAAAAAAGTCAAGTTTTTTGCTTAATTATGAAGGAATGTTCTTTGCAAATTATACTTTATTTAAAAATTGTTTTTAGTCTTTAATTCAATTAAAGACCCAGAATGAACATGTGCCACAGCATTCAAAGAAGAAAGTTTTAACCCCCATAAAGGAAAAACTTACTGAGCCAAAGTCGCCCAGCGTGTCCCCTCTTCCGCCTCACAACCAGTCACCTCCAACAAAAGATGATGCAACAGAAAGTGAAGTGGAAAGCTTACAGTATGATAAGGACACAAAACCAAATCCAAAGGGTAAGATGTTGTCTTTACAGATCTTTTAGGTATAGATTTTGTAGTCACCAAATAAATGACTATGAGATTTTTTATGGGTTCCAAGTGAAAACTGTGAGTTTAAGAGCCAGTATGTGTGGGGATGGTAAAAAAATTCAATTTAAAGTAATTGTAATCTATTTAACTTCATTATAAAACTTGCTAAAAGGTAAGAACGTTTTTCTTTTACTTTTGTATTAGAAATAGTCTATCCAAAAGAAATTAAAGAATATAGTTCTTTCAAATAGAGTTTTAACTAGGTAATTCTCAAATATCTTCAATACATTGGAATTTTAGAGGAAAGAGCTACAAACTACCTCTTATAAGTAAACTCGTAATAATCATTTTTGATCCTAAAGTTAAGAGAGAATCTGAGAATGCATATTTATCTGGCTTTATGAAATTTTTCCATCCATTGCCTAAGGATCTATAGTTATATTTAGTGTAACTAGAGTAGTTGTGCATTAGGAGTTAGAACTTTGGGTGTATTACTTGGGTCACTCACTAAAACATCTCTGGTCTATAACAGGCTTGGACTAGACAGCTGTCTTTTCAAGTGTTAGCTTTTTGTTAGAACATGTCATATGTGCCAAAAATAACCAAAACTACTTTTGAAAAAGTCATGTGATTATATTTGCATTAAGTCTTAAATAGAACCCTTCGAATGCTAAGTTCAGTTCAGCTGCCTCTTGGAAGTAAGATAGTGTCTGCCGGGCTGCTGTCATACATAACTGCATTGGTACTGTATGTACCAATTTTGCAATACATGTTGAGAGGAAGCTCTTCTTCTTTTTTTAAACACAAAGGGAATTAAAGCCTGCAAAATTTGGGACAAGTCACTTTAGAATGTTTATGACTCAGTTCATATGTTTATAAAATCAAATAGATTCCTTGATTGAAGGTAAATAAGATGATATCTTGAAATTATTTGAGTAATTTAGGAGAAACTGTTCACAACTTTCTTTTTATTTTTTTATTAATGTTCATTTTAGCTATCAATCCTGCTGTACCTGCTTCAGTGGCCCAGCCAGTGACTATCGCCAATGCTTCAGAAACAGCTTCAGGACAGAAAATTGCTGTTCCAGCAACATCACACCATTTTTGCTTTTCCATCGACTTAAGGAGTGTCCATGACTTGGAAGTCAGTTTTCCAATCAACTGTGTATTAAGGTGTGATTTGATTTTGTTTGAAAGTATTATTTTCTGAGGAGAAATGCCTTTCCTGTATTTGGGAAGTTGCAGAGAGAGAAATGTCATGAAAAACGTTATAGTATTTATTAAATCAGTGTACTAAAAGAGGGTAAGCCTATGTCCTAATGCTTTCAACTTAAACCAGGGTGGCATTGGTGGTATGAGAGGTAACAATCGTAACTACCATATGTTGCATTGTATAATGCACACCCATGTTTTTTGGCCCAAACTTTTCAGGGAAAGTCATCTTTCATTTTAATTTTTTAATTCAAATTTTTGTTTGTTTACACTTAGGTATTTGCGTTTGTATTATAAAGGAATTTTAGCATTTATTTTTAACACATGGTACAAGAAATTTTATGTAACAAATAATTACAAAACACAAGACTAGATACAAGGTACGAGAAAGTTTACGATATTTACACATCATGGACATCTTTGCAAGTTCCTCTTTAAGTTCAACAAAACCAATTATCGTATTCCGGGGTATTATTTTGTATACAGATATCGTTATTGATTTCTAGAGTTACACTTTTAACTCATAAGCATAAATAAAAGAATTAAAAACATTTGTATAGATACGGAATTAGTACTACCCATGTGTAGTGTGCATCCTTATTTTTCCATCACAAATTTGGGCAAAAAAAGTGCATATTATACATGGCAAAATATGGTATTCTAGTATAATAATTGCAAGTATTTATAATAATTTATTAATGGTCCTACTTAAAATACAGTGACTCTTGAACTTAAAATGTTTCTGGGAAAGGTGCCACAGGTCAAAATAATGGTAGTTTCTGATTTTTCCGTAAAAACTGTATTATAATCGGAGGTGATATTCCTAAAACCTACATTTTGTAGCTGTGAATCTAAAAACCATACTTAATGCACTCTAAGTGGAATGTGTCCACATTTTTTAATGTAAAAAATTTGGAATATTTATTTCAGTCAGTTAAATGGCTTTGCTCAATAGTTTGTTTTTAGCAACATTACGTTTTTATAGACTTTTCTGGCTGAGATACAAATTAAATGTAATACAATAGTGTGTTTTAGTTTGGAGTATTTGGTTTCTCCTCATAAATTTCTTTGGAGCACGCATTAGCATTTGTAATAAAGTTGTTGGTCTTTATGTGATTAAGGAAATCTTCGTGTCATCTTGGATTGCCATCCCGGGAATGTCCGCAACTGCACATTGCTTCCCGCTGTTATTTGAAACACACCTACCTTTCAGATGCATAAATCAACTCATACTTGCATCTAATTTTTCAATTCTTTGATTCCGTATGAAGTTGTTTTACAAAGGCCTCCAAGCTTTCGTGAACAATGAACACAATCAAAGACATCTAGCTCTGAGTGTGGTTGTGAATTCATAGAATGGAAGTCCTTTCATTGCAGCTTAAGTTCTGCATTTTACCTTATGTTGGAGGCTGAGAATCGTTACTAAAATGTTTTTATTTGAAAATTGAAGGCTGGAAAAGGTTTTCTCTTACAGCCATAGCTTTTCTCAAAGGGTTTGTATAACAGCTCTTAAAATTGTTTTTAGAAATAGAATCAATACTTATCCGTTACCTGAGTTTTTTTGTCTTTTCTCCCTCTCCTCCTTTAACTGAGATCTCTCTTCTGCTGATCTTAGGATACCTATAGAAGGTATTGGCCAGAAACATAGACACGGGGACGATCTAAAATTAGGTGCTATGAAGGGGAAGCCTTGTACAAGTCCCCTTGGAAAGCACTAATAGTAGTTTTTGTGTTTCCTTCTTGTAACGGCCATTTGTTTACTCATTGAGTGCCCACACTGTTCCAGCAGTGTGCCTGGTATTAGTGCCTGGTATTAGTGTGCCATATAAACAAAGAGTTCAACCTAGTGAAGAAGACAGATTCAGAAATAAGTCAATATACGAGGGAGGCTAGTAGTTCAGTTGGCAAAGAAAACGGGAACAAATATTCTAAACTGAGGAAGTAGTTTTGTGGTCCACTTAACACTATATATAATTCACTTGACAATAATGACCACTGTATGCACCTGAAATAATATTATATATCAACTATAATTAAAAATACAATTTTTAAAAAGGACTACTGGTTCTGTCTTTGATTCAAGTTATTATTAAAAACACTGGCCATTTAACTTTTTCTGTTTGATAAATTGTATGTTATCATGCTTTGCTTTGGTATGAAATTGTAGTTTGCAATAATGTAATGGAATTTGCAAGGTAATACTTGTATTTGAAAAAGTTTGTGTTTCCTTTTTAATCACTACATCTTATAGTGAGGCGATTGGGGTTGAATTTCTAGAGCATGAACTCTCTCTAAGATGACCTGATTTCATTGGATGTATAATTATATAGGAATTGAACGAATGCACAGGATTCTTCTTATAAGAAAAGCAATTTTTACCAGTGGGTTTAAATTCTGGTTTTCATAATGAATAACAAGATATAACATGAAATTTAAATGAGCATTATATCTTTATATTTGCTTTAAATACAAAATAAGTTCAGTAGTAGTCAGGTATTCTTCCATTTACCCTGGTGTCATTTTTATGATGAAAGAAAGAAATAGCGTTATGTCACTCTGATTTATCTGTAGTACGTCTGAGTTGCTTTCATCCTTGATTCTCTGTTCAAAGACAGAATACCGTAACTGCATCCTTTTGGAGTTGACTGAAGGCTCTTTAGCTCATAAATGATCAGGATGTTATTGTATAAGGGAAAATAATGTTAAAAATTAAATTCTGCAAGCATTTCTTGAATGTTGAACATATGGAGGCCACTGCTTGTTTGTTCTTGGGAGTGCAAACATGGAAAAGATAGGACCTGAGCCTTCAAGGAACTCGTAAATGGGAGCTTGGTCTTTGTTTAGTAGAGTCATTCACATTCCTAAATCTTGGTCTTACTTGGAGTTTATCAAAATGACTGTCCCTTCCTTATTTGGTGTCATTGCCTTCAAAATACCAGAATTCTTTCTTTTCCATTGAAATATTACCTGTAAAGCAAGTTGGGAACTAGTACCATGCAAATGATGCACTCTCTATAATTTCTGTCATTTTTATATCAACACTGAGAATAATTTTAAAGTTGGTGATAAGAGTAAAAATCGTAATGTATTTGTATCATTTATTTAAAAAATTCTATTTGCTCGTAATATTCATATTATACTTTTTTTAACAGACTATAAATTTTATCTGTAAACTCGAAGGTGTTTTTTTCCTGAAATTGTAGGTACTCGTATCCATTCTTTGGAAGTGCAGCTCCTATTATGACAAATCCCCCTATAGAAGTTCGGAAAAACATGGAAGTTTTTCTGCCCCAATCTTACTGTGCATTTGATTTTGCAACTATGCCTCATCAGCTGCAAGATACTTTCTTAAGGTAATGTATACACTGTGTGTATGATATTATTTTCTCAAGTCAACTCTTGACAATTTATATCTTATTAAAAAGGAAAACCTATAGAAACAAATGTACTAATAATGTCTGTGACATTTGTGCTTCTGCCTCAAAGTTTTATGTGGTTATGAAGGCTCTTTTCAGATTTTCATATCTTATTTGCCTAAGTTTAGATATTCGAATTTTGTTAAAACAATCTATGAGTAATAAAGGAACTTTGAAAAGTCGTCTTGCCTTTTCCTGATATAATATGTGAAGATAAATATGAACTATTTAATTTTTTATTGTTGATTCACTGAGTGTACCGTATTATTTTTTTCTATTTTTTCATCTATATAAAATGGAGGTGTTAATGCAGCTCTCTGAAATGGATTTGTGAAGAAAAATGAGATCTGTGAAATGTCCTTTTTCTAAGTATCAAAATTCAAATCTGTGTATTATTTTAAAAGGAGGAATGAAGGGTAACTAAAAATTAACCATTTGTGGGAGTAATAGTGTTTGAAGGGTTTTCTTTATTGCTTAGAAAGAAATGTAGAAAATGTAATAGAATTTTCTGTTTGTTACCTGTGGTAACAAAAAGAACTTGGACCACATTAAAGGAAGTCAAAGATTTTAACCCAGAAAAGACTGAGTTCAGAGTTCATAGGTTTGAACGCCTGTTTCTTCTTCCTCAGGATTCCATTGCTGATTGAATTATGGCACAAGGATAAAATGAGTAAAGATTTACTTCTGGGAATCGCCAGAATCCAGCTTTCTAATATCTTGTCTTCAGAAAAAACTCGCTTTTTAGGTTCTAATGGTGAACAGTGCTGGCGTCAGACATACAGTGAAAGTGTGCCCATTGTAGCAGCACAAGGGTAATGCATTTTGCAAAATCGGTCTTAGCTTGCTTTTTATTCTGATTAGCTCGATGCAACTTATCTTTTCATTTCATCTTTTTTTCTGAGCTCTTCTTTGACCTGTGGGGGCTATATTCCAGTTTGCTCTTGAGCTTTCTTGTACCCATTATACCCTCCCAAAATGAAGAATCTGTGCTACTGTAATACTATTTATTCACACTGTTCTGTATTTCCCTTCCCTCTGTTTAGCCTGATGATTTTAAATTCAGGATCTTTTTATTTAGTATTTTTATGTTATTTTGTATTGAGAATGACTTTTTCTACTTGAAAAATATTTTAACATTTTTAAAATATTAAAAATATTTTCATATAAAAGTGTATCTATTTTTGCCTCATATCAAAAGTCTGAGAATGTTAGAAATGTTTGGCATGTTTAAAAACAATTGCCACAGTGAAAAGCTGGAGTTCACATATTTCAGACAAAATTTATTTGTTGAATGATCTTTTTAAATTTACAATAGAAATTTAAATTCAGTTCGACGTTATAGATGACATGCCTTTATTTTTAAAGCATAGAGAAAGAAGGAGGTCAGGCTCAGTAAAAGGCCGAGATGTAAAAGTTTCATTGAAGTATCTTCCCTTACTCTTGCCCATCTATAGCCACTTCTGGAGAGGGAAGGATTTAGTAAAATTTTTATTCAACTGGAAGATCTGGGAACAGGTGTTTTAGAGAATCAAACATTCTGGTTAACTGAAAATTATTTTTGTTTCAACTCCTGTTATTGAAAAATCTCTCTTAAAAATTAGTATTCCTTTCTGTCATAACTAGAATATACTGAAAATAATCACATCATTACTTGTTAAAGTTATTTTAGTATTCATATGAATATTGACTTTGATTGCCCACCCTACTCTTTAGACAGAGAAGTCTTAAGAGATTAAATGAAAACTTCAGATGTGGTAGTGCTTCATTTTATTTTATTTCTTCTAAAATCTGTGAGATTAGTAGAAGAAAATGGGAAAGTTGTTAATTACGAGTTCTAATTGTGTGGGATCCATTCATTAAAGTTTGGTTTGACCAAGCGTTTATGAAATATCATTTAATTTAGATAAAGCCGTGGATTTTTATTGCCAAGATTTTATTTTCGTCTGACATTTTATCTTGTTTTTATTTATTTAATGGTAAATGCTACATGGAATTCTATGTTACAGAGAGGTACTCATTATGATAAAAATAACATAATAGTTATTCTACCTCTAGAAATTATCCTGAGACAATGCTTATATCCAGTAAAAGATTTATGTATGACTGTGTTCATCCCAGGAAAAGTGAAAAAAGAATTCAGACTAACCTATATATATTCAAGAATAGGGGAATTGTTACTTTTTTTATTTTACTACATAAATTCTTTAGTATATTTTACAGGCATAAAAAAATTACATTTCAAATGAATGTTTATGACATGAGAAAAATCTTCCTGATGTGAATAGAAAAAAAGGACAAAACCGTATGATCTCAACATGCATGAATACATGTGTATCTACATATACATAAAACAAAGAGGAAGAAAATAAACTAAATTTTAGCAGTATTAATCTATAGGCAATGAGATTTAAAATTTCTCCTTTATACTTTCAATTTCTCCAAGTAATCTATAGCTGTTATAGCTCCCTTTATAGTAAACGTAGGTATGAGCTTAATAGGGTATTTGTGATTAAATAAAATCATTTGTATGGAAGGTCTTGAGGCTTATAGAAGCTGCTACAGTTTCAGCAATGAGTGTCAAATGCAAGTAATGTTGCCTACTCAATGCTATAGCCATTGGGGACATAAGAGGAAAAAAATAATATAAAAGTATTTCCATGAATTTTAATGTATTTCTGATTTCATTTTAGGTCAAATAATAGGATAATAAATCTTTCTTACACAATGACTCTAGAAGATTACGGACTAGTAAAAATGCGTGAGATTTTTGTCTCTGATTCATCTCAGGTAAATATCACTGAATTATCAAATTACTCTCTAAAATGGATCTAATGTGTGGATGTGAGAATATTTGTTTCAATATGCTTTTTTATTCCTATGTTAGGGTTTATCTGCTGTACAACAGAAGCCATCTTCTCTTCCCCCAGCACCTTCAGAAATCCAGACAGAGCCTCGAGAAACCTTAGAATACAAAGCAGCACTTGAGCTAGAAATGTGGAAAGAGATGCAGGAAGACATTTTTGAAAATCAGGTTACTTTGTGTTACTTTAAAACTCTATTTTTGTCTACTTGGTATAGTTTGCCTACTCCATAGGCTCTTCTCTCTCTGTTTCATGGGTACCCTACTTAATCCCTTTGAATATCAAGAATCCCTTACTCCTCAAATAAAAAATATATATGTATATAGACAAAAAAAAAAAAAATTAAACTGCAAAAGATTGGCAGAAGCCACTCAGAAGGATTCCTCTAAACTTAGTCCATGATTCTAAGGCAAAATTAGGACTGAAGATTAGAGTTCAGAGGTTAAGATCTTGAAGGTTTTTTTAAATTTCAGGCCCTCATTTAGCATACCCTCCTGAAACTGGTATCCTCAGTCCCTAAACACGAGAGCTAGAAAACAAAACTTAGCGTCATGTACTCTCGAATTATACTCAGATGAGGTATTATTTGCCTCGGGCATCTTTTTAAAAAAAAAAAAAAAAAATAGAACACCTGAAAGAAACATATCAGTGATCCTTTAAGTTTTTTTAAATGCCAACAACTGATTTGTTTATTTGAAATAGTTTGAGTTTTTCCCTGACTTCATTTTTCTTCCTTTTGTAGCTGAAGCAAAAAGAACTGGCTCATATGCAAGCTCTTGCAGAGGAATGGAAGAAAAGGGATCGAGAGAGAGAATCACTAGTACAGAAAAAGGTATTAACTTGCATAGAAATTGAAGGAGGAAAGGAAAACTGATAATGATAATGTGTATGCATTTTGGAAATTTTGTTTGGAATTTGGAGAAAAGATAAGGTAACTTTTATTATATTTTAGGTGGCTGAATATACTATTTTAGAAGGAAAACTTCAAAAAACCCTAATTGATTTAGAGAAGCGAGAGCAACAGCTTGCCATTACAGAAACAGAGGTACTGTATTTGTCTATCAGATATCTTTATTTCACAGAATCCATATATTAGGTTTATACCATTCATTTCCTTTTTTCTTTATACTTGTATAAAATATATTTCATAGACATTCTTTCACACATTATGGAGAAAACTTCTGTTCAACTGAGTAAAACATATTTTATATGTTAGGATGTGGAATAGGTAGAAAAGTTTTTATTTGACATGGTTAACTATTGTTCAGCTAGCTGTGGCTGACTTCTGCAATAGCGGAGATATTTGGGTAACCTTTCTACTATGTGAAAGGAATGGATAGTTGCACTTCCTAGAGAAAAGAAAAAATGTGGCGGGCTTGGGAATCCTGATTTTGTTTTCAGTAAGAAGGGAATATCCCTCTCTTGCCCATTAAACATTAGATCCCAAGAATGGATGAAAACTTATATTAGTAGTAGGCCTAGTCAGCATTTTTGTTAGGTCCTTACCTAAATTTTACCTTAAATACTTCTTTAAATTACTGTGAAGCTCATTTCAAAATAATTAGAATTCCTTCCACATTAAATTTATATGTTCCTTCCATTCCCAAGTGTGTTTCTTAAAATTATCTCACCACATCACCCTAACTGTATCTTTATATACTTTCTGGGATTTCTAAATTGATTTAGATGCTTAAATTTAAATATAATGTATAGTTCCTAATACTAAGGCTCTGTTATCTTCTATATGATTAGGCAGAAAATAAGAAGTTTCTAAAAGAAAAAAACGTGGGCATATTTGCTTATGTAACAAAATGGGGTTTATTTAAGTAGGAATTTTAAGTGATTAGGGCATTTTCAGTTGAATTTATACAAGTCATATATGGATTTTTGTATATACTTTATATATTAGAATTGAATGATGATTGAAAGTTTATAATTTCAGTGTACTTAAAGATTAACTCTCCTCTAATAACTGAAAAAAGTATGAAAATAAATTTGTAAATATTCTGAACATTTGACAATATATAAGGGTAAAAGAATATTGAACAATATAATGCAGCTTGTAATAAGCCAACTCTTAAAGATGCACTTGTTTTAAGCTTCAAAGAGAAAGAAAGGAACTGAAATCAGAACGTGAAAGGAACCTGCAAGAACTTCAGGACTCTGTCCGTAGAGCCAAGGAAGATTGTGTTCACCAAGTAGAACTGGAAAGGTTAAAGGTCAAGCAGCTAGAAGAGGATAAACACCGACTTCAGCAACAGGTCAGATGAACTACCTGTCATCTCTTTACACTTAGAGTTTATTTGATTCTAGAAATAATAGATACAGTTCACTAAACTGTTATAAAAATTAACAGATAATTATTCACATTTATTGCACTGAGATTCAAATATACTTTAAGTTGGATCATGTTTTCCTAAGTTAAAGCTGAGGACTATATTGGAATAATTTTCCTTCCCTTATAATTATTTGCATGAGATTGTATTATATTTCAGGTAACTTTCAATTTAAAATGTTTTCTGATAAATCTCCTTTTAGCAAACATTGATGTATTTCATGTATCACTGAACTGAATTCAGTTAAGAACCTAATTCCACTGTAGAATTGTCTGCGCTCCTCTCCATTTCCTCGCCTCACACTCACCTCTCAAGCCATCCCACTTTACTTTATGTCCCCATTGCTCTAGCCAGCCCGTTGTCAAAGAAGCCACCAATGCCTCAGTCACCAAGATCAGCAGGCATTTCTCGTTTCTCATCTTCCTCATATCCACGCTATTGTCCTTGTTTTTGTATATTCTCTTCTCTCAGCTTCTATAATACCAATACCACTCTTTGTTTTCCTCTCCTCTTCTGGCCACCCCTCAGGTTCCATAACAGGCTTATTTTCCTTTAGCCAGTAAAGGTTAGACTTCCTCCAAATTCAAAACTTACTTTGTACTAAACAATCTTATGGATGCCCATGGCTTCAGAGATAATCCACCTCTGGGACTTTCACATTTATATCCCAGGTCTTTCCTTTGCACTCTAGACCCATCCACCTGCTTTTTTACCATCTCTACTTGGATGTCTTAAAGGAATTTCAAACCCAATATGATCCTCCTATCCATACCTGAGCTTCCTGTAAGTGTTCTTTATTTCTGTTCTTCCCGTTGCAGCCAGAGTGGTATTTTTGACATTTGGGAATCATGGCGCCCTCCTCTAAAACCTTTCAGTGTTGTCTTAGTGCTCATGGGATAAAGATCAACATCATTGCCTTGCCCTGCAAGCCTCGGCATAATTTGGACCCAGCCTACTGTCTCACCTCATCTGTCACTTTCACCTTTGCATGTACTCCCCAGCCTCACTGGTCTTCCTTCAGGCCCTCAAGCATACCATGCTCGCCTCACCACAGGATCTTTATGGATGCTACCTTTCCTGGGCCTAACTAGTGAGCTAGACTCAGCCTTCAGTTTTTGGCTGAAGCATCACTTACCCAGAGAAATCTTCGCGGACCCCTGTTCCCCAAGTCTAGGTCAAGTTTTTGTTGTATAATTTTCATAGGAAATTATTCTCCTTTTCTTTTTCTTTGGTATGTTATGGCAGTTTCCTTTTATTTTTATGAGTGTGACAATTTGACCAGTATCAGATTGTTAGCTCCATAAATTGTTTTGGTTTGTATCTGTATGCCTAGCGCCCAGCCAGTCTTCGTCATATAATTGGGGCCTAATAAATATTTGCTGGGGGGAAAAAAAAGGACAAAGCTGTTAAAAATTAAGCTTAAATTAAGCTTATCTTTCCTGAAAAAATTCATTGTAGATTAGATAATGTATGATGAATGCTGCCAAAGTCTTCAGTAAATTCTGGCTTGAAGAATAGTTTCCATAGCAGTTCAGAGTCAGTTAGGGGTCACATTATTTAGGTGGTTATAAATACCGTGTTTTCCCAAAAATACGCCCCAGTTAAGATCATCAGCCAGGCAGACGCATTTAGTACGTTATGACGATGTTCCAGAAGAAGATGACATGACTGTATTTGAATAAATGTAGATTGTTGTACATGAAAAAATAAGACATCCCCTGAAAATACGCCCTAGTGCATCTTTTGGAGCAAAAATTAATATAAGACCCAGTCTTGTATTTCAGGGAAACACGGTATGTATTTCATCGTTATGGAGATCTCATTTAAAATATGAAAGATAAAGTTGTAAAAGTAGGCAATTGTGACAGGATTCACCAGTAACGCTTCTCTTCTTCCACTTATCAGGAAGATTCAGCCGTCTTGAGAACCAAGGCTTGTAACATTTAGAGTCACCAGGGGAGTTCTTGGAAAAAGCCCAGGTCTCTACCCTGTCCCAGACTGGTATAAGTAGCTTACATCTTTGTGGGAAGAACTGGTATTTTAGAAAAGTTACCCAGGCCACTCCTAAAACATAATCTGAGACCTAGGAAAAAAAACTGTGGGGAAAGCAGAAGTTTCTGAGATGCCCAAATTGCTAAGCCCATGACTGTAAACATTTCACATGTAAGGAAACAGACTTTTTAGTTCCTTACTGTGAACCAGGTTATAGGTACTATACGTACAATGCTAACTAGACAGGTAGAAGGGATAGATAGAAATACTGTCACCAAAAGCTGATGAAGATAAAGTGTCTATATTCAAATACATAAAAGCAGTTACCATAACTCAAAAAAATTCAACGTACTTTATGGACCACTTAGCAAAGGAAAATGAGCCCAGGATGCCTAATATCATACTGCTTTACAACCTCAGTGTAACCCCAATAATTGTTTGTAATAATGTCTCTGAATGGTGGAAAACAATAGCAAGTTTATTAGGTTTTGTTTAAAATAGAAAAGTGAGAGAGTTTAGAAAGGTTCCTATTCAACTTGAAAAATAAAGGTTTGGGTAATCAAAGAAGTAAACTTCTGTTATATGGAATACTTAGGTCTGGAATACCCATTACCTAAAGATGCTAGATAAATCCTGATTAGAATTGTTTGTATTTATTGGCATAAAACAAGAATTTATTATTGATAATTTCAGTTCCATTTTTGCCGCAGATTTTCTCAGTATTTCAAATTCAGTTTATTTGAGTTTATTTAATTTAGTTTATTTTAGTTTATGTCATTTATTTAAGTCTTATTTCTTAGTAAAGAGATCATAGGTTTATCTAATAATGGATAGTTATATTGGTTTATATTTTTGGAAAGCATCTGTAACAGTGCTTGTTTGCATTTGGTTGAAACAAAAAAATCCCAGATTTGAAACGAACAACTTATATCCTCATTTTTTTTGATAGTTTTGAAACTATTCTAAGGGAAATTATAGAGTGGTTAGTCAAAGCAGTCTATCTCTTTTTACTTTAAGGAAGTGTTGCCTGCTTTACATTAGATCATTATTCTAGGGGATGAAAAGATGTGAATTCTGTTCATGCTTCTGTTGCTCACTAGCTCTTTGGCACTGCTTCAATTATTTAGCTTTTGACCCTCAATTTTATTACGTATATATATGAAGGGGTTGAGCCAAATAATCTTTAAATTACCTTAAGTTGTAATCGTATTTGAATTATGAAATTCATACAGTGTCCAATTATAAGACTAAGAAATACTGCATTAAAAATTAAACTTAATTTTCATCAATAATCTGATACGTTGATAATGTTCAGTCTTACCTGTGACATCTTAGTGTAAAGCATCAGTATTTTTATAAAGTGACTTTTTCATTCGCCGCCTAAACTGTAACGAAAATGTTCTCATGATACTGGTTTTATAAGAAATTTCATACTCTTAAAAAGTTTTTGTATGTTGTCAGTCAATTGATTTACTAAATTTTTAGCATTACTAACCATCTTAATTTTTTTCATTCTACTTTGTTTTTAAGTTTTCTACTATGAACATGCTTTAGAATAAGAAAAAAATGACACTGTTGAATTGAATTCTGTAATATTAAACTTGACATACTGTGGTTTTAAAATGGCTACAACACTTTGTTTTTCAATACAGCTTAAAGATGCTGAAAATAAGTATAAGATTTTGGAAAAAGAGTTTCATCAGTTCAAGGATCAGCAAAGCAACAAACCAGAAATCCGTCTACAGTCAGAAATAAATCTTCTCACCTTGGAAAAGGTACCCATGTCACTTATGGCAACTTAACTAGTCCTGATGATAATTTATAAAATCTGTAAATGACAGTGTGACAATTCACTGTAGTATTCTGATATCAAATGACACATCAGAGAATTTAAGGCACATGACAGTGTCAGTAGTTTGTACTGATTAGAGTCTTTGGTTGCAAACAGAACGACTAACTCTAGGAATAAAGGAATTCACAAAATTGTCAGGATAGCTGAAGAACCAGTTTCAAATTACGGGCAGGAACCAGGCTAAGCAAGGCATCGCCTACTCTGTCACAAAACCGTCTCCTCAAGATGCTACCATTGGTGCCATCACTAACATGTCACTGGCTTCTGTAACCCGATTCTAGTGTCATACTGTTGAACTCTCAGTTTTGCAGTAGCTACATCTGTATTGTGAAGACTCTTTCTGCATCTTACTACCCTTTGGATTCAGTGCCCCAGACAGGAGCTTTTATTTAAATCACAGACCTGTACTCTACTCTGAGCTTGGAAGAAGGGATATCCACCCTATGTTGATTTCTGTGGTTGGAAGCCAGGTCCTGCCTCTCATTTACAGTGGGATTCCTTACAAACAGAAAGAATGTTCAGGTTTTAGGCATTAAAAAACATGTAATGTCCAACAGACAACCTAAGTTTGACAGTATGTGCTCTTACATTGTTTAGTTTGATAATTTTTAGGCATTATTAAAAATATATAGCATATACAGGAAAATAACACGGAATACACAGGAAAATAACCTTTAGAAGTTTAGGGATTTAATTGTCAGCCACTGCCTGTCTTTTCCCCATTCAGCTTTGTGTAGAGGACTTCCTTGCCCTATTGCTTCTGTAGATTCAGCCACTAGGGGGCACTAACATAAAATTGGTGGACTGGAGTTGGGAAGATACTAGGGTAGTTCTTTTCTTCTCTGTCTCTCTCCAGTTCCCTTATTTTCTCTGGCAAAGGTTGCATCTTCTTATGGTTCCATCTCCCGCGAGACAGCTCTTCTCTGTAGCTTCCTTTGGGCAGTCCCCACTGTGTTTCTAGCTCATTGGCCAGCCCCAAGTTTTTGGGTTCCCGACAGCAGGAACTACTGCTTCTGGGTACTTCCTTTTGCAGTCCCTCCTACCCAGGAGAGGTAGGGGCTTCCTGCTGTTGCCAATCGTTGGGTGATCTCACTATATCCTCTTTGGCATTTCTGCTCTTGCATGATCTGTATAACCAATTGCCTATATTAAATTACCTGTTTGAAAGACCTAGAGTGATTTCTAGTTTCCTGGCAGGATGCTGGTTGATACAATTGGTTTTTCATTATCCAGCAAAGATATGTGTTATTTATGGCACTGTACTAAATGCGATTATGAATGATTCAAAAATATTCAGGATAGGATCAAGTAAATAAGTTACAAAAGGAGACAAGGAACTGAAGAAAATTGTTATAGTGAAAGGCAAATGATAACAGTATCATCTAACTTTTTCTTACCAAATGCTATGAATGTAAAGGGAAAACAAAGTCACTTCTACTTCAGTCAACATGTTAAGTATAACAAAGAAGTAAAATTGGATATGGAACCAAAAGGATAGGTGAAATTTTATATAGGTAAATATGTGGGTGAGGGTATTCCAAAAAGAGGTTGTATAGTTGTACAGAGGTTAAAAAGTCTATTGCATATTTGGATAATACCTTGACTAGAATCTAGAGTTTATTCAGTATAGTAATAGTTTCAAAATAAAAATAGGCCTGTTAAGAGAATGCGGGAAGTAAAGGTAATTTTCAGCTATGTGTGGGAAGACCTTAGGTACTAAGTTAAAAATTTTGTATTTTATATGGTAAGAAGAGTCAGAGATTGCTCTCAAGTTTATAAGATTGGCTTAATGAATGTTAATAGAAATGAAGAATTCTAATGAACTTTTTGGGGAGGTGGAAGTTTTAGAGAATTCTGGTTTTAGACATATTACATTTGATACGTTAGCAGAATAATCTAAGTGGAGCAGTTCACTAAATATGGTTAAAAATGAGAAAGTATAGAGTAGGAAGAGAGAAAAAGGCTAGATATACAGATTTGGAAGTCATTTGAATAAAGTTAATAGCCTTGAAATTGTTTAAGAAATGTTTAGGAAGGACAAGTGAAAATAAAACAGGGGGAAAGTTCAGCTTCATAGACAAAAAGCATGAGTCAGCGAAGGAGGCTAAAAAGACTTAGAGAAGTAATAAAAAAAAAGTCTAGTGTGGCATCCAAAAGAGAAGTAATAAAAAAAGTCTAGTGTGGTGCCCAAAAGAAAATGAGGAAGTAAAAGTCATCTCTCATGTAAGGGAAAGTCAGGAATGGTTAGGGAAAGGCCCTGTGTTTGGCAGTTAAATCACTGACATTTAAGAAGCCAAATTGCAGAGAGTAATAGAAAGTTTGGCATTGGAAAGAAAGGAAGTAGCCCAGGGACCTAACACTGTTGAGAAAAGCTTATTGTGATGTAGGGAAATCGAAGGATATTTTTTAGATTGTGGATAAGAAATTTGTAGCAAGGGGAAACTGATGCTTTAAGAGAGGAGGGGATGGTTGAGCATAGATGGAAGAGTTAGTCTTTGAAAGAAGAAACACTATGAGGCGAAAAGTGTGACTATATAGAAGATTTGGAGATCAGAATAAGAGTAGGGTAAAAAAAGAAATATATTTTGAGGAGGGTGTTAATTAGCTGGTTTCTTTTAGTGTTTCTGAACTTCTTAAATCTTCTGCAGCCTCTCACTTGTCATACTGTCTTTGGCTCTTCTTTTACCCCCGCATCTATTTAATGGCACAGTCTTGTTGATCCTGCTTACACACCTACATAAATTCTTCACTTCTCCATTTTTGGCCTTCTCATTTTTCTACCAACGAACTTGAATCCAGCTAGACATTTCCTCTTTTGAAAAACCAAGTATTAAAGTGTTTGTGTTTATAAATACGAATTCTGTGTTGCCTACCAGAGAGATCTGAAGCACTCAGACAATACCTCATCGAGTCTCACAAGCTCTGTTAAGTGGGTATCAAAGAGTATTTCCATTTTACCATGGGGAAATTCAGAAACCAAATATCTCAAAATTGGAACAGAAGCATTATCTTATTAATATTTTCTAAATATAGACTAGATAATATCCACCATAGAAATTAAATTTTAAGTGATTTTTAAAATTCTTTCTTCCAACTACACTTCTACCAAAAGGATAAAAATCACTAAATATTAAAAGTATAAACAGCACCGTGAATTTGAGAGAGGGGGAAAATGCATAATTGACTGCCGCAGTATCAGATCTAATGAATTCATTCAGCATGGTTAAATGCCTAGTAAAACCAAGCTTCTCAGCCCCTTTGAAAATTCTTTGTAAATTTTTTTGGAGCCAGAAGAGGGCAGAATCTTATTTCTGAAGTAGTAACAAAGACATACAAGCACAAAAAGGAAGACATAAGTGAAAAAGTATCTAATTAAGTCTATAATTTCTGGTTATGTCCCAGAGATTTTTTCTTTTGTGATTACCCATTCTCTTCAATATAACACAAATTTTCCCATATTCACTGAAATGCTCTAAAAACAAGTTAACATTAAGATACAGTTTTACCAAATGTAATTCTTGATTCCCTTTATTATGTAACAAGTGACTAGTAGTTTATGATTTGCTTTTAGCTAGGAAATGTCTTTTAGATTGCTTAAAAATAATTGAGACTTTTAAAAAATAACATAAGGAAAGCATAATTTTGTAGGACATACAGAGGTTGAACACAGAAGCTAAAATTTACGTATTTAAGAATATTTGGTGATGGTGAGTATCTACTGTGTGTTCACCCCTTAGCGCAAAGGGGAAAATGAGAGGGAAAAAAAGAGTAAGAGAAATAGTACATTATCCTTTTGGAACCTCACTTTTAAAGAGTTTATAATATAATTGGGGAGATGTCTCAGAGAGCCTTAAATGACCATGTATAATCAAATACCAAGTAATATGATAGAAACTCTTTGCAATTCAGAAAAATCAGTTTGGTTTTCAGAATATAGTAGTTTTAAGACAGCTCCAGGTCGAGGCAGAATTAGAGCTGAGCCTGAAGTTTTAAGTAAGCAGAGAAAAAAAGGAAGAATTGAAAGGCTCAGGAAGTAACTTGGGCAAGGAGAGGGGTGCATAGGGGACACCAACATAGTGGTTGGAGTAGAGGGTTTCCTATTGAGGAATACCAAGAAAGTAGATGGTGCAGGTAGGATGGAAATTCTGTTGTAGAGTGCCTTGAAACCTGGGAGAAGACTTCAGGCTTATCGATACTGCAGGCAAGAAGTAGATCGTCGATTTTTCAGTAGAGAATACATTGACCTAATGGTGGTCTGCAGGGTTGTAGAAAGAATAGGTTTGAGGCCAAGGAGACGAGAAGAGCCTGAGCTCTAAGGAAAGGCAGTAGGAATATAAAAGAATAAAACTGGAAAATATTTCAAGGGAGAATATTTTGACATACAAGTGCAAAGGCTTCCCCAAGTCTCAAATCTACTCACAATAAGGGCTCAGTCTTTGGTTATGTGCATTTTTCTGGGAATTGAGTCCCTATATTTCTTTAGAATCACAGAGGCATCTGTATCCTTAAAAATAAAGTTTGGAATCATTGATTTGGTAATAGGAATAAATTAGAAAAACAAGGTTTGTGTCTCAGATTTGCTAGCTGCAGGTTTTTATATTTATTAACTATACATGTGTTTTAAATTAGTGTGAATAACTGTGCAAATGTGAATTATTTTGATAATCGTGGCAAAACTAATATAACCTCCCCAGACAGTTTTTTTCTGACGGAGTTAGTCCACTGGGTATAAGCAATCCCTTCAGGTTCATGCCTGTCCTAGCTCTCATCCTTGGGTCCATCCAGGATGCTAGACTTTTTCTAAGACCCTTGGTCACTTCTGTAATTGAATGCTACTCTTTGATCTCACAGCTATAAAAAGATTTTTCCTATTCCTCTGACATATGTCCTATTGTGAAATTACCAAATAATATGTATAAATCTTTGGGGTGTAAGTGAAGAAATCATCTTTGATAATCTCAGAGTATTATTCAATTTAAGATGTTTGAGTCAGATTTAAATGTGTTGACATTTTACAGCTAAAGCACTAGGGATCTGTAAAGCAGAAAAGACCTTGACTCCATGAAGTCATATATTACTGCAGAGAATGTGCTGGTCTTTTGTGAAGGGAATTTGGCAACCTGTTTTTCCTTTCATTTTATTTTCTTATGAGTCTTCTGAAGTTTGAATTTTTGGATAGTGTCTTCAGTTTTAATTTCCTGCAGAACGTTAGGAATTATTGTATGTATGGGAAAAAGTTGACTTGATATAAAAAATTAGACCAGTTTAGAGTAACAGTATTTTATTGTAATTCAGGCACATTATTACATTATCACTTAAATAGTAAAACTGTTGGCTGCATGAATTTGTTTGGTGCTTGGGTTGAAACATTGAGAGAGGACATTCCAAAACATAGCCAAGTTGGCTTTGGTTCATGCACAACAGATTGCCTGCTGCAAGTATAAATAACCTTATTTTTTTAATTGAATCACTTTCATGTTTTTCTTCATATATTTAAGGAAAAATAGAAAATAAAAGATGAGCGTTGTTAGGAGCATTATTTTTCTTTCACTTGGGTTTAACATTCTTAAAATATTTTTGACTTTGTGCTCTTGCTTAGTAAACTGCTTTCTGATTAAACATTTCACTGTTTTCAGCATTCTATGATTTTTGCCAAAATATAGTTATAAAAGAATCTACTAGCTTTCTTAGCTATAAGACAAAATTCCACATAATGAACAGCTTCCAAAAGGAATAATTTGGTTTCTAAGATTTAGAGTGCCAGCTAGATTGGAATGCTAACAGTTAGAACTTATTTTTGTAAAAAAGAATGTATTTTTCATTCTGTGATCTTTATGTAATATACATGTTTTAAATACATTTATAGTAACTGTCTGGAGGTTAAGACTAATTCAGTTCCTTTCAGTATAGGCTGTTAGGCAGTAAAAATACGACTATATTTTAAACAAGAAAATGTTCATGTGCCATAATATTTATAGTAAATTATATAACAGTTTTAGATGATGTCGTATGTTACACTATATAAACTCTTTTCTTAAGCCAGACTCTTTGTATATATTATCTTTCAGTGATTGTACACAGTGGTGTAGTGTTTCACTTGATATGATTTTAATCACTGTTAGGTTGAACTTGAAAGAAAGTTGGAATCTGCAACTAAGTCTAAACTGCATTACAAGCAGCAATGGGGACGAGCTTTGAAAGAACTTGCCAGACTTAAACAGGTATGTAGTTTATATACCTGTTTGGATTATAACTGATGATGGATTATTTTTATGTCTTTCCCCCTTGATTCTTTACAAGTTTGCATATTTGGCAGTACCTATTATGTTCAGATGTCTGCATTTGAATCTCCAGTGCTATTTTTGAGATTGGGGCTACTTTTTTATGGGCCTTTTTTATGTGTTATATATAAGATCTTACATTTTTTAAATTAAAAACTGAAACTTCTAGGTCCTTTTTTTTAATTGCCAATTGTCCTCTTCCCCAGAAGAAATTGGATAATTTCTTTTGCTTTCACTTATAAAACTATCATTCTTTTCCACAATATTAATTTATTTCTATCGGGAATACCTTTTGGGGGAGAAATTTAAGTATAACTTAAAAAACTTTATCATGTCCTCAACTTAAGAACATATTTGAAATGTTACTCCTAGGAAGACACACTAATTTATTCAATTAAGGAAAGAATCAGAGGGAATTTTTGCATAATTTTACGAGAGTTTAAAAGTAATAGTTTCCTCAGTTCTTCTTACATGACATTTTTTCCTTCCTGCTACTAGATAACAAATGCTGTTAGCTTTGTGAGAAATGTATCTTAATTTTGGGTGTAATTTCTTCAAGTGATTAAGATAAAAAAAAATACGAGCAAGATTTTTATTTTGGATCTACTTGACCTAAAATTTTTAAGGATCAATAATGGTTAATTTATTCTAAGTTTGGTGTTTTTTTAATGTGTCAGTTTTATTCTGAATGAAATTTGGTACATAGGGTCTTTCAGATTTATATTTTTCTTAATGTGTCTCCATAGCCATCAGATGCTATTAAACATCTTTGTGATATTGTACTAAATGCTTACCGTCTTCATAAAGGAGTATGTATTAGACTGCTTGAGAATAAATAAGGTAAACTGTGCTATCATATGCTTATAATCTCAACTCATCTACAAGCTAAGTATAAAATAATATAGTAGTCCCCCCTTATTCATGGGGGATACATTCCAAGACCCTCAGTGGGTGCCTGAAACCACAGGTAACACTGAACCCTGTGTGTGTATATATATATATGTATATACTGTTTCTTCCCTTACATACATACCTGTAATGAAGTTTGATTTATAAATTAAGCACAGTAAGAGATGAACAATAATTAATAAAATGGAACAATTACAATATACTGTAATAAAGGTTATGTGAATGTGGTCTCTCCCTCAAACTATCTTATTGGACTGTACTCACCCTTCTTGTGATGTGAGATGATACGGTGCCTACATGATGGGATGAAGTGAGGTGAATGGTGTAGGCCTGTGACCCAGCATTAGGGTTCTGTAAGGGGGACTTGAGCACAAGCTGCGACTGATCTGGTCACAGAGTGACGACTACATGGCTTAACAGGCGGGTAGTATATGCAGTGTGGATACACTAGACAAAGGGATGATGCACATCCAGGGTGGGACGGAGTAGCACGGTGTGAGATTCATCACACTACTCAGAATGGTGTGCAGGTTAAAGCTTATGAATTGTTTATTTCTGGAATTTTCCATTTCATATTTTCAGACCATGGTTGACCATGTGTAACTGAAACCACTGAAAGCGAAACCTTACAGAAGGGGGTACTTACTGTATTAACAATAGTAAATATTTCATATATGTTGACAGGACTGAGGATAGAGGAGTGAACAATCACATACAGTCCTAAGGGCCTCCTATATTCAAGGCACTGCCCTAGACTTTCAGATACTTGTATATGGAAAACAAAGGAAAGGTGTCATGGAAGAGAAGGTGTTTGAGATGGACCCCTGGGGAATTGGTTGTGATTTAGGACTGTAGTGGGGTGGGGGTAGGGGTGTTGTAAATAACAGTAGCTTGATTACAGCAAAGAGGCATGAAATCAGAAAGCATACACTCTTGAAGAAAGCGTAGAGTCTTCTTAGAGAACAGAGAGGGCGACTTGAGAGGTCGTTTTAGGGAATAAGGACTGGAGCTTAAGTGGCAGCAGTGGGAACAGAACAAGGGACACGGTTCTGGTGGATTCGATGTAGTACAATGTACCTGATTGGAATGCAGAGTAGAAAGTCAAAGATGACGTGAAGATCTCAAGCCTCCGTATCAGAAATGTGGTTTTTGAGACAAAAAGTTGATTGCGCTGTGGGTAGGGGACAGGACTTGCAAGTCTGGACATTTTAATTTTTGCAGAAAGAAATTCAGCAAGCAGTTAGAAATATGGATCTGACGCTGCGAGGGTGATTGGGTTGAAAAACAGGTGGTGAAGGCGTGCTTTGCAGAATGATAAGCTACGACAGATAGGACTTGGAATGCTTCCATTTACCGAGGAGGAAGGGGAAGCTGGTGACGGAGACGGCAACCAGGGAGAAAGAGACGGATTATTATAATGGCACTGATAGGACAGCTGGCATTAATTGGAGGCTTACTACGTGCCAGGTGTTGAGCTTTCATATCTTTTCATTTAGTCCTAATAGGTAACATATAGCAGGGACGAGTAATCCCACTTTGTACAGGAAGGAAACAGAGACTTAGAGTGGTTAAGGAAGTTGCACACGAGCGCACAGGTACGAAGTGGTAGGACTGCTGATAGGATGAGAACCATCTGACCAGAGTCCAGGCTCAGGTTCTTTCCCCTTTATAACGTTATGCATTCATTCCAGAGAACCCAAATACTGAAAGGATTTCCAGCAGAAAGTGAGCCATGGAAGCCTTGAGAGATTCCTGACAGAGTATTGCGGCAGAAGTCATGGTTTAGCATATCCTAGCAAAGAAAACGGCATCGCTGACTATTAGACCAACTCCGATAATGACAATTGTCATTGACTTTGAGAGAGAAGCTAACACAACCATGATGCCAAGATATTTAGGTTGTGTATAGTACAATATGGAGGGGTCCCTGTGGAATTAGGAGCAAGGAAATAATGTGATGAGGGTAGCTGTTAAAAATAGCAGGATACACATTCTACCGTAGGCAGCATAAGTAGTTTAGAACGAGGCCTTGGAGTCAGGAGACCTGGGTTGTATCTTGACTATCTGTTAACTACCATCTATTTAACTTCTCTGATTAGTCTTCTTATGTGTACAGTGAAGTTTTTCCTCACAGGTTCTGAAAATTAAATGTGGTTTTTAAAGCATTTAATACAGCGTTCGGTACATGGTATGCACTCAGTAAATGGTTATTGTTAAAAGGAGATGAGCTATAAAGCTATTGTGTAGTGTTCTTGGTTTCAGTTGATGGGGACCTAATGAGATGGTAGTTTTGGACATTGATGAACGGGACAAATATTGGAGGGATGTGTGACTGACTAGCTGTTCAAAGAAATGATAGGCACCAACAATAATTTAAAAATTTTAAGTCTAGAGAACAAGAGGGTATTTATTATATAGTAATAGCGATAGGGGAGTAGGGTAGGATAGAGTTTGAATAATAACAGTACTTTGTATTTGGATGGTAGTTTTAATAACGTTCTGTAAACTGTACAGAAGGAAAAACACTTAAGGACTAAATGTGCAGATATACAAGTGTCAGTAGCTGTGTTCCCTAAAGTTTGGCTGTAAAGAGATGAGTCTGAAGAAACATCTATAGTTATTCATTTGTTCATTTCATTCATTCAGCAAATACGAACTGAGAACCTACTCTGCACCTTGAAGAGTGGTAGAGGCTCTAGATACAGCCGTTTTCTCCCACGGGGAACTTAAAGTTCATCTGAGAAAACTGATATTGAACAAAAATATAGCAGGGTGATGAGAAATGCAAATGAAGTGTTGGAAAAACAAGAGGACAGCAGGGTTATCATTGTATTTTTTTCACTCAAAGCTAAGGGAAAAACATTTCAAAGACAATGTTTCAAATATCACTACTAGATTTGAAATCATTTCAAGTTTTAAAATAGAGAGGAGATGGGGAAGAAATGGAAGACAGTCCTTGCCTACCACTGAAGAATTTGCAGAGCGAGGGCTAAGATTAATTTAATGGTAATTAATTATAAGGCATTACCAAAATTAGTAATGAAAAGATGAAAAAGTTTTAGTTGCTGATTAAGGCATTTCCTTTGGAGAAACAATTATTAATTATTGAAAGAATTTCATCATAATTGTCATGCTTCTTATTAAGAAAGACCCACGCAAGAACTTTTTACTTTGAATCAACTGATTAAGTTATATTCATATGTGTAAATTGACAGATGACATTGTTTTCACCGAGGTACTTTGTAAAATACAGGAAAGTAAATAATGTTCTGAATAGAATCCTCCAGGTTCATGGCTCTTTGTTACACTGAAAGACTGAGGTAGTCTCCTTTAAAAAAAGATTCAGTGTAAAAGGTTCCCATATGCTTGCTATCTTCTTTATCTTTACAGTCGATCCATTATTTTCTATTTACTCTTTTTTCCTATATATTTTCTACCCTCTTGCCTAAAAACCATTGGCAAAGTAATTTGAACTATTTGTTCCTAATAACAGAGGATATCCCAAAAGTTCTGATGTCCCCTTTCTCTTGAGTTACTGTAAGTATATTGAGAAGAAAACAAAACATAATGTTAAATTACTAGTTCATCTCTAAACTACTTCATGAAAGAAAACAGTCTCATTCTTTGAGTGTAGTGATCTTCGTTGCAGACCAATTCTATTCCTTATCCCACAAACTTTCTGCTTTAGAAACAACACTGTAAACAGATTTCAAGGTCAGTAGGAATCATTGATGTTCCACAGACCACATTTGAGATGCAACACTGAGAAATGTAATACACCTAGGAATTAGCATGGTCCATTGTGCTCTGCCACTAACTGTTTTTGGAAGGTTAAAATTAGTAACTATCAAATAAGCACAATTCATATATGTGAAAATTACTTTAATTTTTTTCTAAAACGTTTTATTAAAAACACATTTATTGTGTTTAAATATAAAATTGGAATTCTCTGCTTTTGTTCAGAAGATTGTGCAACTTTTTGTTTAAATTGGATTAGTACCATGTTAATTTTACATGGCCTCTGGTGAATAGCCACGGGGCTATAATCTCTGCCAGTAATTTGTCACAGCAGAATCCTCCGGAGGACCATACAAAACATTTGTGTAGTACGGATTAGACAGCAAAAACCATATCTTAGATTGTTAATAAATGTTAATGACAAAACCCAGCTGGTAAAGCTTGGAAGTAAGATCTAATGCTTGGTGCCTGTTGCCAAAAGAATGTTTAAACAGGGATTTCCATTACTCAAAGGTGATCTAGTATAGTTGATTTGTGAATTAAAAAATAATAATCTTCTAATTATTTAGGGGAAAAAAAATCTTTTCTTCAGATTCACAACCATAAAAGTCTGTGTTTCCAAGTTGTAAACTTTTTTGTTCTTTGGTAACTGGGAAGGTGACAGCTGTAAAATATAAAGTATCATGTAAACCAGGCCCTAACTTAGAAAACAAGGAAATTATACCCATATTCTGTTTGGTGTCTTTGGTACACTGTAACACTGACTTTAAGAAGTTCTAGTTGTGAGACATTTAGGGGTAATTTAGTTTCCCTCTTACCCCATCTCCATAAAAATATACTATAGAAATATTTTAAAACCAAAATAAATACTTAAATTGAATTGTTCTACAAATACCCAAGTTAAGATTGTCACTTTACTCCTTGTAGTAAATTATATATTAACGTTTCTTGACATCATAGAATATAGTTAGGTAGAAAGAATTAAAGCCATCACTATTTTTAATAGTCATTAAGAGGTACGAATTTATTGTTGTAGAAAATTTATTGTGTCGGATATATTAAAACTATCTGTGTTTGTTCCCAGGATAGGAAACAGAACTAAGAGTTTGGGTAGGATGTGGGTCCCTGACCATATTTGTGCACAGTAGATCTGTTTAAAACGAAGCTGATATATTTAGTTAAAACAACACAGGCTTCATTGGCTGACATCAGCACTATCTTGTCCAGCCTCCTGCTTATCCACTCAGAGTAATTAATTTGATTAATTTATAAGTAATTTAGCCAAGGATGGGATGTAAATCTTTGTTTAAGAAAACAGTTGGAGGTCCAAGTCTTGGTTAAAAACTGTGTCTTGAAACCATCCAGGCCCTCCTACTGACTTGTCAGCTCTGGGTTATTTTCAGAAAACTTTACTTGAGTTCCTTAGTTTAGTTGTAAGATTTTTCCCACAGACTTACATGGTATGTGTGAGTGGGAGAGTAAGTAGTGGCCACTTTTTAGCCGCTGTTTAGTCTAGTGTATGTATGTTTACATCTCCTCTCTGGATTTATAGGCAGCCAAGGCAAAATAAAGATTATACTCACTTGATTGAGGAGCCTTTAACTCAGAGCACCTGGCAGCAGAGAGGATTTTTTCACTAACCTCTAATTTTTGTGTGTGCATGTGTGATTATTATTAATGCTGGATTCTTGATTAAAAATTCAAGGTATTTAAAGGCTTATATGTTTTAGAATGAAAATGTTTCAAGTTTTATAAAGTTAAAATTTTACAAAGTAACCTAAAATTAAATTACCAACTTTTTATTATTTTTTTTCTGCTTGTAATTTTACTTGCTTGGTGTTAAAAAAAAAAAAAAAAAAAAAAATTTTTGCAGCACCGTGTAACAGAGACAATAAAAATCGCCAGTAACCTTATCCCTTCCTTAGCCAGAGATAGCAATTTGGTACTTTTCCTTTCCTTTTTTAATAATTAGTTTTTAAATGAAATACACTGTACATTCCAAGGAGGAAATAAAAACAGATTCTTATACACTGCAACCCCTACCTCCTAGGTTAAGAAACAGAGCATTACCAATGCTTTGGAAGTCCTCTGTGTGCCTTTTCTCAACTGCATCCTCTCCAGAGGTAATTACTTTCCTGTATTTGGTATTTATTATTCCTTTGCTTTGCTTTATAATTTTGGAAGATATATTTTAAATATCAGTAAACAACACTGTTTACTTTTGTATATTTTTAAACTTTACATACATTAGATCATTCTCTTTGAATCATTCATCTATGACTATTTATGTCACTCAACATTATTTTTGAGATTTAGCTATTTTGATGTGAGTGCTATATATTTTTATTGCTTTATAAAACTTAAACATATGACTATACCACAATTTATTTATCCAGTCTTTTTTCAGTAGATATTTTCCCCAAATTAATAAGACAACATTGAAAATTTTGTACATATAAGAGACATTTAAGAGTTTCTCTAGTGTCAATATCTAAAAGTGGCATTTTTTAAAATAGGGTTTCGCTCATTTCTTCTGCTTCACTAAATATCGCCAAATTATTTGCTAAAGTGGTTGTACAAATCTGCACTTCCCAAGAGTGGTATATAATTGTTGTTGTTCATCACACCATGTGGCTGTTATCAATGTATTAATTTTTTCCAGTTTGGTGGATCTGAAATAGTATCACTTTTTGGCTTAAATTTTCATTTCCCTGATTGACATTGAGTAACTTTTCATATTAGCCATGTACATGTCTTAATGCCTTTTAATGTCTTGCTAAATGGAAGTAAATCAATAGGTATTCCAGATTTTGGAGTCATCAGATACAGAGTTTGAAATAACTACTATCGTTATATGCTACAAAATAGGTTATATGACAGGGAAATGTATTAGACAAGTGGAATCTTTTGAACCATATAAAAATTCTGGAACTGAAAAGTATTGCAAGTGAAATGTAAAAATTCAGTAGATGAATTAACAGCAAATTAGGCATAGCAGGAGCAAGGATGTGTAAACTGAAGATAAGTCAGTTAAAAATATCCAAATGAAACAGGGAGAAAAACAGGTAGAAATTACAACAAAGAACATAAACAACATATGGGATAGAGTTGATACCTTTGTGTAACTACAGACACCTGTCTTAGTTCATGTGGGCTGCTGAAACAAAATACCACAGACTCTATGGCTTATAAACAACAGAAATTTGTTTCTCACAGTTTTGGAGGCTGAAGTCTGAGATCAGGGTGCATGTTTGGTCAGGTTCTGTGTTTGGTGAGGGCCTGCTTACCAGCTGATAAATGGCCGTCTTTGTACTGTGTCTTCACATGGCAGAAGTTAGCTGGGGGCTTTGGCAGACCTCTTTTATAAGGGAATTAATCCCATTCATGAGGGCTTGCCTTCATGATCTAATCACTTTTTAAAGGCCCCATCCCTTGACACCATCACATTGGGGATTAGTTTTCAACATAAGAATTTTGGGGAGATGCAAATATTCAGCCTATAGCAACCCCTGAAGAGAAAACAGAGAATGGGGGAAGAAAGCAATATTGGAAGAGATACTGGCTGAGAATTCTATAAAAGTGAAAAAGATAGCAAGTCATAGATTCAAGAATAGCTGTTAACTCGCAGCAGGATAAATACAAAGTAAACCGTATCTAGATGCATCATAGTAAAATTGCCAAAAAGCAAAGAAAATCTTAAAAGCTGTGGGGTGGAGGGAGGTATTGCCTTCAAAGGAGCAACAATAAGACTAGCAGATGGCTTTTCAACAAAAGTAAAGGAATTCATAAAACAGTGGAATGATATCCTTAAAGTACTGAAAGAAAATAACTACCAATCTAAAATTCTGTACCCCGTGAAAATGTCCTTCATAAATGAAATTGACATAAGACTTTTCAGACTAACAAAAATTGAGAGAATTTGTCACGGCAAACTTGAAGTAAAAGAAATATTTAAAGGTGTTCTTTAGGCAGAAGGGAAATGATCCCAACTGAAAACAGGAGACTAAAGAGCAACGGAAATAAATATCTGACTAAATATAAACGTTGATTGTATAAAAACAATTCTAATATTTGCTGGGTAAAAATACTTGTAGAATTCATGACAAAACTAGTACAAAAGATATGAAGCAATAGACTTAAAATGTGAAATTGTAAAAGTTCTAATTTACATTACTGTTTCTAAATGAAGTAAAAAAGAGAAGAGGGAACATAAAATAGATAGAACAAGTAGAAAATAGTAATATGTAAAGATTTAAATCTGTTACTGTATCACCAATTGCTTTAAATATAATTGCTTTAAATATAAGCATATAGACTAAATACCCCTTAAAGACAAATATTAAATTAAAAACAGTTTAGAAAAACAATATGCTAATTGTAATAAGGGACACACCTTGAATATAAGGATACAGAATAACTGAATTTAAAAGAGGGGAAACTATGTATTACATTAGTGCTAAGAAAAAGAAATATAGTTAGCAATACTTGCATCAGGCAAAGTAGATATTAGGGTGACAGGCATTAATGTAGATAAAGTTTTCATAAATATAATCATAAAAGTGTCAGTTTCCCTGGAAGATGATAATTCTAACTTTGTATGGACCTGATAACAGCCACAAATTTATATAAAGTAAAAATCCATAGAACTAAAAGGAAAAATACATAATAATGGTAGATTTTACAATAACTTTCCTGGGAACTGATAGGCAAACAAACAACAGAAAATCAATAAAGATTTAAAAGATATAGACAACACAATCATTGGTATATATAGAACACGTCATAAAAAAAGTCCAAAATACATATTATATAGTACACGTGGAACATTTAGCCAGATTGCTCATTTGTTGGACCAAACTTCAGAAGAGTAGTTCAGAACATAATTCTCTGACCACAGTGAGATTAAGCTAGAAATTAATAATAAAAAGATAATAAATATCCCCAAGTGATTGAAAATGAAGTCCTACACTTCTAATAACCCATGGCTAAACTGGAGACCACAAGTGAGATTAGAAAATATTTTGAACTGGAAAATAATGAAAATACACCATATCAAGACATGGGACTTAATGAAAGCTATGCTTAGGGAGAAATGTATAATCTCAAGTGCACTTAGAAAATAAGAAAAGCATAAAATCTTTTCTGTAAATATCCCTTTCAAACAGTCAGTAAAAGAACAAGACATTAAGGAAATTAGAAACAAGGAAATAATCTAGGAAAATGTACAACAAAATCGTCAAAAGTTGTTTCTTTGAACAACTTGGCAAGAGTGTTCAAGGACCAAAAGAATAGACACAAAATCCTAATATCAGGAATAAAAAATGGGGTCAGAGCTATACATTCCACAGATGTTTAAAGAGATAAAAGCGTAGTATGACAAATTATATATGAATTTGAGAAACAGGGCTTATAAAACTGACACATGAAGAAGCAAAATATAGTCATATAGTTATTAGAGAAATTGAATCTGTAGTGAAAGAAGTTTTCAGACTCAAATGGCTTCACATTTGAATTTTAGTAAATGTTTTAAAAATAAATAACACTAATCTTACACAAACTGTTTCAGAAACTAGGAATAGAGAGCACCTCTCACTAATTTTTTAAAATGAGACCAGCATAATCTTGCTCCTAAAATCTGATAAGGACAGTATAAAAACAAAATTAATTGGCCAGACTCACGAACATAGATATAAAACTTGTAAAAATCACAGTCAAGTTTATTTATTAAACAAAGGCAACCTGGCTATTTACCACCTTAAAAGAATAAAGGAGAAAAAAATGAAGTGATCATATCAGAAATACAGAAAAAGTCAACACCCATTCATTATAACAATTCTTAGCAAACTAAGAATGTAAGGGGAATTTTTTAATTTAATAAAGGGTATTTACATAAAACTTATCTTTCTTAAAATAAGGAGAATTTTCCCGATATCAGGAATGAGAGCAAGCTGCCCCCATATCACCATTTCTTATCAACACTGTACTAGCAGTTCTAGCCAGTATAATAGCCCACGAAAAAGAAAGTATATCAGTTGCAAAGGAAAGATATAAAACTTCCATTACTATTTGCAGACGACACTGTTACATCGTTAGAAAACAAGTGTCTGGAGATGATCTACTCTCCAGAACTAATGAGAACTAATGAGTTTAAAGCAAGTTTGTGGGAAACAAGTATGTAAATGTCAATTTCAGTTCTCCATGCTAGACAATTAAAGAAGGAAAATTGTAAAACTCTGCCATTTACAGTAGCATCTAAAAATACCCAATACCTAGGAACACCAAAAGATGTTACTCTTAGTATATAGAGAAGGATGAAATAGTAAACAGAATTTTTAAAGACCTAAATAATTGGAGAGGTAAACCATGTTCACTGTTTAAAGAATCAGTATTGTAAAGATAATAGTTTTGGCCAAATTAAGCTGTAGATTCAGTATAATCATAATCAAATTCCAGCAGGACTTTTTTATTCAGCCTTGGAAATTGAGATGTATGTGAAAATGTGGGAGTGAAGAATAGTTAAGAATTATAAAAAGTAGCCAAAGATAGATGACTTTTTTCAGATATCAGGAGCACACAAGGTGTTATATAGATGATATATTATAGAATTGTACACTTGAAACCTATGTAATTTTACTAACCAATGTCAACCCAATAAATTCAGTTTTTAAAAGGAGTTGTTATTACAAGAGTTACAGTAATTACGACAGTATACTTTTAATGTAAGGATAGAGAAATAGATCAGGTTAGAGAGCCCAGAAACAAACCTGTACATATATGGACGGAGGTGGACATATATGGACATATGAGTATGATAGGTGACACTGCCAAGCAGTGGGCAGAAAATTCTTTTTCAGTCAGTGTTGCTAGGTCAATTGGAGCTCTATATGGGGAGAAGAAGAAACTTGATCTCAAACCATACACAAAACCAAATACATATGAATTCTTAATCTAAATAAAACTTCAAGATTATCTTTAAGACTGAAGCAGACAAAAACTATCTTAAATTGGACATAGAGGGACTAGCCAAAAAAGAACAAACAGATCAATTTGGACGATATTAAAATTAAGTCAAAAATACCATTAAAACAGAACAGGCAAGACAAAGACTAGGGGCAAATATTTGGAAGTTAAGTTTCAAATGATTTCTGCAGTATATACAAAGAACTACAAACATCAATAAGAAAAGATGGATAGCTAAGTAGAGCAAAGTAGAGCCAAGTAGAGCCAAATTGTTGAACAGGAACTTTAAAAAGGATATCCAAATGCCATTAAAAATATTAAAACATGTTCAGCCTCATTAGTCTTTGAAAAAATGCAAAATAAAATCACAGTGAGGTACCACTCCATAACCTATCAACATGGTTTAAATGACAAATTGACATTACCAAGTGTTGGCAAGAATGTGGAACATTGAAATCCTCTCATGGAAGTATAAATTTGTGCTACAACTTTGAAAGCTATTTGACAAGATTTACTTCTACTGAAATTCTCATACACTATGACCCAGAAGTTTGAATCCTAGGTAGCGTTTTTCCCCGAAAATAAGAACAGGTCTTATATTAATTTTTGCTCCAAAGACGCATGAGGGCTTATGTTCAGGGGATGTCATCCTGAAAAATCAGGCTAGGGCTTATTTTCCGGTGAGGTCTTATTTTCGGGGAAACACGGTATATACCTAATAGACATGCGTACAAATGTGTGCCAAAAGGCATGTACCATAATGTTCACAGCAGCTTTATAATTCAAAACTGGAAACTAACCCAAATGTTCCTCAGCAGTGGAAGGAATAAATTGTATATTCAGCTAATGAATGCGATACAGTAATGTGAATCATCAACTACACACAATACTAATGAATTGAAAAAAACAACATTAAGTGAAAGAAGCCAGGCAAAAGTGATATATACTGTCCAGTTCCATTTACAGAAAGTTCAAAGCTCCATTTACAGAAAGTTCAAAGCGCTGAACTTATTTGTGGTGGTAGAAACTGGGGTTGTAATCTTTGGGAAAGAAGATTGGTCAGTGACGGGGAGGGAACACACGGACTTCTGCGGGTCTGATAATCTGTTTCTTGATCTGGATGGTGGTTATGTGAGTGGTTCACTCTGTGAAGTTTTATTAAAATGTACACTTGTGGTTTAGCAGTTTTCTGTTGTTTTTCAATAACTATTTCTTTAAAAATAGATGACACATACCTATTGATCCAACTCTCCCATTTGGGGATTCTGTCTTGAAGAAAAGCACCTGTCCCTAAAGAAATCTGTAGAAAGATTAGTGAGCGATGTTAGACGGTAGGGTGTTTTATTGCAGTATTGCTTGTAGTAACAAAAGTCTCTGTTATTGAAAGAGTGGTTGAAAAAAATCATGGAGTATCCGTTCTGGGGAATGTCACACATGTATTTTAAAGACATTTTGTCATATGTGCATAGATTTTTGTATGAGCCTGGAAAAAAAGTGGAAAAGGCATATTGTTCCCTGATATCGGAGTGAAATTGGTGGCCAGTTTAGGGACAATTACTGAATATTTCTTGGTACGTCTTTGTATAATTAACCATATCTTAGCTGCTGCTGTAACCACTGGTCCTTGCGACAACTCATTGTGTTGACAGCAGACTCTTTTTTGCCCTCTTCTAAGATAATCTTTTATTATCTTAATGGTATTCAGCTAAACCCATCCACTGATTAGGCCATGAATGATCATGGCTTATCACAAGAAGACAAGTAACGAAAAGAGTTTTAAAAGAGAACCTGGTCATTTCTGGATATGTGACTCATAGAATTGGCAATGCGTGGCTATATATCATGGGTACTGTCAAAGGGAATTATAATCACAAGTCAAAGTCATATGAAATACATGTATTCCTAATATTAAGGATCTGGCTTGTTTGTTTCAAGCGGGAGCAAGAAAGTCAAATGGCTCGTCTTAAAAAACAGCAAGAGGAATTGGAACAGATGAGACTACGTTACCTGGCTTCTGAGGAAAAAGATACAGTGAACACTGAGCGACAAGAATTGTTGGACATAAGAAATGAATTGAACAGGTATAGTAATTAGAACATTCCATTTTTTTTTGCCATACAAAAACACAAGTTCCAGAAGGACAACCTTTTAATTAGTCATTGGTCCAGGGAAAGTATAAACGTCAGGTCTTTTGGGGAAAAAAGTAGGTCATATATAGAATGTAGCTGATTTATACAATAGAAAATCTATGTCAAATACCATTATTTCATATTCTTTGTCATGAATGTAGCTGTATCAATTGTATTTAGCTTTTTTTGTTTCCATTCATAGCACTAGTACTTTAAATTTTATTTTTATTTGACTATTTCAGGATTATCACTACTATTTCAAAGTAATTGATGAAACTGAATTTATAATTAAATAGTATGAGAAATTTCAAATTTAGTTACTATAATAATATAAATAATAGCTCTTATTTATTGAGCCCTTACTATGTGCCAGGAGCTATTTTAACTTCCTCACATACGTGTCTCATTTTCTATCTTCAAAGTATCTTTTCCCCCCGTTTTAGAGATGAGGAAACCAAGGATTAAAGTACCCTTTCCAAGGTCACACAGTTAGTAAATCATTGGTGCCAGAGTTCAAATCTGATTCCAGAGGTTGATTTTTAACTATTGTGCTACGCTGGGCTTCTCTATAGTGTCATGTTCATCTTAGTTAAAATGTGAACAGTATTTCATATTAGAAAAGTCATCATTAGGAAGCAGCATAAGCACAAATTATAGTCTTGTTGGAGGGGTGTTTAGGGGAAGACTTTTTAGCTTAAAGTTTGTCAAGAGACTAGTATTTTTGTTTTAGCAAAGCATACTGTCTTAGCTCAGGCTGCCATAAAGTACCATAGAATGAGTGTCTTAAACAACAGTAATTTATTGTCTCGCAGTTCTGGGGGCTAGAATTCAAGATCAGTGTGCCAGCATGGTTGGTTTCTGGTGAAGACTCTGTTCCTAGCTTGCAAACAGCTGCTTTCCCACTGTGTCCTCACAACGGCAGGGAGAGAGAAAGCTCTCTGTGCCTCTTCTAATAATCGTGCTAACCCATCCTCTTGATCTCATCTAAACCTAATCGTCTCCCCAAAGCCAAAGACCATCATATTGGGGGTTAGGGCTTCAGCACATTAATTCAGTCCATAGCACATACATTTGACAGAATATCCCAAGACATCTCCATATATGAGCTGCGAAAACTCAGTCACTATACTAGGTGGGTTTAGAGCTGAATTAAATAACTGCATGTAGAAAATTAATATATAAATATCAGTTGGAAAAGGTCAAGGTGTACAGTGTCATGCTGCAGGGCTCAATTAATGCCAGTCTTTTTTCCATCAAATATTTATTTGGTGTCTACTATGTTGTAGACTTGGAAGATCTTACAAATTAATGCATTATAACATAATTCTTGTCTTTCAAAATTTTGCTGTCATAGACAGTCATGTGTTGCTTAATGACAGGAATACGTTCTGAGAAATGCATCGGTAGGTGATGTCATCATTGTGCGAAGGAGACAGAGTGCACTTACACAGACGAGATGGTCTAGCCGACCGCACACCTGGGCTACATGGCGTAGCCTAGTGCTCCTACCAGCCTGTACGGCTTGTTACTGTACAAGATAACACGGGATTAAATCAAGCACATGCGAAAATGATGCAATCAAGAGATGCGGTAAATACGAGATGTGTGAAGCTGCTACTGGCCTAACACGGCATACTGTTTCACAGCAAACTTGTTTTTTTGTGGGTAGAAAGAGCGTACTCTAAAATGAAGATAAATACACAAACCAGTAACATAGTCATTTATTATCATTACCAGGTGTTATGTACTGTACATAATTGTACGTGCTATACTTTCATACAACTGGCAGCGTGTAGGTTCGTTTACACCAGCATCACCACAAATACATAATGTGTTGCGCTAGGACATTATGACAGCTGCCATGTCACGAGGTGATGCATGACTGTTGAACACTTTTTTGGTTTCAGTTTAGCAAATATATATTAAGCCTCTACAGTTTGCTAAGTACTGTTTTGGTGGCTTAAATGAAGATAGCATTGGCCTATCAAATTTGCAGATCATACAAAATTGAATCTTACCATTAATGTCTTAATAAAATTAGGATTCAGAGAGAACTGAAATCACCAAGATTAAATATACTAGAGACAAAAGCAGAGTCCTCTGTATAAATTGTAAGAAAAATCTCTTAAGCGATGGGGAAGATACAAAAGAAAAAAAACAAAATTCATGTGAGGAAGCCTAGGAGGATTTACGTGGCCACTAATAACAGTGTGACTTGGCTACCAAAAAACCATTGCAGTTAGGGACATTCATAGAAGTAGTGTTCAGTACTCAGCATTGGTAAAATCCCCTCTAGGATGTTCTCAACCAACGTGCAGCACGCTTTAAAGGAGATTGGCCACCGAGAGAGCTTCCAGTGAAATGTGACCAAGAAGCAGTTTGGGAGGGAGGGATGTTGAACTTGAAGAGAATTCTTGGGCAGAGTATGAGATAGCTGTCTTCACATACGAGGTCTGACAATTAAGTTCACGAACTCATCCTAGAAAAAGTGCTACATACCTCACTGCTGAATATCACTACAGTCACCTTCAAAGTACTCCCCTTGGGAAGCTGTGCACTGACGCCAGCACCTAGTCCACCCTTCAAAGCAAGTTTGGAACTCTTTTTCTGGAATGGCCATCAGAGCTGTCGTCTTATTAACCCCTGATGTCCTGACTGTCATCAAAATGTCTTCCTTTCAATATTTCCTTTATCTTTGAATAAAGAAAGAAGTCAGTGGGAGCCAGATCAGCTGAATAGGGAGGGTGTTCCAATAAAGTTATGTTTCCTGGCTAAAAACTCCCTCATAGACAGTGCTATGTGAGCTGGTATATTGTCGTGATGCAAGAGCCATGAATTGTTGGCAAAAAGTTCAGGTCGTCTAACTTTCTCACACAGCCTTTTCAGCACTTCCAAATAGTAAACTTAGTTAACTGTCCAGTTGGTACAAATTCATAATAAATAATCCCTCTGATAACAAAAAAGGTTAGCAACATTGGTGCAACAAGTTTGCGAACTTAATTGTCAGGCCTCGTTTGTGGAGGGCTCCCACATAGAAATAGGTTATCCTCTGGAGCAGAATCATAGCCGGTTATTGGAAAGCACATACTGAGTTCAACCTGGGAAAGAACTTTTTAGCAGAAGTTCTACAAAGCTGTAGGTTCCTAATGACAGGAATTGTGTGAGTGGAGTTCAGCCATAGTGTTTGTCAGGGAAGTAAAGTTTCCTTTGATAACTGTGGGCTTCATCAGCTACAAGGTTCTAAAATCCTCCTGTTGCCGTGATTGATGATTTGCATTTTAGTAAAGATTTGGTAGAGATAATCTATGAGATGTGAAAAAATTCCATCTGTTCTTTATGTATAAACAGATGAACAAGGATTTTCTGGTACATCCTCTGGTGTTCTGTCATTAATTTACCTTCCAAGGGAGCTATAAAAATTAGGGCAGGGGAAACAGCTATTCAGAAAGCTTCCCTTCTCCATCCTCATGAAGTGCTCAAATTGGTACCAGTATCCCACTAACCACTTGATTTCCATCTCAGTCCCAAAGTGCAGTGCCCTCGCTATTTGATTTTTTTCTAAAAACAGATAAGAGATACTTGGTGTTCTTGGACTGTGTACTTCAGTTTCCAGTTCTTTTGTGGGGACTCTTAGGAGTCAGTCCAAGTTTCAGAGGGCCATTTGAACAAATGAACTGGGGCCTAGTCTTCCTCGTCTGTCAGAGCAGGAGTCACGCCTGCTGGCTCTTCCTCTCTCTCTCTCCCAGTGTGTGTGTCAGTTTGGAAGTGGGTTTTGTTCTCACTGGCTGCTTACTCTGAAGACTATCTAGAAGCAAGGGCTTGGACTCAACTGCTCTCTTATTATAAAGACAAAATTTAGGAGTCGGTGCAAATTAAAACATTTTGGTAGCCAGTTACATAGAGGAGCATAAAGTTCTGTCTTCATTGTACATTCTAAACTAACACATACTCCATGTCCAGCCTTGCCATTACCATCACTAAGTATACGCTCCATTTTCAAGGAAACGTAATCAACAGTGTTCCATTAGAAATACCCAAAGCCCAGGCTGGCACCTGCTCTCCTTCCTTCATCTCCTAAGTGAGATCACCACAAACGTTACTTGAAGATACCCGAACAAAGTCTAAAAATGTACCTGCCCTGGGGCCCAGGCATTCCCATTTCTGGCATTTTACTTTCTATGAAAAAGGAGTGAAATAAGCTCCATAACAATAAGGACTCCTTTTCATGATTCACTGCAGTATCCTCTAATCCTAGCATTATTTGGTACAAATAAATATTTATTGAATGAATTTAGAAGAAAATTTTATGTTCAAAACAACAAAGGTTTAACAACCTAAAAGGTCAGCAATAAAGGATAACTAAATAATGGAATATTAATGAAGCCATTCAGAAGAACATTTGTAATGTCAGAAAACATTTTTTATATTAATAAGTGAAAAAATATTATACAGCATTGCATATATATTATTTTTTTAGACAAATATGTATTTAAATATATATGCATTTTTAATTGAAAAGAAATAAGGAAAATTATTCCAATTGGATATCTCTGGATAAGATTGATTTTATTTTATTTATACGTTTCGAAAATTTCTAATTTTCATGTATTTTATAATTAGAAAACCAAGTATTGTTTTTAAAACTGTCTTTTGTAAGTGTGCTAACTCTGACCTGCCAATGTAACACTGGTTTTTGTTTCCTTCCTGAAAATATTACTAAAAACGTATTTTACCATTAAATCATTTTCTTTTAAAATGGCATTGTTAAGACAACCAAAACAATATTTGTTGCCTGCTAGAGTGGTATTTGTTCTTGACTTCTCAGGTTAAGGCAACAGGAGCAAAAACAGTATCAGGATTCCAGAGAGATTGCAAGTGGAAAAATGGATGGTCCACATGGCAGTGCGATGGAAGAAGGTTTGGATGATTATTTGACTCGCCTAATAGAAGAAAGGGATACTTTGATGAGGACCGGTGTGTATAATCACGAGGATCGAATAATAAGTGAACTTGACCGACAGATCAGAGAGGTTTTGGCAAAAAACAATGCCAGTAATTAATAACATTTGGAAAATCTTTACAAATTCCAGGTTTGAATTTTAATTTCATTGTAAAACCCTCAAAGGAAAGGAAAAATGTATGTTTTAAGATCCAATTTTCAATTTTTTATAAGCACAATTTTATATGCTCTTGTATAGTATTTATTTGATTTTATTTACTTTATGCTACCTCTCCCATTCTCATTTTATTTGTAATTACATTTTATATACTCATTTTAAATGACTTTTCAGTGTTTCTCATAATTTATAATTTCATGGCTAACTTTCGTGACATCTTTTCACTAAATTTGTTTTAGGAGAAATGACTGCAGTAATTTCAAGTTATATAACTTTTCACGTTGAGCCAAAAGACTATATGTTGCACTTTAAAAACATTGTGTCCTATTCATTTGAATATAGATATCTTAAAAGTTTAGACTAATTGTAAACATAACCAGTTTTACTTAATTCATTTTAACTTATAACATTAAAAAGTGACAAATTTGAAAACCTAAAGCAGGATCAATTCAGAGAAGCCATATGATAATACTGAATGACAAATTAGTCGTTTATGTGACTAATGTGACTGTTTTCTATTTAAATAAAGTTAATACATATTAAACTTGTTTCAAGAACTATTGAATTTTCAAATTTTTACTGTACTCTGAAATTTAAGAATATGAAGTAATAACAGTATTAATAAGGTCTTCCTTCTCTGTCTCCTGCTCAAGATTACAGTTTTCTTTTTTTGAAAATAGAGATTTCTTTTTATTTCTCAGTAATAGTAAGACTCGTCAACTTTATTACTTGGAAACAGGCACTTAAAGACTTTGGGTGAAAAAGTAGAATGAAAAACTTTTTTACTCCCTCTAATCTTAACCAATCTTTTAAAAAAGTACATGAGATTAAGTCATTGGATCTATGTAATGCCATGTCTATGTAAACTTTTAAGAATCCTTTTACATCATATTCTTCAGTGCCAACATTTGCCCTCAAAGCAATACTTTGCATGTCCTTTACACGGTATTGAAAAGGTTTATTAGAAAATTGACAGGTTAGTTGAGTCTTAAAATATATGTAGTTTTGAAATTTGATTCCCAAATATAATAAATTTAAGTATATACTTTAGGAAGTATATATACTATTTACTGATAACTTCCATAAAAGCAGAATAGGCTATTCGGTGACATTAATTTTCTGTTTTCCAAGGAGGTATATTTCTTGTTTGGGAAATTCCAGTTCTTACATGCCTTATATGGTTTTGTTTTCCTTATTAACAAAGTATTAATCTACAAACAACCCAGCAGTAAATAACAAAGAAGGAAATTACTGAATGAGAGAGGAATGAATACGTGAATCATAGCAGAAATTTGAAATAGACATTTTCTCTCATTGATTTTTGTGCCACGTGAATGTAACAGAAGTATTTTTATTTTGGGAGGACTTGGATAAAGTACGGTGACTGCTTTCCATTGCACTGTGTGCTGTGTGTGACTGTTTTCAAACACTAGAGGGGGCCTTAGAGTTAAAGAGACAAAGAGCTTTTCTCAAATGTATGTGTGGTTTATTTTGCCTTCTGTAAAGCGATCTTTGGACTGTGTATTTTAACAAATAAAATCACAATTGTGTGCATCTTTGAGTTCCTGAGCAGTCTGTTACTTTCGTGCCAAACTAAGTGGGCAAGTGCTTGGCACGTCCGTATGAAGTCTCTGTATTTTTGGTTTTTAAGAGCTTACGTTGCATATGCTTTTCATATGTCTTAAAATTGGAAGAGTCTGACATTTTAACACCTCTTTGTAGTCCTTTAGCGACAGCCATTTCATTCGTATGTGGCATTGAACATACTTACACTGATTATTCTACTAAATATTGCCAGTCCCTGGGAGTTGAGTACGACCGAAATAGATGAATGAATGAGCAAGTGAGTGGTAAGTAACTGAGTAAGTTTCATCTTTGCTCCTATAACAGCAGACTTTTCTCCTCAACTATCTTACTGTGAAATAAAATTCACCTTTAAAATGTTTGTGATTCTTTTTTTCATGGAGGAGTCTAGTCTCCACGTCTAAGGTTGGCACAGACCGCCTGGAAGGGGGCGTAACATATCTGCCAGGTGTATGTGGTGCCGTTTCTGTATAAACTTGAGTTCCTTTCTAGGTATTTCCCAATAATTTCTATCTAGACCTGTGTTCTGTTGCTTCCAGCAGATGTGGGAGTTTGAGTACGGTTTACGGATGTATAGGGGAGCTGCACAAACATCTAGTTGGGCCAGATGACTTTCTTGTCTGCTTACTGCTCTGTTCAGATACCGCCCAGCCTGAATCTGAGTTCTCAGATCCACCCAGTACATGTTGTTCGTCCTCAGCCACCTCAGGATGGACTGACCTGGTTCTTGCAGAAGGGTCCTCTGGCAGCATGTATGGACTTTGAAAATTTGGCCTCTCGTTGCTATTATGTCCAGCTTGATTGCATGCCTAACTTAATTTTTTTTTTACTTATTTCAGTCACAAACCATAAAATTCACCAAGTATACAATTCAGTGGTTTTTAGTATATTCATATAGTTGTGCAACCATCACTACTATCTAATTCTGGAACATTTTCATCAAAGAAACCCCATACTCTGCAGTCACTCCCCATTCTCCCCTTCCCCCACCCCTTAGCAACCACTAACCTTTCTGTCTCTGGATTTGCCTTTTCTGGACATTTCATATAGATGAAACCCTACACTGACATTTAGAGTTGGAAATATTAGAAAACCTCAAGTATTTTTCTATAACCAGCTTCTATGGTATACAACATTTTATCAGATGGTGAATTAAATGATATAGAGATACAGAAGGCCAACATAAGGGTATAACACTTGTCCATCAGTTAAGAATATAAGTCAGCTGTTTTACTCTCCATTGCCTGTTAAAGCAGTGGCCAAAAATAATAGTGAAAAGTAGATAATGTTCTGTAACATCTCTGCGCAATCCTATGGTGTTGGGGCTGGATTATCGATACAAGGCATGTGTCATGCCCCTGGTAGCTTATCAAAATGTACACTATTCCATATGTTGTATAGAGTTTGGGGATTATGAAAAGTGTTGTTAAGCAGAACATAAGGTCCATGAGGACAGATTGGGTCTATCTTATTTTCCGCTACGTATATGCCAGGACGAAAACAGTGCCTGCCACATGTAGGTACTCAATACTCACTGCATTCATGAAGTGACTACTTCATTCATGAAGAAACAAATGAAGACTGTATATTGTCTGGATTATGGATAGTGGAAACAGTTGTACAGCACTGTGCATATATTTAGTGCCACTGAATTGTACACTTAAAATGGTTGAAATTTTACCTTTATTTTACCACAATTAAAAAAATGTGCTTCAATCTCTACTTCAAATCTCCTTACTCCGTGTTTTCATGCTGAAAGTTGTGTACACATGAGTCGCCTATCAGTCCATTCTTGAAGATACTATCTTAGTCTTTGATGTAGGAATAGATCCGATACTTCATGATCTGTTTGTAGCACCTCCATTCACAACACCTAAAATCAGTGAAAATTATGGCTACTTTTTCATCCTGTGTTCTAAAATGGGAGGATCCTTGACATGGAATGGGAATGCCTCCAGGTTTGTAAAATTAAGGTCTTGTTATCCTTTATAAAAAGAATAACGACCAAAAAAAACAAAACCACTGGTTGTTTAATTTAGCAGATAGTCCAGACCATGGATATAAATTAGAATTTTTCACAAGGAATTACTAGTTCCCTAAATTAGGCTTAGGATCTTTTTGTTGGCTATCGTCTTATTGTTGGCCGGTGGTCTTATTAACTGATAAAGTGATTTGTGTGGGAATGCTGAATAAAGTCTGGTTGAATAATTTTTAATGTTATGACTTGAAAATTTAAATCCGTCTTTGATATTTGTGTTTTGGCAACTGTGACAGACCTTGGCACCCAGACTTTTCAGTGTGCATTTTTTCTGCCACCTGCTCTACAGCACAAACTAAGCTTCTTCCTATCCAGTGGGTCCTCTGCTTCCATGACTCAAAGATGTAACTCATGTATCTTGGTGTAAATGAGGAAATACTGAATTGTGTACACACCTACATTTTTCACTGAAACAAAGAGAACTAGAGTGTTCTCGGTAACAACTGATTTTGTTAAATAACCTATTTGGCCTCAAGTTAGAATCAACTATTGTTAGGCATGTAACTGGAGAAAGGCCGCTATACACTTAAATCTCACTTTAGTTGCTTCTCTGGGGGTTGTCTTTGTGTTTTCATTAGAAATGTTTTTACAGATGTAAGCTCTTCAGATATAAAGTTGAAGTGGAGACTCAAGTTTAGCTTTCAAATTGAAGGGGGGATGGAGAACTGTTTCGAAAGATTAATTTATAGATAAATAATTTACTGAGTCTGATACGTTAATGTACAGTAATCCCTGGAGGCTTTTAAAGATGTAGTCATTATATTCTTAGCGTTTCTAAGAATGTTAAGCCTGTCATTCATAATAGGAGAGAACTAAAATAGGGCCCATTTATAATTTCTTCTTGGAAACATTTCACCCACAAATTCATAGACAAATATTTTTTCTTTTCCAAATAACATCTAATAGTTGGACAGCACAGCCTTTTTCTTAACATGTTAACTAGTCAAAAGCATACAGATACATTGGATGAGAGATGAATTTTCCTCAATATTTTAGAGCAAAACTTGGCTAGAGCAAAAGAAACATTACAGCAAAATCCTACTTTGACATTAAATTTTAATGAATGTCAACCCAGTAGTGAAAGAGTCTGTGCCTAGTTGGTTTGCAATGGATTGCTCAATCCTTCAGCAAATGCTCATATTAGTAAATTGAGCTAGATAAAGCATTAAAAATCTAGTTTCATTTCTATGACTTCTTTCTGTAATCTGACAAATTGGAATAGTTTGGTTACTAAAATTTCCTTTTTTTTTTTTCGCAGAGAAATTCAGAATTTCAAGCAGATCATTATTGTGTTACTTGAGTTCGGTTGAGCGGTGTACATGTGCTGCCCTGACCGTGGTGGTCAAATCACGGATTTGAGGCATTAGCAGCCCGCACGTATCGCTAGGCATCCTGTTTAGATTGGATGAGAGAGTAGAGCAGGCTGGTGTGTTCACCTGGCCATCGCCTTCAGGAAGGACATTTTCAATTCCTGACTAAGCTTCCTTGTTGGCAGATGAGATTAATGGTCTTGTCTTGGTTTCTGACAGAGCTTATTTAGCTAACTAACTGAAATGTATAAAATTTGCACAAAGAAAATAAAGGTACCCAATAGGAAATAATTTTACAAATGGTCTTCAGAAGTAATTTAGCCCGCCGTCTTTTTTCACCAATGAAAATTGTATTTGCCAGCCCACACTTGGCCCACCATTTCTTCCTCTATTATCAATACACCCTTCTTTCTCTCTTACCTCCCTGTGAATGTATATTTATCGGGAACAAAGGATACCGAAAATTTGTTTTCAGAAGATTCCTTACAAAACTAAAAAAAAAAAAAGAAAGTAGACAGGAGAGCTCACACCCCAATTTTCCTTTGGTTTACCTTATCTTTTTCTTGCTAAGGTCTGTACAACTGTCAGGTGGTTTCATTGGTTCCGCTATTTTTCTTTGCCTCTTATGTGATCACTTGAACCTCAGTGTCATTGTCCAGCTCCATCTGAACATGCCTAGAACTCCAGCAATATACAGACACAGGAGAAACAGTGGTCAGCCTAGCATGTGCTGGCATGCATCCAAACTTGAAATGGACATAGTTAGCAATTCCCAGGAGCACGTCCTTCTATCAAATGAAGGAGATCAAGAAAATTGAGGAATTCATCATCATATGTATTTTATATATCTATCATATATATATACTGCGATGGAGCTGAGATATTCCAATCACCTAGTGATGTCCTAGCACAATGCGTTACTCATGCATTTGTGGTGATGCTGGTGTCAACAAACCTACTGTGCTGCCAGTCATATGAAAGGATGTACAGATCACAATGCATGATAATGATAATAAATGCCCATGTTACTGCTTTGCAGGTACATATACTGTACTATACGTTTTATTGTTATTTTAGAGTATATTCTTTTGACTTATAAAAAACAGTTTGCTGCAAAACAGTATGCTATGCTGCACCGCCAGCAGCCTCATACATCTCATGTGTACCCTGCCTCTGGATTTCGTCATTTCCTCTTGTGCTTGATTTAATCTCGTGTTGTTTTGTACCAGTAACATGCTGTACAGGCTTTAGGCTAGGAGCGCTAGGCTACTCCATATCACCTAGGTGTGCGGTCGGCTAAACCTAGGTTTGTGTAAGTGTGCTCTCTGATGTTTGCACAATGATGAAATCTCCTAATGACGTGTCTCAGAACATAACCTGTCATTAAGCAGTATATAACTGCATATATGTATATATATATATATACACACACCGTGTTTCCCTGAAAGTAAGACTTAGCCAGACAATCAGCTCTAATGCGTCTTTTTGGAGCAAAAATTCATATAAGACCGGTCTTATATAAGACCAAGTCTTTATAATATAATATGATATAATATAATATAATATCGGATTTTATATGAATTTTTGCTCCAAAAGACGTATTAGAGCTGATTTTCCGGCTAGGTCTTATTTTGGGGGAAACGGTATATATGTATAATATATGTGTGTGTATATATATATATATACACACACACTATGTGGAATATATACACTATATGGAAGTGTACCATATATACACTATGTGGAAGTACATTGTTTAGCATAAAATTCTATGTAGTTAAGTATTAATGTTGTCCTTCCTACTATGCTATATTGAAGAGTGATTATACCCTACTTGCTTACTAGTAAACAGTGTAGATGACAGTGGGCCCCCAATCCCTTCATGTAATCAACAGCAAAGAATAAACACAATAGCATTTCTACGTTTTCCTTCTCATCCTTTATCTAAAGTCATTGCGGGGGGTTAATCACTTTGTGAGGGATATAAATGATAAATGTCTAACTATTACATTTGTTTTGTTCACCTGAAACTAATAAATAAATAAATAAATAAATACATAAATTTTCCTTTAAAATACATACTTAAAATATTTTTGGGGAGTGGAAACCAACAGACAGAATCTAGCTGAAAATCAGTTTTGTTAGAATAATATTTTGTAAAAATTAAATGCAAATGCCTTTTGGCCAGGCGTGCATACCCCAGCTAGCCATAGTTCCTACCACCCTTGTTATTTCATGCCCACTGGCCCACCTGCTTCCTATATTACGGGGCTTGCCAAGCTTGTGAAGACATTTGAGTTTGTAGACCCCAGTTCCAACCATTTAGATCAAATTACTGGGTTCCTGCTCAACCAACTGGGCTCCAGCAGCAGGATCCTTAGCAGCACACGTGACCTGGCCTTTGGGTGAATCTTTCCCTTTTCAGCGTAGAGATATTAGCAGTTTCCTGTAGTTATTCATTTTTTAATAACTTAACCTTACTATCTTTTGCTCCTACAGAGTTTCCAACAGTCTTGTAAAGAACCTCTGTATTAAATTTGATCTCTATTAATGTTTGAAAAAAAAAATAAAGTCATTGTTCTACCTTTCCCATGATAGCCTCTGCTATGATACAGAGTAAATGAAAACGTTCTAATTACATTATAGATAAAAGCTCTAAAATTGCATGTTAATTATTTTATGTCAAAAGAGACTTTTCTTCAGACTCAGTAAGAGTATTTGCATAATAGATTTCATACTAAAAATATCAAACCTGTTTGAACCAGAGGAACATTTTGTGTCATAAACTACAATAGATTAGCTGTTAGTCACGCTGAAATTTCAGAGGTAAGCACATGAGAATGAAGAAATCAACCTGTTTATAAGCCTATGCTCCAAAAAGTTGGCGAGTAAATATGGGGTGTGTTTGTGTGTGAAGGCGAACTCAGTTGGAATCTAAGGTGGCCTTAAAGTCCGCAGGGTCCAAAACATTCTATAGACTGTGGCAATAACCAATTTGGGGTAGAAGTGATAATAGAGGTCAGGTGAGAAAAAGCTCTCGTCAAAACCCAACATCCATTCCAGATAAACACTCCCCGCAAACTGAGAGTGAAAGGACCGTCCTCAACCTGATAGAGGACGTCTACAAAAAACCTGCAGCTAATACACTTAACGGTAAAAGAGTGACTGTTTTCCGTAGAGATCAAGAACAAAACAATATCTACTCTTACTATTTCTATTTGATGCCGTGTGGGAGGTTCACAGTGAAATAAGGCAGAAAAGAACAAGATAGCAGAGTAGGAGATACCTTTGTTCCCCAACAAAAAACAAGCAGACAGCTGTCCATGAATGAAAATAGCCCTGAGAGGACTCAAGAGTCCAATTAAGAACCTACAGGAACACGGTAGAGCAATAACACAGAGAATAACCACACAGAATGGATCTCTGGAGATGTCGGCATAGCTGAGGCATCTAGAGGCAGCTACGAACAAAAGAGAAGGGCAGGGGCTGTTAGTACCAGCCAGGAGGTGAATGCCACCACATTCCCCATGGCCTGCTCTGTGGAGGACCTGGCAGCCTTTGCCACTGAGGAACTCAACAGCCCCTCTGACAGCCACGGACTACACCTCAGTGTTCACTGGGATGGCTCCCAGAGGCCTGCTCCACAGAGGACGCCAGAGGCTTTCACCACTGACATAACCAACAGCCATCACCGCCCTGGACCTATCAGAGAGCATATGCTGCACCACAGCGCTCCCTGGCAGAAGGAGCTGCAGTTGTAGTGCCCTGGAACTGGGGCTGCCACCACTCCCCCCAAAGCCCACACACATGACCCTGACATGGCTGCGGCTACTCCACGTGCACCCCAAACTTCAGACCCTGACTATGCAGCTGTTCTGCATATACCCATGATTCAGGCACTGGATCCAGCACCACTGAGAGCGAGGCAACGCCTCAGACTCTAGAGTTGCTGTCTCTACAAACGTGCATTTATTCCAGTCTTCAGCTCCATGGCTGCTTGGCACAACCCTGCATCTCAGACACCAGAGTGACCACTGCCGTGAGCTACCCAGTGCCCCAGACGCCAAAGCCACTGTTGCTCTGCAAGCACCTACACTGTACAGCTCAACTCCATGGTCCCTCCATGGGCACCTGTGTATCACAAACCACCACCACCTCCCCACAAGGGCGCCCATGAGCCATACCTAGAGCCAAAAGGGGTCTCCTCAGCCAATATATCCCCAATGGGAGAAAAAAAATCAGGAGGTCCCAAGAAGCTTTCACCACCAAAGACCCCAACAGACTTCATCACTAGTTCAAACAGCCACAACCTCACCCACTGAGGACCCCAGCAAACCTTTGCCAACACTAACCTCAGCTGGCAGAACTGCATGAAGACTACACAACTGGAACTTCCTTGGAACCACCACACCCCACTTAGCCAGCACCCTTGTACCCAACCACAATAAAGGTTTTTTCCACACCAAAACCAGTCTGTGAAGTCTGTAAGAGGTGACTGCTCCATCAAATGCACACATATCAACACAATGCTATAAGAAACATGGGGAAGAAAATCAAGAAAACTTTTGACACCAGATACACAAAAGACAAAGAGAAAGGAATCAAAGCATATACTACAGAAAATCATCAAATCACAAAGGAAAGCAAGAGGGGACGAAAGGAACAAGGGAACTAGAAAACAGCCAGAAAACAATTAACAAGCTGGAAATAGTAAGTCCTTACCTATCAATAATTACTTTAAAGGTAAATGGATTAAATTTTTCAATCAAAAGACATAAAATGCCTGAATGGATTAAAAAAACAAAAACAAGACCCAACTATATACTGCCTTCAAGAGACAAACTTCAGCTTTAAAGGATACACACAGGCTGAAAATGAAGGGATGGAGGAAGATATTCCACTCAAATGTAAACCAAAAGAGAGCAGGGGTAGTTACACTTTTATCAGACAAGATAGACTTTCAGTCAACTACCTCAATAAGAGACAAAGAAGGTCATTGCATATTGATATAGGGATCAATTGGTCAAGAGGATATAAGAGTAGTAAATACATGCACCCATTAGTGCACCAAAATATATTAAATAAATATTAACAGATCTGAAGGCAGATATAGAGCAACACAATAGTAGCAGGGACTTCATTACCCCATTTTCAGCAACAGATTGATCACCCAGACAGAAAATCTATAAGGAAACATTGCACTTGAACTGCACCTTGAACAAAAGGATCTAACAGACATACACAGATATTCCATCTAACAGCAGCTGAATATATGTTCCTCTCAAGCACACATGGAACATTCTCTAGAATAAGTCATATGTTAGGTCACAAAACAAATCTTAATAAATTCATGAAGTCTGAAATCATATTAAGTATTTTTTCTGACCCCAATGGTATGAAACTAGAAATTAATATCAGGAGGAAAGCTGGAAAATTCACAAATATGTGGAAATTAACAATTTCTGAATGACCAATAGGTCAAAGAAGAAATAAAAAGGGAAATCAAAAAATCTCATGAGACAAACAGAAATGGAAACACAGCGTACCAAAACTTATGGGATGCAGCAAATGCAGTTCTACAAGGGAAATTTGTAGTGATAAATACCAACATTAAGAAAAAAGAAAGATCTAAAATGAACACCCTAACTTACACCTCAAGAAACTAGAAAAAGAACAAACTAGCCCAAAGTTAGCAGAAGGCAGGGAATCACAATGATCAGGGCAGAAATAAATACAATAGAGGCTAAAAGGACGATAGAAAAGATCAGTGAACCTAAGAGCGGTTGTTTTGAAAAGATAAAATTGACAAACCCTTAGTCAGACTGAGAAAAAAGAGAGAAGAAAAAATAAAATCAGAAACAAAGAAGAAGAATTTCATACCAAACAGATGCAAAGGAGCATGAGACTACTATGAACAATTATATGCCAACAAAGTAGATAACCTTGAAAAAATGGGTAAATTCCTAGACACATACAGTCTTCTAACACTGAATCAGGAAGAAATAGAAAATCTGAACGGACCAACTCCTCCTAAGGGAAATTGAATTTGTAACCAAAAACCTCCCAACAAGCAAGGTCCAAGGCCAGATGATTTCACTGGTGAATTCTACCAAACATTTAAAGAAGAATTACCACTAATCCTTCTTTAACTCTTCCAAAAAACTAAGAAGGGAAGAGTTCCAAACATTTTATGAGTCTTGCATTAGGCCAAATAAGGGCACTACAAGAAAAGAAATCTACAGACCAATACCCCTGGTGAACGTAGACCAAAATATCCTCAACAAAATACTGATGAACCAAATTAACATCATATTAAAAGAATCAAGTGGGATTTATCCCTGGGATACAAAGAGGGTTCAACATATGTAAGTCAATAAATGTGGTATAACACATTAACAGAATGAAGGATAAAAATCACATGATCATCTCAATAGACGTTAGAAATATATCTACATATGATCTAGCAATTCCATTTCTGGGCATATATCCAAAGGGAACAAAATCAGTATCCCGAAGCGTTATCTGCATTCCCATGTTCATTGCATCATTATTCATAATAGCCAAAATATGGAAACAACCTCAGTGTCTGTCAACAGATGAGTGGTTAAAGAAAATGGGTCATATGTATACAATGGAATATTATTCAGCCATAGAACAAACACTATATAGTATCACTTATTTGTGGAATCTTTTTTAAAAAGAAAAAGCTGAACTCAAAGAAACAGAGCAGAATAGTGATTGCCAGGAGGTAGGGGATGTGGGGAGATGTTGGTCAAAGGGTACAAAATTACAGTTATAAGATGAATAAGTTCTGGGGATCTAATGCACAGCACGGTGAATAATAGTTAATAATACTCTAATATAATAATATACTCTAATACTCTAATATAATAATACTCTATTGTACACTTGGAGTTTGCTAAGAGAGTAGATCTGAAGTATCTGAACACACCACACACACACACACACACACACACACACACACACACACACAGTAACTATGTGAGGTGATGGGTGTATTAATTAACTTGATTGTGGTAATGATTTCATAACGTATGTACACATCAAATCATTACATTGCACACTGTAAATATATAATCTTGTCAATTATACCTCAATAAAACTTGGTGGGGGGAATGAAATAAGACAGAAATATAAATTAAAGGCATCCAGATTGTAAACAAGGAGTAAAACTATATTTGTTCACAGATGACATAATTGACTATCTAAAAATATCCAATGGAATCTACAAAAATGCTACTACAATAACTGCATTTGGCAAGGCTGCAGAGTACAAGATAAATATCAATGTGTAAAATATGAAAAATCAGCTATATTTCTATATACTAGCAATAAACAATCCCAATAGCATAAAATATGCAATATTAGGAATAAATATGACAAAAATGTGAAAGACCTATGAACTTAAAGCTCTAAAACATTGCTGAAAAAACTTAAATAAGTAGAGACATCATGTTTATGAATCAGAAAAGTCAATATTGTCAGGGTATCACTTCTCCCCAAATTGATCTTTAGGTTCATTGTAACCCCTATCAAATCCCATCAAGGTGTTATAGTAGAAATTGAAAAACTGATTCTAAAATGTATACTGAAATGCAGAGGATCTAGAATAACCAAAACAACTTTTAAAAAGTACAAATTTGGAAAACTAACCCTTCCCGATTTCACCTGATTTGAAGATTTATAAAGCCACAGTAATGAGGACCATACACATACATGAATAGCTGATTTTCAACTGAGATGCCAATACAGTTCAGTGAAGAAAGGATTGGCTTTTTCTCCCCCATTTTAAAAAATTAGTTTCAGGTCTACAAAGCAACATAATAGTTAGATATTTAAACCCCCCATAGAGTGATAACCCACCCCCCAAGCTTCTACCCCTCTGACATCTTATATTGCTGTTACAATACCATGGACTCTCTTCCCTATGTTGTACTCCACATCCCATGACTATATATACTTATATATTTAGTTATAGTTGACATTCAATATTATTCTACTTCAGCTTCAGGTGTATAGTACGTTGGTCAGGCATCTACACAGTCCATGATGTGATCCCCTGATAAGTCCAGTGCCCATCTGTCACCTTACATGATCTTTACAACATTGTTGATTATATTCCCCGTACTGTATTAACTATCAATTTGTATTTCTTAATACCTTCACTTTTTTCACCCTGCCCCCACCCCCATTCCCATCTATCACCCTGATAGATCTAGTACCTATCTGGCACCATACCTAGTTATTACAATATTGTCGACTATATTCCTTATGCTATAACCTATATCCCCATGACTACTGTATAACAACCAATTTGTACTTCTTAAGGGATTGGCTTTTTGACAAATTAATCTGGAAAAACTGGATGTCCATAAGTAAAAACTGAACTTCCATGCACACTTTACACCATATACAAAAGTAAAAATTGTTCCTAGAACTAAGTGTAAAATCTAAAACTATCAAATAACTAGAAAAAAACATAGGAGAAAGCCTTGTGATTTGTGATTAAAGATTTCTTACACATAACATAAAAAGCACAATTCATAAAATAATAAATTGATAAAAAGAACTTCATCAAATTTAAAAACACTGCTCTTCAAAGACTAATTAGAGAATGAATAAAACAAGCCACGACTTAGGAGAAAATACTCGCAAATCATTTGATACAGGATTTGTTTCTAGAATACATAAACAACACTTGCAAGTCAATATTAAGAAAACAAAGTACTCAATTTTTAGAAAGGTAAAACATTTGAAAAAATGCCTCACTAAAAAGATATATGGTTATTCAATAAGTGCATGAAAAGATGCTCAACATCATTAGTCATTAGGAAAAACGCAAATTATAACAACAATGCGATACGACTACATTTGTGCTCTACCGTGGGAATGCAACATGGTCACTATGGAAAACAATATGACACTTCCTCAAAAAATGAAAAATAGAATTACCATATTGTAACAACTGGGGTCTCCAGAGAAACAGAACTAACAGCGTTCTTCAGAGAAACAGAGTAAGAGATTTATTATGAGGAATTGGCTCCCATGACCACGGAGGCTAAGAAGTTCCACGATCTGCTGTCTGAAGCTGGACACCCCATGATAGCCAGTGGTGTAATTCAGTCCAAGTCTGAAGGCCTGAGAACCAGGGCAGCCAATGATGTAAATCCCTGGCCAAGGGCAAGAGGAGATGAGATGAAATGTTCCAACTCAGACAGTGAGGCAGGAAAAACAGGAGTAAATTCCTCCTTCCTCTGCCTTTTGTTCTATTCAGCCCTTCAAAGGATTGGATGATGGCCACCCACACTAAGGAGGGAAATCTACTGGGTCCACCAATTTAAATGTTAACCTCATCTGGAAAAAGAAATTCTGACATGTCACAAAAACACAACATGGAGAAATCTTGAGGACACTATTATGCGTGAAATAAGCTGGACACGAAAGGACATATACTGTATGGTATCACTTATATGAAGCAGCTAGAGTAGTAAGAGTCATGGAGACAGAAAGTGGGATGCTGGTTGCCACGGACAGGGGAGAGGAGGAATGGGAAGTTAGTATTTAATGAGTAGGGAGTTTCAATTTTGCAAGAAGAAGCGAGTTCTGGAGATGGACGGTGTGATGAGGTTACACAACAACATGACTGTATTTCATGCCTCTGGACATACACTTAAAAATGGGTAAGATGGTAAATTTTATGTTATGTATATTTTACCACAATTTAAAAAAAAAAATTAAAGCAGAATTTCAGACCCCACCTGGACCTCCTACATGTGAGTTTGCATTTGAACGAGGTCTCCTGATGTTTTGTACACATATTCAAATGTGGAAGGCACTGGACAAGAGAGGTATCCCACACTTTCAGTGTTTGGCAGTTTACAACAAAGTCAAACATATACATATTCTATGACTCAGCAGTTTCACTAGTAGGCATCTAGTCAAGAAAACTGAACGCAGATGTCCGCAAAAAGACTTGTACAGTTGCTCATGTTAGCTTTATTCATAATGGCCCCAAATTAGAATTAACCCAAACCCATCAACAAGGAGAGTGGACAAACGGAATGTTCACACCACAAAATACCACTCAATAATACTAAAAAGAAAAAAGAATGAACTGCTAATATATGTAACATAGGTGAATTACAAAGATGTTATGTGTGTGAAAAAAGTCAGACATATAGTATGGAGTCTATTTATAGGAAATGCAAAAATAGGCAAAACTAATCTATGATGACAGAAGTCAGAACAGAGTTTACTTATTTGGAGGAGGGCAGTGGATACTACCTCAAATGGTGCACAAGGGAACTTTTGGGAGTGACTGCAATGTTTTTCGTCTTGATCTGAGTGGTGGTCACCTGGGTGGATACATATGCAGAGATTTATACAATTTACACTATGTCATATATTCCATTGCACAGTGGAATTCTTCACATTCTTAGTATTACCCTTAATACTTGTGGATCTTATATAATTTGTATCTTAGTAAAGTGCCATAACGCATAAAAGCTAAGATTAAAAAGGATAAAATTAGAATTTTAAACAAAATTTTTAATAACTTAAAATGACTGGAAAGTTCTGGCATCTATCCAGGATGTAATTAAGTATAGGAGAGAGTTTACAGAGTAAAAGAAGTGAGTGACAAAAAATGAAATTCATGCTTGTATCTTGCGTAGAGACAAATCGATAAACCAGTTACACTTGTATTACATAACATTCAGTTACACATAAAATGGTGCTTATGGAACATGCATATGTAATAAAAGTTTTTTGTTTTGTTTTTTAAACAGGACAGGAATGTGAACAACAATGTAAACATTTAGGAGAATGATCAGAAAGAAAGGAAGGGGGGACAATAGGATTAAGAGGACTAGAAAAAGGTCTTTAACTTTATTTTTTCTTATAAGGCAAAGATTTTTTTTAAATGTTAGTACTTGTTAAATCTAGGTGGTGTCTTTAAGAGTGTCTATTATATTTTTTCCTGTAACTATTGTTTAAAATATTTCATATTAAAAAAACAAAATGTTATAGACCTTTATATATTAGAATATTATCTCGAAGATTTACTGGAAGCCATCATAATTTTATAGATTGCTTGTACTGGTGTTATTAAATAGCTTAAATGTGTGTTTGTGAATTTAGAAATTCTAGAAAAATACCCAAGAAACTGTTATTAGTCATTGCCCCTGAGATAGGAAAGAACCTTAACTTCACTATATAACCTTTAGTAATAATTACATATTTCCTTTCAGTGCTATGTATTAATAAACAATGTCATTAAATATGTGGTTTAGATGATACAATCTTTAAGGCATTTACAGATTCTAAAATGCTATGATATGATGATACAGCTTTCCAGAAAGGACTTTATTCTGAGGTCTGAAGACATAATTTTGAGATCACACATATTCTGAACAGTAATATTTTATTAAAATTACCTAAAGGAAAAACCACAAATATTACCTTGTTCCTTTAATCTGAATTATGTCTGTACTACCAGTCAATTTTAAAGTTATTGAATATGAATACATAGCCATTTTGTTGCCATTGCACTGGATTTTGTAGATAAAGTTATTCAGCTTGGAAGCAGAGAATCCTAAAATAATAGTGGAAAATATATACTAATTTGTTTACAGAAATTTCATATAAATATAACACACATCCTGTTTCTACTATTACATATTTAACATTCTGTTCTTAGTTACATTTAAAAACCTTAAATTATCCTTTCTGTTACATTTAGTTACATTTAAAAATACCTAAATTAGGCTTGCATTTCGATTTGGCATGCGCCATACATTAACTATGTAGCCACTAAATGCCCTTAAATTAAGGTTTCTTCACTATTAAAACTTCGACTACCTCTTATTCAACCTAACATTGAATAAGGCAATTCACTAGATATGATGGGAGAAAGAAGGATAAGACATGGATCCCACCCTAGAGGAGGTTGTAATCTAAATAGACGTGTGCACAGAGAGCTACTGTACAAGGTATTCTGTGGGATTACTGCTATAATGGAATGTTAAAGACTATTGCAATGGTGCTCAAAGAGAGAAATATTTCAGGGTAGAAGGTCACAGAAGAGGTAGCGTTTGAATAGGCGATGAACGATGAAAAACTTAAGAATACCCTTATATTAATTATTTTCTTTAAAATTACTATTCTGGAAACCGCTTAGAAGTTGTTTTTAATGCAATTGTTGCAATTTTTCTACTTTTTACATAAAGGGAAGCTATTTTTTGGGTAAATATATGCATTACCAAAAATAAATGAAGGTAGTTATAATGAAGTATTAAAGAATCATATCTGTAATGATACATTTATTAACATCATACAATTTTATTTTGTCTTCTCAAAAGACACATTGAATGAAAAAATCCAAACTACATAACTCATTCACTAAAAGAGGGACTAGATAAAAGAACACCTATAACATCTCATATTCAACGTGTAATAAAGTATCAGATGGCCTAGATAATTACAGTAATGAAAATTTAAAATACAGCATGTTAGTTGCTGAAAAGGTCAGAGATGGTCAGCTAATAGCAGAAGTGACAACCACGTCACAATACTTTGACGTTTTAATCAAATAAATTCCCAATGAGAAATCCCCAAATTTGAATTGTGGATATCAGGGGAAGTCTTGATGGCAGAGCTAGAGGTCATGGTTTTAAATCCCAGCTCTGTGTATTTAACCTGTTAGCATTTCTGCTTTCTCAGCTGTCCAAATGGTAATGACCTGGCCCGTGCCTCCTTCAAAGGGTTATGCTGTAAGCATCAACTGTGTTGGGTGAATGTGCTATCTAGAATATAAATCATTACCAACTGTAATTGTTACTAGTCAGGTGTGACTTAAATTAGCTCAAGCTTTCCAAGCATGTCTTGGTGAAGGGAAGTTGGACACACCATCTGATGTAGTCGATGAGGACTTTCCCTCTTATTCTTATTTTTATGATTGCGTTGACTACATTTTGCTGAGATAAAGTTGAGGGGTTCTCTGTCCACGATCATCCAGCTATGTGACCGTGGCAGTTTTCCTCTACTCCGCTAGGCCTCCGTTTCCATAGCTGTAAAGCAGGAATCATAATGGTATCCCCTTCTAGACAGAGCATTGGGAGGAGTAAATAAAATCCCACACGTAAAGAGCTCGTTACAATGCCTTACATGTGGTTAAGGGTTCACTTAATGGCAGATCTTGTTATGATTATATTCCTTGTATTCTCAGAGCAATGAGAGCGTACTCATTGATACATTACGTAAGCCCTAACAGGGACACCAATCGTCCAGTCGGTTACTCTAGTTTTATAACTCCTAAGAGCTATGATAACGTGTTGTGAAGTTTAGGGTTATATTTAAAGAGTTTTTCTGGAATTATGTATTTAGCTCTTTTCCTATCATGCCTCATTAAAGTTTGAAAGTTATATGTATTTATTTCTTGTCCTTGAAACAATTTTCCTTTGTTAATCCATCAATTTCCTGTGCTCAAGTATGTCAATACTTGGAATGTCAATAGAAGCACCACCTTTGCTCTTACATATGGTTTGAAGAAGTAGTCAAATCCGTCCTGACTGACAGAATAACAAAATAAAGAAAAGAAAGGCCTATAAAAGGTTAAATAAGCCATAACTATTCCAAAAGAAATAAAGTTGGGTCACTAAATGTCATACCTTAGGCCAAAATAATTCCCAACAGGGAAAAGAGCTTAAAAAAAAACCCAACAACTCAGGGTGCTAAAGGTCTTTTAAAACAAAGACGAAAGTGGAAACCCTTAAGGAAGGATAGATTTCCTTTAAGTCAAAAAACAACATAAATAAAATTAAAATAAAAACAACAAACTAGGGAAAATATTTGCAACACACATGAGGGATTTATGTCTTTATTATAGAAGAAATAATAAGAGTTGTGTGCAAGGATGTCTGTGAAAAAATTTTGTAATAGTGATAAATTGGACAATTCAGTTTATAAAATGGGGATAGTTAATGGAATGGCCAAATATGAATAACGTACTTTTATTACAAAATTAGTTTGGAAATGAATACATTAAAATGGCATATTTAAAATTTATTTATAAATTAAGTATCCAAAGATAAATACTTAGAAAATGTTCACTTCTAATTAAATGAAAACAAATAACATATAACACTGTATGTTTAATATGATGCAACTTTAAGTACGTATTTTCACAAAATATGATAAACTCTGGTAGATGTATTTATGGATATTTTATATTTTCTTTTGCTTTTCCGTATTTTAAAAATTTCAACAATGGATATGTAGATTTTAACCAATATATTTACCAGAAAGTTAACATTCTTACCTTGGTGCTGCCTCATCTTTTCTGAGCTAAATCTTGCCTTTATCTTACTATTTGCAATATTTGAACAGAGATACCACAAATGTTATATTTAAGAATGTCTACCACAGAAAAAATAAGTGAAATTGATATAAATGTCTAAGAACAGGGTTAAGTAAAGTTATGCTCATTCAAAAGACAAAATGATGTGCATCTATAAATAAGCATGTTTAAAAGAATAATGTTATGATCAAAGCAAATGGCACAATAGTCTTTTGAAATGATCCCAATTATATCTTTGCTCAAATATCACCTTTTCAATAAGGTACCCCTGACCATTCCATTTAAAATCGCAATCCCTACCCATCTATATGTTGTCTACAGATGCTCACTTCAGATGTAAGGACATACATGGACTGAAAGTGAAGGGATGGAAAGATATTCCATGCAAATGGAAACCTAAAAAAAATCTGGGGTGACTATATTTATATCAGAAAAATAGACTTTAAAAGAAAGACTGTAATAAGAGACAAAGAAGGGCATTAAAGAGGCCAATTGAACAAGAGGATACAACATTTGTAAATATTTATGCACTCACCTTAGGAGCATCAAAATACATAAAGCAAATATTAAAAGACCTAAGGAAAGAAATAGATAGCATTACAATAATAGTAAAGGACTTTAATACCCCACTTCCATCAATGCACAGATAGATCATCCAGATAGAAAATCAGTAGGGAAACATCAGCCTTAAACAACATGTTAGAACAGATCGACTTAACAGATACGATCATTCCATCCAAAACCAACATTATATACATTCTTCTCAAGCTCACATGAAACATTCTCCAGGATAGATCATATGTTAGGCCACAAAACAAGTCTTAATAACCTTAAGAAGATTGAAATCATTATCAAGCATCTTTTCTTACTATAATGGTATAAAACTAGAAATCAGTCACAAGAAACAAACAAGAAAATTCACAAATATGTGGAGATTAAACAATGTACTATTATACATAGGTCAAAGAAGAAAGCAAAAGAGAAATCAAATCATTCTTTGAGACAAATTAAAATTGAAACACAAAGAACCAAAACTTATGGAATGCAGCAAAAATAGTTCTAAGAAGAAAGTGCAGAGATATAATACCTACACCAAGAAACAAGAAAAATCTCAAATGAACAACCTAACTTAACACCTCAAGGAACTAGAAAAAGAATCAGTGAAGCCCAAAGTTAGTAGAAGAAAGGAAACAAAAATCAGGGTGGAAATAAATGAAATAGAGACTAGAAAGACAATGGTAAACATCAATGAAATTAAGAGTTGTTTTTTTGAAAAGATAATCAAAATGGACAAACCTTTAGCTAGACTCACCAAGAAAAAAAAATAGAGGACTCAAATAAAAGCAGAAATGAAAGAAGAGTTGTTACAACTGATACCATAGAAATAAAAGAAGAGATTACTATGAATAATTATATGCCAACAAATTGGACAACCTAGAAAAAATGGATAAATTCTTAGAAACATACAACCTACCATGACTAAATCATGAAGAAAAAGAAAATCTGAACAGATCCATTACTAGTAAGAAGATTGAATCGGTAATCAAAAACCTCCTCACAAAAAGTTCAGGACCAGACAGCTTCACTGGTGAATCCTACCAAACATTCAAAGAAGAATGAATATCAACCTTTCTGAAACTCCTCCAAAAAGTAGAAGAGGAGGGAATACTTCCAAACTCATTGTATGAGGCCAGCATTACCGATACCAAAACCAGACAAGGATGCCACAGGAAAAAAAAAATTGCAGACCAATAGACCTGATGAACATAGATGCAAAAGTCCTCAACAAAATATTAGCAAAACAAATTCAACTATACATTAAAAAGATCATTTATCACAATCAAGTGAGATACACTCATATTCTGGGGATGCAAGAATGGTTTATCATTTGCAAATCAATCAATGTGATACATACACCACGTTAACAAAACTGAAGGATAAAAAGCATACAGTCATTTCAATAGATGTAGAAAAACCATTGGACAAAATTCAATATTTTCCATCATAAAAACTCTCAACAAAGTGGGTACAGATGGAACATATCTCAATATAGTAAGGGCTATGTATGACAAACCCACAGGTAACATCATAGTTAATGGAAAAAGCTGAAAGCTTTATCTCTAAGATCAGGAACAAGAAGAGGATGTCCGCTCTTGTCACTTTTATTCAACATAGTATTGAAAGTCCCAGACAGAGCAATTAGGCAAGAAAAAGAAATAAGAGGCATCCAAATGAAAAAGCAATAAGTAAAACTATCACTATTTGCAGAAGACATATTATACATAGAAAACCCTAAAGATTCCACCAAAAAACTGTTAAATTCAATAAAGTTGCAGGATACAAAATCAAAATAAAAAAATCTGTTGTGTTTCTATACACTGATAATGAACTATCAAAAACAGAAATTAAGAAAACAATCTCATTTACAATTGCATCAAAAAGAATAAAATACCTAGGAATGAATTTAAACAAAGAGGTTAAAGACCTGCACACTGAAAACTATGACAATAAAAGAAATGGAAGAAGACATAAACAAATGGAAAGAAATTCCACGCTCATGGATTGGATGAATTGATATTGTTAACATGTCCATACTACCCAAAGCAATCTATAGATTTAATGTAATCCCTATCAAAATTCCAATGGCTATTCCCACAGAAACAGAACTACCAATCCTAAAATTTGTACGAAACCACAGAAGATCCCAAATAGCCAAAGTAATCTTGAGAAAGAAGAACAAAGATACCGGCATCATGCTCCCGATTTCAAATTATATTACAAAACTCTAGTAATCAAAACAGTAGCTTACTGGCATGAAAACAGACACAGAAACAGAATAGAGAGCTCAGAAATAAACCCATGAATATATGGTCAATTAATTTACAACAAAGGAGTCAGGAATATACAATGGGGAATATACACCTTTAATAAATGGTGCTGGGAAAACTGTTCAGCCACAAAAGAATCAAATTGGACCACTTTCTTACACCCTATACAAAAATTAACTCAAAATGGATTAAAGAATTGAATGTAAAGATCTGAAATCATAAAACTCCTAGAAGAAAACACAGGGGTAAGTTCACTGACGTTGGTCTTGGCGACAGTTTTGGGGATCTGACTCTAAAAGCAAAGACAACAAAAGTAAAAATAAACAAGGGAAACTACATCAAACTAAAAACATCTGCACAGTAAACTGTCAGCAAAATGAAAGACAACCTACAAAATGGGAGAAAATATTTGCAAATTTTATCTCATGAGGGGCTAATATCCACAATATATAAAGAACTAATACAATTCAATAGCAAAAAATAGTCAAACAATCTGATTAAAAAATTGCCAGAGGATCTTAACAGACATTTTTTTCAAAGAAGACATACAGATGGCAAGAGGTACATGAAAAGATGTTCAACATCATTAATTATCAGTAAAATGGAAATCAAAACCACAATGAACTATCACTTCACACCTGTTAGAATGGCTATTTTGAAAAACACAAGAGATAACAAGTGTTGGCAAAGATGTGGAGAAAAGAGAACCCTTCTGTAGTCTTGGTGACAATGTAAATTAGTGCAGCCTCTATGGAAAACAGTATGGAGGTTCTGCAAAAAAATTAAAATACAAGTACAATATGACCCAGAAATCCCACAAGATAGAAAATGAAAACATGAACTCAGAAAGATATCTGCACTCCCATAAGTACTGCAACATTATTTACAATAGTCAAGATATGCAAATAACCTAAAGTGTCTTCTGATGGATGAATGGATAAAGAAAACATTATCTATCTATCTATCTGTCTATCTATCTATCTATCTATCTATCTATCTATCTATCTATCTATCTATGTATCTATCTATCTATCTATAATGTGTGTATATACATACACACAAACAATGGAATATTATTCAGCCTTAAAAAATGAAATTTTGCCATTTGCAACAGCATGGATGGTCTCTGAGGGCATTATGCTAAGTTAAATCAGTCAGAGAAAAACTACCATATGATCTCACTTATATGTGGAATCTAAGAAAAAGAAAACCCAAACTCACAGACATAGAGAACAGATTGGTGTTTGTTGGTGGCCAGGGGTGAGGGGTGGGCAAAATAAGTGAAGGGGGTCAAAAGGTACAGACTTCCCGTTATAAAATGAATAAGTCATGGGAATATAATGTACGTGGTGACTATAGTTAATAATACTATATTGCATATTTAAAAGTTGCTAAGAGAATAAATCTTAAAAGTTCTCATAACAAGACAAAAATATTTTGTGATTGTGTATAGCGATGGATGTTAGACTTACTGAGGTGATCATTTCACAATATATATAAATGTCGAATATTACTTTGTGCACCTGAAATTAGTATAATGTTTAAAGTCAGTTATGCGCTAATAAAATTTTTAAAAATAAAATGCAGGATCCCATTAACAAAACAAAACTATTTTTCTAGCTTTTTTTTTTTAAACTTGCAATAACCTCTACACTGACCTAGCGTCTCTGATCACTTTATTCAAACTGCACTATTTTTTCCAGACACTTATTAACTTCTACCATACTATACAGTCTTCCTTCAGTGATATTGTTTGTTATCTGCTTCTCCATAGAATGTTGGTAGCCATCTAATGAGGATTGATTGAATGAATGTGTGATTGTATATGGGTAGACACATTAGAAAACATAGAACATACCAAAATACTAATTGTAGCTCTTTTTAGATGGTGTGATTATGGGTGATGATTATTATTTTCTTCTTTATACTTCCCTAGATTGTAAACATTTTCTACAATGAACATGGATGACTTTTATAGTAAGGAAAATGTGTGCGTGTGTACATAGGTATATGTTCAAAGAATGTTAAACTGGATATTTTAGGTAGATCTTTACCCCTGAATTATTCTAGACTTTCTACGTTTTCAAAGACCTCCTGGGGAAATGATTTTACAATCCTTCTCATGAACATGTGTCGGGGTTTAACATCTCTGAGAATGAAGAAACATTTCTGATTTAGTTCTGCTTGCCACGGGCAGGGTTACATGGTGCCTGGGGATGTAGAGTCAGGCAGTAAGGCATATGTTAAAGGCAAGAAAAAAGAAGGGAGACATTTTTTTTACAGTGATGGAGTAATGGCAGTGAAAAGGAAGGTAAGTAGGAGAGAGAGACGAGGAAAGGAAATGGAAATTACAATGGCAAGCTTTTATTGACTTTTTTTACATGCTAGCACCAATGCCAGGTGCTACTGTTGTATAAAGGCGATTGTAATGAAGTCTCTGCCCTCAAGGAGTTTGGAATCGAGTAGGGGAGCTTTCAGTCTACTGTGTACACCTACTCTCTTCCTATCACCTCAGCAGGTATTTCTGACTATAGGGCATCCTGCTTATTAGAAGCTGCACTAAGTGGGCAGCCGCTGGGGATGGCTGCGGACAGCTATTAATAAATGCAATTACATTTTTTGGATATTGTAAAAAGTGTTAGACTACTTTCAATCACTCTTCTGTGGACTATCCCCTGTATACATTATCTGCAGCTTTATTTTATTGGATGGAGTCTTTTTGTCTCATTTTAATCCTTGACTAGCTTTTCCTGAGCACAATTATGACACATTCTTGAAAGATTTCAAAATAACTTTAAGAGCGGATTAGGTGAAAGATAAACATGTAAATCTAGCACAGGAAAGAATTACGCTAGGATTCTAGAGCCAAGTATAAATGATTTACAGGGTTTTTGTTTGTTTGTTTGTTTGTTTGTTTGAGGTATTTGGTCCCAGGGTGTCTCTATTTCTCACCAGGAAATGGAGGATTGCTTGCAAGGCTGGTGTAAACCCTTCCTGCTTTCTGCTTTCTGGGAGATGATAAAAACTAAGCTGGTTATTGTCTGTCACAGAATGTTTTTGATAAGCAACCTTTGATAGTTCTCTTCAAAAGGACCCAAATCCTTTGATTTTTGCGTCCTGAGTATTTTCTAGTCCTTCACACCTCCCTGAAGCTGTGCAGCCATGTCCTACATTAGCATTACAAGCTATGCTGGAGTTCTGTCAGTTCGCCTCGTGACTACATGTGTCTTGGCTCTGACTTTGAATTGTCCTTCATTTTTACATCCAGATAAAATGTTTCTTCAGGCACCGGTGTCAGCAGTTAATGCTGATCTACTTGCATCTTTGTCACGTGTGTCCCGTCCTTTCTCCCATACTCACACGTGCCTGCACACGTAGTTTTGTGCCTCCTCTGGGCTGTCGAGCTACCGTGGTTTGGTGAAATGGCTGCAGGAACTGCAGTCAGGAGACTTGGGTTCTGTGCCCAGACTTACTGCACCCTCTCGGAGGCCTTGGTTAAATTGTTTAAATCTTTAAACCTACCCTGGGTGGCGTGAGCATCAAACACAGGAGCAAACATGAGAATGCTCTGCAAACTGGGATCAGAAATATAACGACACCCTGATTGGTTCACTTTTCTTTCTTTTACTTTTCTTTTTTTGGTGGTGAATCTACCCCTTGCTCCTTCCCATCAAAAGGGCTTTCCTTGTTTAAAACACTCCTTTAGCCCCTTTTCACCTACTTAATGCCTACGCTGCCTTCAGATGCCACCTTAGCCATCTCTACCCTAACCATAGCCTCCCCTTACCTCTTAGCTGGGTAATCTCCTCTTAAAGTATGCTCAGTGGCACCAAGAAGCTCTCCTCCTTAGCTCTCAGAATAGTTGCAACTGATCTAGAAGATTATTTGATTATTGAAAGTCAATGTAGCTCAGGAGGCAGACAGCCTGGATTCCAATTCTGGCTGAGGCTTACCAGCTGTGTAACAATCTATTGCTGGGCCTGAGAGTCTGCGCCTATAAAATAGATATTGGCATTGCCTACCACATGGTAGGGTCATGGTGAGAATTAAATGAGTACTGCATATACAAGCTCTGACAATTAAGTTCGGGAACTTGTTGCAACAATGTTGCTAACCTTTTTTGCTATCAGAGGGATTATTCGTTATGAATTTGTACCAACTGGACACACAGTTAACCAAGATTACTATTTGGAAATGCTGAAAAGGCTGCGTTGAAAAGTTAGATGACCTGAACTTTTCACCAACAGTTCATGGCTCTTGCATCACGACAATGCACCAGCTCACAGGGCACTGTCTGTGAGGGAGTTTTTAGCCAGTAAACAAACAACTGTATTGGAACACTCTTCCTACTCACTTCATTTGGCCCTCAATCACTTCTTTCTTTACCCAAAGATAAAGGAAATATTGAAAGGAAGCCATTTTAATGACATTCAGGACATCAAGGGTAACACGACGACAACTATGACAGCCATTGCAGAAAAAGAATTCCAAACTTGCTTTGAAGGGTGGACTAGGCGCTGGCGTCAGTGCATAGCTTCCCAAGGGGAGTACTTCGAAGGTGACCATAGTGATATTCAGCAGTGAGGTATGCAGCACTTTTTCTAGGATGAGTTCGCGAACTTAATTGTCCGACCTCGTAGACCACTTCAAACTGCCTGGTGCCCGGTCAGCACTCAGCGAATGCTGCCGCCATTATGGAGAGAGGTATTACTTTGTCTGCACCCACCATGAGCATGAAAGCTCCACCAGGAGCTTCTTTCAAATGCCTCGTCTTTCAAGTGCAAGCACAGGGCTTGGCTTACAATAAGTTCTTCCTAAAGATGTGAATGTAATAATGAATACTTGAGTTAACGGATCTAAATTATAAACCTCATCTTAAAATGCTGGCATCATGATTTCTATTCCATTATCCATGTTACATTGTCATGTAAATATTACAAAGCAGAGGATTTAAAACCAAACCTTTAGGAAAATAGTTTCCCATAAGTTGAAGGTAAATCACTGGTAACTATTTGTACACCACGAACTTCCATTTGGTTGGGAACTGCCTAGTTATTTGTGGTGTCTACAATGATAATCATAAATGTTTATCAGAATACGAAGAACTCTGCTAGGCATTTTGAATAATAGAATAATGGCTATCTCTCTATTGGAGATGCTGGTTGGGAAGTTATAACATAGTATCAAACCAAGGATCCTGTGACAAATAGCAAAAGAAGAGGAGACAAGTTGTATCTTCTGGTGGCAGATGGTAGAGAACTTTCAGCCACAGATCAAGAAAAATGGAAAAACTTAAAATTATTCATGTTTGATTCTCACCCCACCCCACCAGGTCCATCATTTTGTTAATACATAAAATGATTCTGAGTTTACTTTTCTTATGCTGTTCTGTCCTGTATTTGCTATTTCTTCCCCAAATGGTTCGTTTTAAAGTTTTATAGATACAGGCAAGTTAACTCAAATCATTTCCACAGTATCAATTTTCGTAGTCTTAAACAAAATATCCCAATGATTGTAAATGTAAAGAAAAAAAAACAACACATTGAAAAGAATAAAAGTTGTGTTTTAATTAGTTCACATAAAATACTTCCTCTTTTCGTTTTCAAGTAATTGGGTTTCTGTTTCATTGAAGTATACAAAGAAATGCATATTCTGGGAAAGGCCAAACTATGGAGACAATTAGTAGCTGCCAGGAGTAAGGATGGGAGGAAATGACCAGGCAGAGCACAGAGGTTCCTTAGAGCAGTGACAATACTTGGTATGATATTATAATGATGGACACATGTCATTATACGTTTGTCCAAATACATAGAATGTACACCACCAAGAGTGAACCCTAAGGTAAACTATGGACTTTGGGTGATTATGATGTGTCAATGCAGGTTCATCTCTGGTTAAAAAACAAACAAAAAAAACGCACCACTCTGGTGAGTGATGTGAATAAGGGCGGGCTATGCATGTGTGGGGCAGGGGCTACATGGAAAATCTTCCCGTTCCCTGCTCTCTCTCCATTTTGTTGTAAGCCTAACGCTGCTCTAAAGAATAAAATCTTTAAAAAAACAAAAAGAAAAGAAATGTACGTTTCAAAGGTGTGGTTTAAATGTAGGCCACTGCATCTGGCCAGTTGTCTCCTAGGTGAGGAGTTATCTTCCAAGTGCTAATTAGATGATATTATATTCCATAAACAACTTTGCTTGGTTGAGCAGGTGGTTTTAGAGGATGAAAACTAGCCTAATGTGGTAGTCACTGTGTTGCCTAAGCAGGGACCTTTTAGCCTTCTGTCTTCTTTGTTAGCAGAGCTCATCTCCCGTGAGAGGACCCCACATGCCAAAGAGTTAGATTCTCAGCCTACCTTATAGTTAGAGCATGGGCATAAGACTGGGGATGGAGGGTTGGGACTCAGAGGAGAAGTCTTTTGAGAGCTTCCGAGAAAGGCTTTTTTCCCTGATTACTATTACTACTAAATAATAAACAGACTTTTTTCTGCCTTGATGTTGCGTGGGTGAATGTGATGGCTGGAGCCATAGCAGCCTTCTTGGGATTTGAGGACAAAACCCAACATACTGAACACATTACAGCAGAAAGATGCAAAGAAGCTGGGCTTCTCAAAGAAACTGTTGCACTCAGCTTCCAGGTGTAAGAGAAAATAAATGTACTTGTCGCTAATGACGTTCAGTTGACTATTCTGTTACAATCAAAACTGTGTGCTATGCGAGTGTCCCTTGCCATCACCCTACAAGATCAAACAATACGACTGAGCAACTAATTTCAAAATGGGCCCACATGGATCAGTGAAATCTTTAGAACAGGGCAATGGATAGGCCTGTGGGAGTCAGGCATTGTGGGTGCCACCATTTCAGTTCTGGGATCAACTGGTTAAGTGTTTAGTACTGAACAAGTCAAATAAGCTCTTTTGTGTGCACTTTCATTACCTGTAAAATGAGAGATTTGCACTGAGAAAGCACTAAGGTCCCTTTCATCAGCATTCTCTGATTCTGTGTTTACAGTAGGGTCAAGAGCTGGATTCCCCCAGGAAGCAGACGCTAAATTAGACATAAGCTTGGAGGAGGTTTATTAGGAAGTTCTTTTGGGATCGTCACCTGTGGAGGGTGTGGGGCAGGTACAGGATTGGCCAGAGGGAGAAAAGAGCTGCAGTGCAGTCTCAAAGGAAGCTGAGCGTGAGGCTGGGATGTTGGAGGGAGGGGGCTGCGCCTTGCGAGTCCACATCAGGGAGTCACTGGAGGAGGTCCTTAGGAAGCGCGTGGCGTGCAATCTTGGGCTAAATCTCTCTCTCTCTCTCTCTCTCTCTCAGCAAAGACAACTCATGCAAGGGACTGATGCCTGAGGGGTTTACATGGAGAGCACTCTTAGCCACGAGAGAATCTGCTTGCGATCCTGAAAGGGACCTGAACAGAGCACCACAGCATCTACCCTGGATGGGAATCAAAGTTCACTTGTGTTCACAACATAAGGTTGATCTCTTTCTTTCCGTTTTAATCACTGAATTTAAAACTAAAAAACAATACGGAAATTTTCAAACCTTCACGAAAGTAGAGAGAATCATATCATGAACTCCCATCTCTCCACCATCCCCCAGCCCCAATCATGACCCACATTCGGATATTCTTGTATATTCCCCACATTTACATTTTTTTTTCCCTCTGTGGGAGTATTTGAAATCAAACTCAAAATATTACACTAATCACATATGGTTGATTGGGTTTTCATTTATTAAAATAATTTAAATCACAAAATCAATAACATATAGCCTTCTCCCCCAGCTCTATGAGTTCATTTCAAGGGCGTCTCCTATAGCCCAAGAGACAACTTGGGGCCCAGGAGTTCACACCCACCCCCCCTGTCACCCTGTAGCAGGAAACCAAGAAGTGTGGAGCTGGGTTTTAGACTGGGAGCAGCGGGTCCCTTTACCAGCCAAGCCGATTAGAGGTCCCTAGTGAGCAGTATGTTTTGCCACCAGTATTGAGATGAACAATGGCAAGCTGTAAAGCATTACTTGGTAAATGATGATTGTTGGTTCCCAAGGTCAGTAGATCCCGGTTTAAAAATAGTGTTTGTTTTAGCTATGCCCTCACTTTTCAAAAATTCTGCCACATAATGGCCCCATTCAATCATTCTCATTTCCAAACAACTATGTCCACTGACACGTCTAATAAAATGGAGGGTCTCAGGCCTATTGCCATAAAAGGGATCCCAGACCAAAGGGGATCATTAACAAAACGAAAGCTTTGATTCCTCTTAAAAGTCACCTGGAAGATGGAGAGAGAGAGACCCCGAGGGAAAGTTCAGATTGAACGCATCTCTGAACTACATGTTACCTCAGGAAGTCACACTAGGGATCTGCTACTTACTTTGTTTTCCAGAATACGCATCTTTAACCCAGTTTAGTTTTCTCCCTTGTGGGAAGCCTGCCTGCAAAGCTAGACAAATGTTTTTGAATTCTTAAGTGACTGTTGAGAAGCGTGAAGGTCTGAGACACTCTGGCTTTAACCACGCCCCACACAGCATCTTTATCCAGGACCATGGCGATTGGTCCCTATTTATGGAATGTACTCCGCTCTGTGGGCAGAGCACAGAGCGTGCACACCAGGGCAGAACAGATAAAGACTGGAGACTGCAGTCTGTCCTAAAACGGCTTATGGTTCAATTGTGAGGAAAACCCAGGGAAGCATGGCAATCTAACAAGAATAGCTACTGGGAAGCACAAAAATAAATTGAGTATATCATATATGTGGATACAAATCTGAAAGTTTCTTTATGGCTAAAGGTATTTAGGAACCTAGTGAGAATACTGTATGTCCATATATCACCTTTGTGCAGTCCAAGAAATTTAGTTTTTTCTCATGCTGCTTCAAAATTGCTCAAATGATGGATTCAAGGCTTAAAATTCAAAATATGCAGAATATACTAGGGGAGTGAAATACCAACCTTCTATGGGGCTCCCAGGATGCTCATGAAAGATTTTTATTTGGAAGCATATGTTTCAAGGTCACAGAGTGGAATATAGTTCTAATAACTCTTCTAAGGTTCAATATTATTGAGACTGGGTAAAGACTGGTGAAATTATTTTGCTTCTAGGAAATAAAGACTTGGAACATTAGATGGAAAAATCCTAAGAAAAATATTAGCAGACCAAGCAAGCCGAACATTATAAGATAAGATATATAACATGGTCAAGTTGAGGTTTTTATTCTAGATTGCAAGGTTAATTTAACATCTAAAAAATCAATTACAGAAATTCATCACAGTAACAGAGAAACACCATGTGATTATCTCAATAAAGTGTTTGACAAAATTGAATATACATTCATAATAAAAACTCTTATCAAAGCAGGACTAGAACTATATTCACTGAACACTGATAAAGGGTATCTACCCCAAATATTACATTTAATGGTGAAATGTTGAGAGCATTCCCTTTAAAGTAAGAAATAAGACAAGGTTGTCTGCTATTATCATTAATTCCATTCAACCTTTTGCCAATGAAAATAAGGCAAGAAAAATACATAAAAGGTATAAGGAGTGGAAAGTAACAAAACTAACCATATTCCCAAATAAAACCATTGTGTAGAAGAAAATGATCTATAGATAAAAAAATGACAAGTTGCTGGATATAAAATCTATGTACAAAAATGAGTTGCATTTCTACATCTCAGCACTGAATAGATACAATTTTTTAAAGATGCCATTAATATAACATCAAAAGTACAAAGGTTCTTGTAGTAAGTTTAAGAAAAGAGGTGTAAAACTTTTATGAAGAAAATTATAGAGCTTTTGGAAATATCATACATTAAATCAAATCATATACCATGTTCATGAATTGAAAAGTTCAACATCCTTGAAGTGTCAGTATTCCCCAAATTGATATTTAGATTCAACATGCGTCCAATAAAAATCCCCCCATTTTTTTTCTATGAAACTGACAAGCTGACTCCAATATTTATATGGAAACTCGAGGGATTGAGGAAACGAAATTTAATAGATATTACCATTTACAATGAAACTATATTAATTGATTCAGTGTGTTATTGATTTGAGGATAGACAAATTGCTTAAAGGAACAGAACAGAAAGCCTAGAAAACACACACACACACACACACACACACACACACACACACTTAATTTATTATAGTAGCCATTGCATTACAGGGACTTTTCAATAAATGATGCTGGGACAATTGAATATCCATATGGTACAAAATGAAATTGAGTCTATATCTTTTGCCACATATGAAAGGAAATTCCAGGTAGATTAAAGACTTGAATGTGCAAGGTAAAATTATAAAACTCTTAGAAGACAACATAGGATACTATCTTTATAACCTAGGGTTAGGGAAGGGTTTCTTAAATAAGACACACAATATTCCACAAACTATATAAAGATTGATAAATTAAACTACATTAAAACTAAGAACCTCAGTTCATCGAAATTTACCACTAAGACAGTAAAAGTACAAATAAAGAGAAGATATTTCCAAAATATATAACTAGTAACCAGAAATGGGCAATAGAAAACAGACCCTTCACAGAATGGGAAATATAGATGTCCAGTGAAAAGATGTGCAACCTCATTAGTAACTGGAGAAATGCAAGTAAAAAAAAAAATCACAATAAGGATCCATTTTGTTACCACTAAATTGGCAAAAAAAAAAAACAATTGGCAATTATTAAACATGGGAAGGTATGCACAATTTCTATATATGCCGCTAGCGAGAGTAAATCTGTACATACAGCATGGAAAACAATTTGGCATCAGCAGTAAATAAAGACACACACATCTATGACCCAGTACTTCCACTCCCAGCTCCTTACTCTAGGCCTAGAGAATTCTAGAGTGAATACCAGGTGAAATGTATAAAAATATTCACAGCAGCACTATTTGTGATACAAGAAATTAGAAATAACCCAAATGTCCAGCAACGATAGAGAGGATAAACACAGCAGTGAACATAAATGAATTATATCATGCTACATGCGGCAAAATAGATGACTCTTAGGAACATGATGTTACTTGCAAACAAGCCACAATGAGTATGTATAATATGATTCTATGTATATAAAGTTCAAAAACATGCAAGAACTCTGAAAAAAAAAACCCACACAAAGCAACACTTTTACAGATGGAAACACAGGGTAAAACTACCTATTAAAACAGTAAGGGACTGCTACTTGAAATTGCAGGACGGGGATGGGGAAATTTCAGGAGGGGACACTGGATCACAGAGGAGTTCAACATTCTTATAAAGAATTCATTGTATCGCTCTTTATACCTTCTATACATATTTTAAGTATTTCATATCCACTAAATAGTCAATACATTTCTAAAAAGAGAAATACTGACCTGTGGCAATCTTTATATCGATTAAATCTAATTTGTGGTCTTTAAGAGAATACTTTCCTATAGAAATCATTTCCTGACATTAATATTGGAATAGAAGTAAAAAATAAATCCTAATTATCCCAATAAACATGACAGAAAATCATCAAAGAGGAACTTGGATCAGAGCAGGAGAGAGAGTAAAATATCCAGCCGCCTACACGAAGCCAAAAGTCTCCCTTGGAAAACCAGCCAGCGAGACACACATCCCCCAGCCGACAGCGCCTTTCATTCCGTGATAAGGCTGTAAATTCTCTTCCCTGGCCTGGAGTTCAGTGTAAACACTCCAGAGCCTGAGGGACCACAGAGGGAGAGAGAAATGGCTTGGCTCTGGCTGCTTCTCCTTTGGGAAGAATGCTCACTATCAACTGTTCAATCACAAAACCCCAGTTCTCCGCAACTATCCCGGGCGGTTCGCCCCTGCGGTGGGGAGACTCCGGTGCAGGGCGAGGGCAGCGGGCTGGGGGTCGGGGCGACACCGAGCTGGGGCCCAGGCCACGCTAGCCAGTGTGGTCCTGGGATCCCGGGCGGGCTGCAAAGCGGACCCCTGGACCTGCCCACCCAGCCTCGCCTTCAGTTTTGAGACTACACTGCACTTGGGGGGCTCGCACTGACCACGCGCACCTTCTGCTCCCACATCCAACTCGCCTCGGTGAATGAAGACACGGAGCATACGCCAGAGCTGCTCCAGACTGCCACTTGGGGGACGAAAAAGAAAGACGCGCTGTGCACGAAGTGGATGGATATTTCTTTCCATGTTCATGGGGGAGATTAAAGCACATCTTGTAATTCATTTGGGTGCCTTGCGAACCATCACCGAGAATGAAACAAACCACCCTAGGCAGCAAGGAAAACTATGTGCAGCTTGCAGGACAGCAGGCCGCCTGCCACTGGCCAGAGCGAGCCCGAAACTTCTCAGAGAGCAGTTGGCAGTAACAGACCAGCCTGTCAGCTAGGGCACTTAAAGCTGATGGATATATATTATTTTTGTTTGGAAAAAAAAAAATCCATTCTACCCTTAATGACTCCTGCAGTATTAGCTCAACTATTTTCTTTTATATTAAAATAAAAGATGAGCGAGAAAGGCGTCCTGTGGCTTCTCAGTAACTGAGGCCAGTACATATATTTTTAAAATCAACTTCATTGAGGTATAATTTACATACAATAAAATGCTCTCATTTTATGTGTACGGTTTTATGAGTTTAATTTGTGCAACTACTATAAATAAGATATAGAATGTTTCCAAAACCCCCCAAAGTTCCCGTTCCTTCCACCATCTCCTTTCCCTGGGCCCCTGGCCTCAGGCAATCTCTGATCTGCTGTCTGTCACTATGGGTTCGTTTTGCCATTTAAAGAATTTCAAATAAATGACAACCACCAATATATTTTTAATTCAAGGTTTCCCCCATTCTGATAAACTTCTATTTTCTGAGGTGTTTCTCTTGACTCTCATTGCTCTAAATGGCAAGACTTCATTTTGTTTTGTTTTTCCCCTACTGTTTTTCCAAGTTTTAGTATATGTCCCCCAAAGGTAATACTTCTAGGATGGTTTTAAACTTAAAAACCATAAAAGTGAAAGGTTTCTAAATTGAAGTGAAAATACACATATGACTCACATAGCGATATTTAAAAAAAACACTTCATCATATCTGTTCCCTTTGAGTTAACTGGACAAGTTGCCTAACCCCATGGCCATGGCTCACTGCAAGAGTCGGCTTCTGGGGGAGCATGACGAGATCCATGTACAATATCCATGAATAGAACGAAAAAGAAAATGCAGACAGATCAGTCAATTATGAAACAGTGAAAAATAAAAAGCTGCCCATTGGAATTACCTATGAAAATTTCCTCTCTGTCCAGTCACTGGTGGGGGCCACAGAAGAAGGTGGTTTTTCCTCTCTACATTTCTGAAATGCCTTCTGAGAGGCAGGAGAGTTTTGGGTAATTTAACTGTATTCCACTGATGGCCAAATGTACCCAGTGCAGGTACGACAGAAGTCTCTCTACAGTGGGCAACACTGAGATTCCTTCTTCTCACCGGAATGTCTTCCTAAGCACAAAGTTTCTTAGGCACTCAGGAACGGACCTGTCTGCCAGCATAAATTTTCATCTCCTCCCTCTGTCTTCCAGGCCACTAGCTTTTGACGCGCAAGTCACACGATCACAGGACTCCATCGACCACGGCAGAAAAGGAGAATGCAGACTGTTTTCCTGCCTTCTATTTTCGTTACCCACCATATCTATTTTAATGGCAATTAAACTCTGGTGCCCTCGCTTATCTCTGTTGGCTAATGTATTTAATTCCACCACTCCCAAAGGGAATAATCCCAAATCTCAAGCCTGTGCTGTATTAAAGACCCATGAATGCTTAATCAGAGCAAACAGAGGATTTGGTTTGTATATACAGCGAAAGCTCATGTCTTTTATGTTCAGAGAGCAGGACTAAAAGAAGAAAATGACGATAAATCATTTCAAGAAACAGCATAACCTAAATGTTGTATGTTTATTTAAAGTTTCATACAATCATTTGTCTAGACCTACAGCCCAGCTTCAGAAAGTGACGCCATAATGAGGTTTGGAGGCGAGCAGTTTTCAAGAGCCAAAAGACGTATTGCCTCCTCCTCAAACTGGCTTATGGGGAAAATGATAAGCTCTTAAGTAGAACCAAAGCATCCAAGAGGGTAATGCAACAGTAACACACAGCTTTGATTAAAAAAAAAAATAAAAAAGTTCTTTGTTAAGGTATTGGGTTACCCAAAAATCTAACATGGTTTTAAAGAGAGTAAAAAAGGATGTGACTTCTTTTGGTTTGAGTTGAAACGAAAAATCCAAGTTGATATCATCCTTAAGTTTGCTTCCAAAACAAAAATAAAAATAACAGTACCTGTGAAGGGGTGGGGGTGGAAGGATTTTTGTTGCCTGGGAGGCGCTTCCGCGCTGTTTGGTAGGCATTTATTACACAGTAACAGGGTGTGTTCGGAGATTTCCAGCTAGGGCAAGCTCTGGCTGCAGGCTGCCTGGGTTTGAATTCTGACTCTGCCACTTCTCAGCTGAGTAGCTTGGGCAAGACCTCTCTTTCCCTTGGCCTCCCTCCTCTGTAAAACGGGATGATGATAAAGGGACCAGCTCCAGAGAACTGTTGCCAAGATTAAACACATATGGATTGCTTAAATAGTACCTGGCCCCTAATCCCATATCAGAGGTGGCTTGTGGAGGCAGAGACGTCCTACACGTCTGTGAACACAGCGTGAAGCAAACCTCGGTAGTGGTTTCACTAGAAGGTGGTGAGTGATAAGGACTGTCAAGGAGAGTTACCCTGCTCTGTAGCCCTGACGACCAGGTGTCCTGGAGAAGGGGAGCGACATTATTCTCAAATTGTTTCTAATGTGAAGGGTAAATACAATTCTGTCCCCACATTGCCTCAAAGCCATGATATATGAAGCCATAAGAAACCCTTATTTCATAAGCTTTCACTGTCTTTTAAGGTGTGCATTCTCGACTCCTTTATTCAGAACACCGCAGACCCGGCCAGGCCATTGTGAGCTTCCTTAATGTGCTGTGGGTGGTCATGATGGTGGCACACATCCAATCACAGAGAAAGCCTGATTTCTTCAAGAAACAACACGGCCAACAGCCATGAGCCCAAAATCTGACTCGTGACAATATATGAAAAGCTGCGTGAATTTGCTTACAATATCCTACTGACAGTTGATGTGGTTGGTGTTCTTTTGTCCTCACTGGTTCATTTGATTGTGTAGGGTGGTTGGGGGAAAACCTGCTGAACTTTCAACCTATCGTAAGCAAATAGAGAAGGTGGTGGGTGGTGGAGAGTTACTTTTACTTTGTAGACACTGATGTATAGTAATCTCTGCATTCATAGAGACATCTCAAAGACATACAAGGAAATTCCAAGGAATGGTCCATAGAAAGGGAGCACAGTTTATCGATAGTTAGGAGAACTTATTTGGGGGGAAGGAAATAGATCTGAAGAATACATAATGCAATCTCAAAAAAAATCTTAAAATTCTGCAGTTTGTAAGAATATTAATACAGATTTTCACATAGTGTATACGTACATGATGGTGCAATTCCTTGTCCAGATAAATAAATCATTTTAAAAAATCTTTTTAAAAAAAATCATGTTATTCAGTTGAGGTCAATGTGTTATTAATGATAAATATTTAACAGCATTTTCAAATCTCGTTTTTGAGACAGCGAAGCAGTAAGAAAATGAGCTTGGTGTCTTGGCTAAACGGCTTTGCCATTTCCCCTTAGTTTGCTTGAATTTAAAGGTAAAGTTTTCTTATAAGAACCCAATCAATATTAATATGTGTGAAGAATACTGGGGAAGCAAAGTTGCGAAGCCTCTACCTTTCTGAAGCTTCTAATCCAGATGCTGAGTTCAGGCATAAACATAGGAACCTTTTTCCAACAAAATCGAAATAACTTTTCAACTAAATTTTTGAAGAGCTTTCACTGCGTGTGGATGATCAATTCTTTGTGAAATTCACTGTGGAAATACAATGGCTGGAGAAATTCACTTCCTAGGGAGAGTTGGTGGAGAGAGAAGGTAGAACTGTGCTTAAAAGGAAGGAGGACTGGTCAGAGCTTGGGGCATGGTTCCAGAGTCGTACATTCATCCACCCAACAAGTATTTACTGAGCTTCAACTACAGGCCAGGCACTACGCTCATTTGTAAGGTGCTGGAGGTACAGGCTGAATGAACAGGTCAGGCCTTGCCCTCTTAGAGCTGTTAAAAAAACAACAGGACCAAAATGGATTCACTTGTGCTAAGCCCCATGTCACCAAACTGAGAGGTAATTACAGTTTTGACTCCCAGAAATGGAATCTTAAACCAGTCAGTAAAGAATCACCTGCTCAAGACTGGTTAAGTAATCTGCCTGATAGGCCCTTGCCAGTCCCCAAAGGAAAGTAACCTTGTAATAACCGACTAGCCCTTTTGCCATAGAACTTCCTTGTTCCTGTTCCTTCCGCCTATAAAAGTCTTTCATTTTGTACAGCTCCTTGGAGCTCCTTTCTAGCTGTCAGACTCTATGCTGCCTGATTTGAACTGATTTTTGCTCAAATAAACTCTTAATTTTTCATATGCATCAGTTTATCTTTTAACAGCGCTTACAAAGAAAAGCCTAATAGTAATTAGGCTTTTTTTGGTCTCCAAGTAGGGAGACACCTGCTGATTCATTTTCTCCCTCATCTCCCCTTTCTGATCCCCATCCTCATTTAGGAATTCAGGTCCTCAAGTTTTCTTTACCTTTCTAGTAAAAAATTGTTTTCATGAACAATGGGACATATTCACCTAAAAGATTGAGAAGCTACAGGGCTGTCTCCCTCAGGAGATATTTTTTAATAGGAGATGTGTAATAGCTAATAGTGTAATTCCAGGTACCAGCAAAATTGTCCAGGAGGCAATGCTGGTGTGAGGATGTGGTAGGGGTGGGGGACAGAGAGCCGTCCTCCCCCTCACCCCTGCAATCACACCCCCAGGCAAATGTACCTACAAGTACTGATTTATCAAAGATCTAATATTTCTTTTAAATTGCTTGGGATTTTTCAATGTGTCAACTACCTTGTTCATCTCTAAGTATTTTTCAGAAGTATATATATAAAAAAAACAGTGAACACATTTGAGCAGCTGTTCATATACCTTGTAGTTAATTTCTTACTCCTCGCTTCTTTGAGCATTTTAATACATTATCCTTTTATTTGGGGGCAATTTTTAAATTTAGAATATCAGTAAAAGATAATTTTAAATATTTTCCAAAAATTAAGAGCAGTGCTAGAGTTATCTTTGCTAGAGAATTCGAGGAAGTGGGTTTGGAAAGAAAAAAAATCTTAATGTGTGATGAAAAATGTAGAGCCTGTGGTTAAATTACCCTCAATTGTATTTAAGTTTCACCACTTAATAAACTGTATGACATTGGACAAGTTTTTTAACCTCACTCAGCAGTAGCTTTCTCATTTGTAAAATGAGGGTAATTATAGCTTCTAACTTATTAGATTGGCATAAGAATTTGATGAACGAATGCATATAAAGTGCATTCTTTTACCTAGCAAGTGTTCTTTGCCTACTATGTGCCAGGCATTGTTTTAGGTGTTGGGATACAACAGTGAAAAAAAGTGCCAGCTCTCATGAAGATTGTGTTCTAGTTGGAGTTCACAAGCCATACGTACATAAATATATAACATGTCAGGTGGTGCTACGTGCTACAAAGAAAACCAAAGCCAAGAGAAGAAAAGAGAGAGGGTTGGCTGGGAAGAGGAGTTATTGCAAATAGGAGATCAGGGTAAGTCTCTCTGATATTTAAGCAGAGACAGGATTGAAAGGAGGTGGTGAGGCCATGTGGATATCTGGAAGGAAACTGAAAGAGAGGCTGAGGTCGGTATCACCGGATGTGAGTCTAGGATTCCTAGAATTGGCTTTTCTCTAACAGGTCCATTTTTGAGTTGTTCTGTGTCTTTTGGCATGTCCATTCTCTTCACTGCTCTTTAGTTTCCTCACTTATAAAATGCAGGCACATTTACTTGCTTCTTTTGAACGGCTCAGAGAACTGGAGGGATAGAACCTGAAATGAGCTTGCAGAAATGAGCCCCAAAATTACACCAGAGAGCTGTGCCTGTGCTGGGAGGAGGAGCCTACCAGGGAAACTGAGACACTTTGTCATAGTTGCTGGCTCTAGAACCAATCCGCACCTGCAGAAACCAGCAAAATGACTATTCTGTTTCAGGTGTCTTGCTAACCTAGGCATCCACTTCCCGATGACAGTCTTCCCTGGACCCTGAACCTGAAACCTCTGGGTCATTCGAATCCCAGCCAGTCTGCATAAAAGCAGGGGTTCTGAGCTACATGGTGCCTCAGAATAGACTTGTTCTGACTTGGGTGTGTTCTTCAAACATGGGCAGACTACTGCTGGAAAGAACTGATTAATAGATATAGGTCAATCATGTCAAATCATTCTACAGTGGGAGAAACTGATCCTCAATTTATTTGTAATCCAAATTTGATGCCAGTAATGGCTTTCAAGAAAACTCATCTATCTAAATCATGCATACGTCAAAACTAGTGTCCATATCTGGTATTATTCTAAGTATGTTTAAGCAAGAGTTTGGAGTTGCTTTTAGCCAGAGCATGATTCAGTCTAGCCATCACTGGAGTCTCTCCGATGCACTGAAGTTGCACCTCCTGTAGTACAACCCAGGGCCTCAGAGGGGACTTGAAGAGGAACGACCTTACAATCATGCAGTGCGGTCAGCAGAAAGTGTTCACTGCTTTGGAACACCTGAGGCTGGGGTTGGGGCAGGAATCTCTAAGAATCAGGGAAGACATACGTAATTATTTTATACACAGTGGTCCTGCCCACTGCTGTCCATGACCTAACCGATACCCTGCAATCTAGCATATTCACAATAGTCAAGACTTGGAAACAACCTACGCGTCCTTTGATAGATGATTGGAGAAAGAAGATGTGATATGTATATATATATATATATATATATATATATATATATATATATATATATATAATGGAATACTATTCAGTCATAAAAAAGGATCAAATATTGCCATTTGTGACAACATGGATGGATCTTGAGAGTATCATGCTAAGTGAAATAAGTCAGATGGAAAAGGACAAGAACCATAGGATTTCACTCATATGTGGGATATAAAACAGAAAGAAACAAGTAGAAAGGAACAAACTGAGACAGACACAGACAACAACATGGTTGGTGGTTACCAGAGGGGAAAGGGTTGGGGAAGGATTAAGTGGGTAAAGGGGGTCAAATGCATGGTGATATAAGGAGACTAGACTTTGGGTGGTGAGCACTCAATGCAGTATACAGATGAGGTATTATAGAATTGTACACCAGAAACTTTCATGTTATTAATAAATGTTACCCCAATAAATTTAATTAAATAAAAATATACCCTGCAATCTGTCCAGATTAACAGGACCTCCTCTTGGGAAGAGAGAAAGCAGAAGGTCCGAGAGGAAAAGAGCAGAGGGTATCCTGGAAAAGAAGAGGGCTGAGAACTCTGCCTTGCTACCATCGCAATGTGGCAAGCCCTGTTTAAAAGAATCATTTGCATATACCACAGCCCTCCTGGAGTTACTCAAGTCCCTCAAAAGTAGCAGCTTAATGCAAGATGATAGATGAGTCATTGTCACATTCCAACCTAGGAGTACAAGTGTCCCATAACTTCCTACATGCAGTTTCATCTTTAACTGCAATACCCTCCCCTTACTATTGGCTTAGAATGTTTCCTCTCCTAAAACATCTCCTCCCTAAGTGAGCCACCGGCTCTCCCATTTGATCTTCTTAGGACCTAGGTCACATTTCTCTTACGTTCTGATCATTCATGTAATTATTAGTCCACATGATGCCTGTCTTCCCACTGGATCCAGGAGCCCCAGAGGGGAGGGTCTGTTCTGGAGTGAGGGGTCTTTGGCATCAGGTGATGGCATGACAGGCATACCTTGGAGATATTGCAGGTTCTGAGCCAGACTGCAATAAAGCCAAGTATCACAATAATGTGAGTTCTAATCTTTTTGCTAGCAGAGAGATATGCCTTCAATTTGTTTAAAAAAAAAAAAGAAAGGTCTGTGAAGCGCAATAAAATGAGGTATGCCTATATAATTTTCAACCTTCACTCCAGCCTCTGAGGTGCGTTTTACAACGAACAGGTGGTGCTGCTTTGATTCACACCCATGTCCTTCTGGCTTCACAGCAGGAGCCTTTAATCACCACGCTATGTTTGTCATGTCATAACATTTTGGTATATCCAGTGTCAGTTCCCTAACCCAAAAGAATGAATGAGGAATTTCATCAGCTAGTAGGGAAAGAAATGCAGGAAGTTTCCCAGATGGTACCATACTCGGGCTCAGTATAGGATGGGTTCAGCTGTTAGAAGGAAGGGCCAAACAAGGAGGAGGGCAGTCCTGCCAGGGTAATCCTGGTCCATAGTACCTAAAATCACAGAGATTCCAAAGGCCTAGAAATAGGAAGCATCTCCTTCAGCAGCTACATGCTCTTGTCACCCTAATGTATGACGTTCAGGGCCCTGATATGTTAAATCTGTGATAACTATTTTGAAGTCTACCTGTTTTTTGTTTTTTCTGCTCTACATGATTTGTGTTTACCAACCGTCCTTTTTAATAAAAATCACCTCCACAGTGAGGCTTCCCCCAGCATGGGGGCTTAAGGGTTAATCAAAGCACTCTGTGACTATTTTCAAATTTATAAATACAGTTTTTCTAGACCACTTTATTAAGCTTCATAGCTGGGATGTTGAGTTTTCTTGAATGGTTTTAACATGTTTGAAAATGTCTTTCCTCACAGTGTAACGGAAAAAAAAATCCACACGAATAAGGAGTCCTGCTGGCAGGTGTCTTAACAGTTCTAAAATTATAAAGTCAAGAGCTCATTCTCATATCTTTAAAAACGAGCTATTATTGTTTTCTCAGTTCTATTAATAGACTTCCTTCACTGGTGCCCTATAATGTATAGTACATGGCATGTTTTATGGAAACACTAACACAGACTATTTTGGAAGTTTCTTTTTCTTTCTTCCAGACTTGACATGACATGTTTGATCAGAACTAATCATAATTTATCCGTTTTTGTTTTTTTTTTTGGTCCAGCTACTTGTTTTAGTTTCTCAAAGTGGGGAATGTCAGTGCAGAGAAAGGTCTATTTGTGAGTTAAAATCCTTTGAAACCCAGAAACACTTTTGATACTTAAAAACTGTTCCAAAAGTCTGTTTGGTTTCCCTCTTCAAAGTGGTCAAATGCAAGCTGAACGTGTTTCAAATGAAAACCCCACTGCTGTCTGTCATCTCCCGGGTTTGATAAACACAGACAAGCTCTGAAAACTACTGGCTCAGCTCCGTAGCGTCACCGACAACCGCTCAGTACACCCCAGTTTCCAAGGAATTAATTACTTAGTTTATTTTTCTAAAAAGTAATTTGTACATATAGCTAAAAATTCAACAAGCACAAGAGGTTTACAATAAAAAGGCAAATCAATCTTTTACCGTAACCCCTTGATCCTACAATTTCCTATTTTTTTAATGTATTCTTACAATAATAGTCCATACATATAATAAACATTGTATTACACATATGGTAGCCTACTCTGTAGGCGGTTTTAGATCTTGCTTTCTTCACTGCACAATATATTTCAGAGGTGGTGTCTTATTAGCACACATAGCTCTATAGAAATATTTTTAAAGGCTGCTTGGTCATCTATAACGTATCTAACAAATCCCCTTTTGATGAACGTGGAGATCATTTCCAGCCGTCTGCTGTTGTAAACAGAGCTGCAATGAAGCCTGATTCCCCGGGAGGGGTAGACAGGGCTCTGGAAACATGGAGGCAAAGCACTTCCAGCAGCTCATGGGATGGAAAGGCCTAGAATGGTGAACAACAGTGGGCTTCATATGTATAGCTATGTGGCTGCCACACCGACGTGTTAAAATAAATGAGAAAAATAAAATAACTTGACTCTTTGTGACCTCAAAAGTGTATGGCAGTTATTCCTGAAGTCAGGAAGGTCAATTCCAGGATAGATTTGTAGTCAAAATGGTGACCGATGCAAGGTCTTCATTTATTTCTCTCATTTTGTTTTCCTTTCTTTATTTGCTGTTTGATATGCCAAATCACTGCCTCTACTAGTTGCAATTTTATGTGTTGTTCAGAATATTTCAAACAAAAAAATAAATCACTGATTTTTTTCAGCATTTTTAAATTCCAAAGTATACCCCCAATGAAATAATCTTGCTTAAAATATTGAACCTAAATCTAATCAAGCCTCTAAACCTAGTTACCAAATTATAGAAACTACCAGGGAGGAAGGATCAAGTTAAACTATACCATGAAGAAGTAATCAGCCAAATCAATACCTGAAGTGTTTTATAGGACAAATAATTCAACTTTCCCCATAAATCCATACCATGGAAAAGGGTAGAGTCTGAGGTTTGTCTCTCAAACCTCATAAATCTCTCAAAAGGGACTTATGAAAAATAACAACCAAATACATGAACCGGTTTTGAATTTTGATTTAATCTATAAACAAACACCTTTGAGACAATCGGGAAATTTTGAATATGGCCTGAGTGATAGATAATAAATTATTCTTAGTTTCTTTAGTTGAAATAATGGCCTGATGAATACGTTTTGTATTTTTGTTTTTTGTTTTTTAAAAAGTCCTGAAACAGAGATGCATGCTGAAATATCTATCAGTGAAATATTACAATGTCTGGGATTTGTTTTAGAATACTCCAGAAAAAAAATATTGGAGGATACAAATGAAATAGGATTAGCAAACTAGTGACAACTGTTGAAGCTAGGTGGTAGGTACACAGGATTCATTATACAATTCTTTTTTCATTCGGGGGCACTATATTAGTTTACAGGCCTGCCATAACAAAGTACCACAGATGACTTAACTCAGCAGCTTACAGAATTGAAATTCATTTACTTACAGTTCTGAAGGTGGAAGTCCAAGATCAAGGTGTCAGGTGGGTTGGTTTTATGCTGAGGACTCCCTCTGCAGCTAACAGATGACCGCCTCCTCCCTTTATCCTTACACGGTCTTTCTTCTGGGTGTGTCTTCTCCTTATAAGCACACCAGCCACACTGGATTAGATCCTACCCAGATCACCTGATGTAACCTTAATGACTCTCTTAAAAGCCCAATTTCCCAAAATGGCCACATTCCAAGGTCAGGACTTCAACACATAAATTTTGAGGGGAACACCATTCAGCTTACGCTACATGCCTATGAACATTTCAATAATAAAAAGGTTTTATAAGTAAAAAAAAAAAATGTTAGCTTGCGTGGGAGACAGTTCATTGTGGGTAGCTTTTCTGCTAATGCACGATCTCAGGTGAGCCTTTTCTCTCACTCCCCGCTCTTTTCCAACAGAATCAGGCAGCCACTGACCACAACTCAAATCAGCTGAGTTGTTTCAGTTACTTGATAAACACAACAGACCTCAAACTCTAAGAACCCACTTTCAGAGGATTATGTGTTTTATGACGTGCAAAGATCATTCCAATGTTGGGAAACGTTTACATTCCAAGTGGAGAGGAGCCAAGTTGTTCCCCTAGAACATGGAGTATGGGGCCAACCGATGCATAATTGTACCTGTTTAGCTCCCGTTTTTCTTAAATAAACCTTAATAGACTTCTTTTACCCTACCACTCACTCTTTTTTTTTTCCTCCTGCTGTTTTGCCCACCCCCTTAACGAAGAAGTACCCAAACACCATTTGTACAAAGTTTATACTACAAACGCAGGTCAGACCTCCAGGTGTCAGTCTTTTAGAAACATAGAAAGACAGAGCTTTCTCTGATTAGCCCCATAAACCATGGCCCGCAGTTCTCTCCCACAGTCCCATTCGTCTGATTCTCTCTGGCCTTTAACTCAGCCCCCACTCTTCTCCACGTCTCCTCAAATACTTACATGTGCCATCTAGAACTGTCCTACTGATGTAAAGCTCTCCTACAACCTCAAAATTGTCTCCCATCCACTTTCCCACCATCATCAAACCTGGCTGTCTTTCCAGACTTCCCCATCAGGGCTCTCAAGGGGAGGGGGTTTAATCCCTCATATCCTACCCACTGGGCTTACATTTGCCTCTCAGAACGTTGCCACTTTCAAACCATTATGACTCCCAAGTATATTTCTCTTCCATCCTAGACCTCTCTTCTGGGAGGCACCCAAAACACAAAATATCCCAAATCTGATCCTTCATCTTTCCACAAGCCTATTCCTCCTCTCATGCTTTCCATTCTGGTAAAGGATCTATTTGTGCCCAAAACGTGGAGTCCCCTCGATGCTTCCTTCTCCCTCACTCCCATATCTAAAACATCACCAAATTGTATGGACTCATCTCCTAAATACCTTCCAAGTCCTCTTACCATGCTCATCTTTACTCTACTACACCAGTCCAAGCCACTGTCATCTCTCAAACAGACTATTGCAATCACCTCTACCTGGTCTCCCCATATCGCTTCATGCCTCTTTCCGAGCTGGTCTCCACAAAGCACTCCTAAATGTGTGACATTAGATATGATCACATTCTCCTCCAGATTCCTCAAATGCTTTCCTGTGCTCAAGGGTGAAGCCCAAGTTCCTTGGTCAGCTCTATAAGGCTTTCTATAATCTGCTTACACTCTAGCCTCCTTCATACTACAAATACTTAATGAGAAGACCAAGACAAACATGGCACCTGACCTAGGGGAATAAACAAGTACACAGAATAACCACGACAAATGCTGTGACAGAAATGAACAGGTTCTGAGGTAGAGACTGATTGAGATGAGATGATTAAGAAAGGCCTCTTGGAAGAGGTAATAGTTAAGCTGATTCCAGAAATATGAGAAGGTACTAAGCACTGAGGGCAGAAGGAAGAGAACTTTTGCACCTCCAAAGTGTTGAAGCTAAAATAAGTAACATGGTAGAGAAAGAGGGGGGCATTGTGTCTGGAGAAGAGTGAGTCACAGCTGGAGTGGCATGAGGTGACGTTGGAGATTTAGGCAGGGCCTTGTAGCCATGGTCAGGGTAAGAGTTGGGATTTTATTCTAAGGCCAGTGGGAAACCACATTCCCTTCAGTGATTACACTCCAGTTCCACTGGGGCTCTTTCATTTCTTTGAATGGTTCTACCGTGTTTCCCCGAAAATAAGTCCGGGTCTTATATTAAGTTTTGCTCCAAAAGACACATTAGGGCTTATGTTCAGGGGATGTCATCCTGAGAAATCATGCTAGGGCTTACTTTCCGGTTAGGTCTTATTTTTGGGAAAACACGATATATCCTTCCTAGCCCCGGACCATTCAAACCTGGTATTCTCTCAACCTGCAAAGCTCATTTCTTCTTTTGTCATCTGGCTGATGCCAAGACATCCTTCAGGGCTCAGACGAAATGCCGCTTCATCCCCATGGTCATGTTTGGCCTCCCAGCTATTACATACTCTCCCATCTCCCTGTATGTTTAATTGGAGGCATTTATCATAACAGACTAATTGATTACATGTCTATTTGTCAATCAATTCATGCCAAACACTGGGCACAAGCTAGGTACTATAAAAATATCCTTAAATAAATGAATAAATGCACAAATTAATGAAAATTGAGGCAAGCTTAGAGTTTGTTTGATGGAGACTGACAATGAACACAGAAACTTTAAAGTTGGGAGAGATTTGGAATCCACTGAAGCCACGCCAGTGGCTTTATTGATGAAAGATGGGTCCAGTGAGGAGAAGCCACATATCCACAGTCACTGAGCTCTCAGCAGGACCTGCTGTGGGACCCAGAGATAGGCTCTCACATTTTTCTCACTGAACTCTGTGGCACTTGAATAAGGTCCTGGGGGAAGTGAATTCCTCGAGACAAACTTTTTCTGGCTGCTAATAACTGACTAGGAAAGGAAAAATAATGTAGACAGCATTAGTATTTCACTGATGGATTTAGTTACATAGATTAAAGTGTCAGCTTGGTAAGGTTCCAGCATGTCTCTGGTTTGACACTAGTTTTAGAATGAAGGTAAAGACGTCCAGAGCTGACTCCTTGACGAGTTGGGTAGCCGTGTCCCATGGGTCTCTGTCTCAAAACCTTGGTTCAGTTTGTCACGGTAGGTCTGGTTGGCTCCAGGAAGGCCCGCAGCTAGAAAGAATAACAGGGGCGTGCAGTTCAGGCCTGAGACCTGTTGGCACCAAAGTGTGGGAAAAGTTCTCACAAGGCCTGCCCACAGTCCGCCTGGTCCAGACCGAGGTTATTAATCTTTCATGTCCCGAAACACTCAAGTCACAGGGTTTTGAAAAGGAAAAATAAAGTGGGATGGCAGGGAGGCAGTGTGGTAGAGTAGAAAGAACAACAGAGGTGACTTGGGAGCCTGGCTGCCTGAAGCTCCTCCCCTAAAATCGCGAGGTTGCTCCAGAGCTGCACCAAGCTGCCTGCCAGGCTGATGACGGGGTTCAAGGACTTTGAATCCTGTCCATGTTCAGGCAGTGGGCGCAGCGCCTATAATCATGGATTCAGGCTGCCTAGATTCCAGCCTTGGCTTTGCCATATAGTATGAACTGTATGCTGTGACTGTTTTTGTGCCTCAGTTTCCTGGACTGTCAAACAGGCCTCATAGGGTTGTTTTGAAGTTTATAAGGGATACTCTATGAAAGTGATTATCACATAATAAGTGATCAAATAATGTTAACGATTACTATTACCTTCTGACATAGGAAAAGCATGCCCAGAAAAGATATGGACCACAGAGAGCCGAAGGCTCGTGGTCACTTAGGGTAGAAGATAATTCCTTAGCTGCCATCTATATTCTAATGGAGTCAAAGGAAACAGTGCTCAGGACATAAGTAAAATAAGCAGGTTCCCTAACTGTTCGTACACCTTGATCTCATTTTTGCCACACTCCATACAAAAGCCATAGTACGTGTACAGATAAGGGATGGGAAGGAGGCCCATGAAAGAACGTTAGCAGCAATGATCTCTGGGAGGAGATGATGGGACTGACTCTCTTTGGTTTATATTTACTATTTTACTTTTTATTTGTTATTTGTGTTTTTCTAAATTTGTTCAGCAAGCATATACTACTTTTTGAAAACAATTCTTTTAATGCTCAGATCAGAGGAAGTGCAGAAAATAAATCAAATTTTTCTCAATGGCTTTAGTGAATTTATAGATTATTCATCATCTGGGACCCACAGTTACTCTCATTCTGTACCTTTCCATTTGGAAGTGATTCTTATAACTGTTTCTGAGCTTCTGGTTACAAAACAAAAATAACACAAACTGAAGGAGTGAAGTGTCAGTGAGAAACTGAACCATGAAAAGGGTGCGCATGACAATAATTATTTGTTAAATGATTGAATGAATTAGATAATATTGTAGGTGGAATGTCCATGACATGGCAACTGATGGTACATTGAGTAAGATCCATGCCCCTTCATACAGCTCACAAGATGATTCCAATTTAGCAGGAAAACACACACACGCACACACACACACACACCCTGAGTTTCCCCAAGCCTTAACAGCCTGTAGGTATAAATGGAGTTACATTAATGGTAATAATTCAGATTCCACTGGCACTTGTCCCTACCGGATTAATACAGAATCCCCTGAAAATCATAAAGTTAATGGATAATGAAAAAGTAGAGACAAATGCAAAAAGAAAGTTACGTTCTGTTGTCTTTGAAGTGGTTTTTCTCAGTTGATTTTTTAACATATTAAACTTTTAAAATAATCTTCAAAATGTATTCTTTGGAAAGGCTTTTCACATATTTGCTTCTTTGAAATTTGAGTGTGTGTCAGTATGTATGGGCATGTGTTTCCTTTTCTGTATAGTTTGTGTCCTTCAGCCAGTGTCTTCCTGGAAGGGAATGGATGGTCTTAAATGTTTTCTATCTTCCACAGCTCTAGGTCAGCACTGGGCACCTATCACAGAATAACTACATTTTAAACCTGGAAAAAGAGCTTCAAAATCTCTTTTGCGCTTTGGCCTAGAGGGGTTTCCTGGACTCTCCAAAAGCAGTCGCTTCAGCGCGAGGCTGGTGACTTTGTGCTAATACTGGGCCGTTTTCTCTGCACAAAATACTTATTAATTGCAATGGGATCCAGGAGCAGTAGCTGAAAATGGCCCACATAATTTCTCTCCCAGACCCTCAATCCTTCTTCCCCTCAGTAATCCAAGAAGTAGAGTGAATCACTTTGAATTTAAACATTTAATGAGTAAAAGAAGATAAATCCCAAAGCACTTCTCGCTTTCAACACCTCCTTCCTTCTGAAATATGTTAAATAGTGTTTTGGGGAAAAGAAAAGGTGAAGATGGGTAAATGAAGCGCTGAATTAAGTTCTCCTTTTCCTAGTTATGCATCTGAAGCATTTTAGTAGATTGCTGCAGCTTATCTAGAAAATCCTAGAGACCTGCAGGGCTCGCTCTTTGTTTTGTGATGGCTTCACTTTTGCATTCCTTCTGGCCCTCCAGCGCCCACTCACAACCATGTGTCCCTGGGAGAGATCTGTTTTAGTGCATTAATGAAATCACTAACGTCAGGCCATATACACCCTAATACCACTGTTTCTAGAATGACATTTATATTATGCTCTGCCTCCTGTATCTTTCATGAGGGAGTTTTTATGTGTCACTAAAAAATACTGGATAACACTCTTTATTAGCCCCCTGGTACCCCAGACCATCAATACTTGTCCAGGCCTGATGAGATCATGCTATGGTTCTTAATCAGAGTGAAAGAGAACAAGAAACACCTTTATTAGAAAATCAATTAAAAACCAGTCGGCCCAAGTAAACAAAAAGCATCGGCAGGGTATGAGAAGAGGACAAATAACGAAACGAAGTGGCAGGAGGCACTGCTCAGGAAAAGGCCTAGAGATTACCGGTCACTTCCATGCATGGCAGTTTTTTTGTTTTGTTTTAGATAAAACTCTTTCCTTCACACACACACAAAAAGGCGGCCACTTATCAGTCTCACATGCTCTGATTGTTTTTTTTTTTTTTTTTTTTCTGGGAGCAGGGATGGATTTGTGTAGAACCATCGAGAGACACACCTGGTTGTCAAAATACCAGCCACATGCAGGAAGCCTGACTGACTTTAGCAGAATGGTGCAGGCCTTGAAATTTTGCTTCAGAAACAGTTGGGGTAATAGTTTAACATCCAGATTTCAGGGTCCCATTCCGGAAGAGTCCTGTTTAGTCATGCCGAGCAGAGCCCAGAAATTTGCATTTTGAGCATGCATTCCAGGTGGGTCTCCTTCAAAAATAAAGGCTGAGAACCACTCTTGTAAGAGGTGTGAACCACGGGCCTGACCTCAGGACAGAAAGCCCATCAGAAAGCCATGGGTGCTTAGGTCTCCCAATGAAATATCTGTGTAACCACCCAAGACATAAAACATTTTCCTCCCTGCAAAAGGATCCCTCAAGCCCCTTTGCAGACAACCACTGATCTGATCCTAACCACCAGAGGTTAGTTTTGCCTGTTCTAGAACTTTGTATAAAGTATGAAATCAAACTCTTGTGTTTTGCTTCTTTGGCACAATGTCATGTCTGTGAGATTTTGTGAAATAATGAATGTACGGCATGTAGCGCAGTGCTGGCCACATTTTTCTAATGCTAGCGGCTATCGTCACCATGATCATCCTCATTTCTCCTCTGAAGATTTTTTATTATTATTTTGTTTTTCTTTGCTATTCAAAAGTAGTGGGAATAAATATGGTGCCCACACAGACTGGGAAAAGACTTATTTTGCAGGCTGACACAGTCTTCCTGTTGGAAGGTCCAACTACATCAGGGAAACCCTGAGACATCAGACACGAGGTGGCTGATCTGCCTGACGGCCCTATGGCTGCCACATAGACACCGATCGCCAGAGCTCCGTGACTCTGACTACAGCAAATTATCATGATTTCCTAGAGAGCCGGGGCACAGTTGTTATATGAATGTTCCTGCTTAAGAAATACTGGTTCACAGAGTGCATGAATAATGGAGCCAGATTTCCTCAGACATAGGGAGAAACCTTTAATGTGAGACTAGTTCTACCTACGCCTCAACTTTTAGAAAGTTGGCCATGAAGTTAGGTGCATTCTCTTTAATTGCTCGCCAAGCAAGAATTATGACACTTAGAGTACAGTTATTTAGGAAAATAGGGAGCACATGACAGGATACAAATATTATTCTTGCATCCATTTCTGGCTTAATTGAAGTTCTTTATATGGGAATATAGAAAGTAGACAAACTGGCATTAGGTTTATTTTACTATTTATATATTTATTTTTGTCAAGAAGGCTTTCAAGCTGAAGTGCCCCCAGAGCAGATTAGCAACTCTTTCCAGAAAAATTAAATCTAGGCTTCAAAAAAATATATGGCACTAAGTTCTACTTAGTGTTCTCCTGGTAGAAAGCCCAATATTAGCTATTATGCTCTGTTTGGAAAACATGACATTCATATTAAATAGTTTGCAATTGGAAGAAAAATGGGAGAGCAAGAAAGAAGTAGAAGACCCAAGAAACAAGGGCAGCTTCTCTCTGCCATGCTGATGTATACTGAATAAAGTGGCCTGTGGGAAGGACCCGAGCAACCAAGGTATTGGACAGTGAAGGAACATGTCAATTCCATGAAAATATTGTTTTGGCTCTATTTTTAAATTTGTAGGATTATTATTTCTTTCAAACAGATAAAACTGTAGGCTTGATTTGTGTCTAGTTCGTACATGGTCCTCGTCACATTATGTTCTGGGTGTCTTATTATGTGTATTATCTCCCTTGTGATTTGATTTCCTTGAAGGCAGGGACTGGGTCTTATTCATCTTTGTCTCCCCAAGACTTACCAAGGGGCCCGGGATCCAGAACCGACTGAAAAATATCTTGACTAGATGAATGAACAGGAACAGAAGAGCTTTTCTAATTTTTCTCAGAAAAAAAAACCACAACACAACAAAACAGAATTAAACGCTTAGTAGAAAGCAATTCAACTAAGAATTTACTGGATCGTTTATTTGAAATGTTCATTCCTGGGTAGTTTCCGGGTAAACCTTATTTAGATCTGGGCGGGGGTGGGGGGGCGGTGTCTCAGGAAAGCGACGGTTTAATAAGCTCCCCAGGTGGTTCTTGTCATCAGGCACATTTGGGAAACTCTGCGCCAAAGTAAAACACCGCAATACAGGTAGAAGATAAATTGAAAAGTAAAGGAGAATGTTTTAGCTGGAGACCTCATTTATATGGACAACGAGCACTGGCACCTCACACCCACTTACACAACATAAGCTAATGCTAGTATTCGTTTACACTGAAGTTCTATTTCAAAGCCAGCCCTCCTCTTCTTAGTAGCACAGCAGTAGCGACCTGACTGCTCCAGTACACGGAGGCCCACAACCCCACCTTCTCAGGTGGTTGGACTGTAAGAGTCCCAGTGTTACTACTTCCAGCTCACTGTTTCAATTTCTAATGTAAATGAGGGCCATTCTGAGATTGTCCGAGAGGTAAATATGCCCACAAAAAGCCTGTGGGTCCTGTGAGATCTTCTTAAATGAGTATCAGATACAGGAACAAAACTGGAAAAGTGAATAGGAAACGCCAGAGCTCAGGGTGGAATGTGAATGTCCATCTGTTCGGCTGGAAAACACAGGCCCTGTGTGATCCAGCATAAGCCCAGGCCCAGGTTGGTAAACACATATTTTACGGAAACGCCTCAGATATGCCCCAATTATTGTGTAGATGTCCAGGTTCGAGCAGAACAAATGGGGCAAGAATTCTAATTGGCTCCTTGGACAAATTCAAATTTTGAATAAGCCAGAGAAAGGGTGATATTGTTTTAGCATCATTTAGTGGTATCTTCTGGCAAAAGTATTACTTCATTGGCATCCTAAAACATAATACAGTCCCTTCTACAACCAGTCACTAAGTGCCACTTGCAAGCTTCTGAAGCCACAGTGATAAGCAATGATGCCTCTGCCAGTGAATGGCTAATAACATGTGTCAGTCACCTTTTTCCTTCCCAGACGCTAAGGTAATAGGCTTTCATCCAACTGTGTCCATTTGCATTTTAGTGTTGTTGGACACGTTGTATATTTATTCTGTTAGGGTCTCTTCTTCTAGGTGCTGGAGATATAAAGAAAAATGAGTCCTGGTCTCACACCATGCAAGATTTATAATCTGATAGAATAATTGCCTAAAATAAATAACGTCATAAGGGTAGAATATGGTAAATCCCAATCATAATCCGTAGACCAGGGCTTCTCACACTTTAATGAGCATACGAATCGGGGGATCTTGTTATAATGCAGATTCTGATTCAACAGTCGAAGATGGAGCCCAAGGTCCTGCATTTCTAACAAGCTTCCAGGTAACGCGGTGGTGTTAAACTCAGAATCACACTTTGAGTAACCAGACATTAGACACCAGAGAAGAGGTGTCAAGTAGGCCATGGGGTATAGGAGAGAGATGTAGAGATAATTTGGGGAGTAACAGACATATGGGTGGCATTTTGCCATGAGAGTGGCTGAGTGTGGATAGATAAGACCAAGGAGTGGGGTGCAGATGATGCATTTCATGCGCACAATTTTGCCTGGATCAAAAGGCTCCTTTCAAGGGCATTGAAAAATAGTTAGGAGCTCAGAGTTGGAGTCTGGTTGTAAAGTGTCTCAAATGCCACTTAAAAGAATTTGAACTTGAAGAAACAGTTCTTGTTCTTGATGGTCTTGGGAGAATCCAGCCGTTCATGTAGCCGATGGCAGGATGACATCAGCCTCACCTAGTCACGTCATCTGATGCTTATACAAATAGAATCATATTAGAAAGTTAGGCTAATATGCTACTCTGGGGCTCTGCTAATTCCACCAACCATTGAAGAAGGCAATTCTGAGTGGCTTTCTCAATGCTGCAAGCAAGTTATTCCTGTAACTAAGGGCAAACTATAAATATGACACATCTCTGTTTCGTAATTGCTTTATTTCGGATTAAGACCAGCAATTTTCTTGTCAGAGATAGGCATGCAGTAGAAAGGGAGTGGGGACATTTGGACAGCTCAGGCAGTTTGGGCATTCTATGGTTATTTTCTTTTAAATTAACATGGCAGTTTCAGCATTAGCACCTAATTTGTTTTCTCTTGTGGTCTCTTTGGTTGGATACTCTTTAGAGTGAAAAACTTGATTAATCCTGTAAAGCACAGACCTGTTGTGTCTTATTATTTCCCTCTGAACTGGACTGACTCTACTGTGAGAGTTTTGGGAAAAGTGAATGAGAAAGTTGGAAAAACCAGGTGTTGGTAACGGGTACCCAGGTTTACTAATCCCATCCAGCCTAGTCACCAAACCAAATGTGTGCATTCCCGGGATTGCCTTTAGCTCTGTGTAACCAGCTAGTCACCATGTGTATGTGATTTTTATATGTTGACACGTGTGTTAATTGGCCTTTCCAAAGGCACCAACTGTGAAGCTATGTACCCAGAGATTGTATGATAAATGTGACTAACTCATTCCATTTACTGAACAGAGCATTCATGGTTGTCCCCACATTTGTGGCCTACTCTATTCTTTTTCAAAATTGTTTTTGGAGGTAGGAAAGCTTGCCAATAGGGGAGAATAAAAGGAACTTCATCTCTATCAAGCTCCTATTTTATTTATACATAAAAATCTGATGTAAAAACGACAAAATGTTAATGTTTATTAATTCTGGGTGGTGATAGTTCTGGTGTTTGTTATGTTTGTTTGTTCTCATTTTTGACTTTTTTTCAAAATAATGGAAATTCTGCTGAGAACTAAGAATAAACAAACCTCAAGACATGAAGTAGTTTCCCACTAACTTTTATTTCTTGCCTCCACTTGTCTTGATTCAGAAACCATGTTAAGAGATTAAAAAAAAAAAAAAAGGAGCGATGAACCTTTAACCTTAAAATTAACTTAAAACTACTTTTGGTTTTGGTGGGGTTTTTTTAATACTAATTTTTTTTTGCTAATTTATACGCATTAAAACTCTTTTGAATGTATAGGTCAATGAGTTTTGACAAATGCAGAGTCTGCAACCAGCACCACAGTCAAGATACATAACGGTTCCATGACCTTTTGTTGTCAAGCCCTTCCCCCATCTCTACCGTTGGCAACCACTCATCTGTATCTGCCTTTCCCATAACAGTATTCTCTTTGAAGTATAATCTTTCCCTTAGATATAACGTGCATTTCAGGTGACTTCTCTTTCACAGGTTCTAATTGTGAGATGTTCTTACTGTTCAGTAACCACAATATGATTTTTACTTTCCAAACCAATCGGAAGTAAACAGTCACGGTAATATAGTTTCTTATCATAGAGCTCTCACTTCATTTTTCAGGCCAAAAAAATATCAAATTTAAATCTTCTGAAATTTACTTTTACTTTACTGATCTTTTTGGGTAAGTGGATTTCACATGGCTTTCCCATAGAGAGCTAATTGCAGCTCACATTTAGTCATTAGAATCTCACGTGCAATTTCTGTCAACATCCTTACGAAAGGTGTAGAATGAACCAACACCAAACTTATTTCACTCTCAAGGGCTAAACAGCACTTCCTTTCCGGTTTCCATTTTGTGGCAGAGGCCACAGTAAGCTGATTTGACAAGAAGGTGACAGCGTTTCTTTTCTTCGTCTGTTCCATTTAATTATTTTTAGCAGGGACATAAAGAAGTTTTAAAATTGCTTTCAGCACCTTCTTTTCAAATACTACATGCCAAGTTCAAGCTCAGACTTAAGCGTAATGAGTCTCTTATCAACACTTGACAGAAAAGAACATAATGAATGAATATATTCAAAATCCTCTTGACAAGACTGCTTATATCTTTCTTTATGAAAGCACAGTACAGATTATTTCCATCTACTTTTCATACATTGCATTTTCATAATCTACCTTGGTGCCTTAGCTATACTAGGAGCTCTGAGAAAAACAGCCTCACTCTACAGACACTGTGGAGAAAAAATAAGAAGAGAAGCGGAAACATCCATTTCACCTTTGTGAGAATTTCGAAAAGTAACTTTAAATTTTCATCCAAAGCAATTAGAAGACACATTTTGACTTGGGAAATGCATATGTTCTATCAATGGAAGTCCGGAAGCACGCATGATTATTTTCTTTAGAAATTTAAAGAGAAGACAATTTTATCACATGCATTAGGAAAAATATCCAGAGATTCAGAGACCGTATGAGGTAGCAGATAGATAATGTAAATGGGCAGGAGAACACATATGACTTCTTATGGACTTTTCATAATTTTTGTATGTATTATGTGAAAGTGCTTAATATACACATGTATATGGTAGTTTTAACTTTCCATAATACTTTTGTGAACAGAAACTAATTGTTTTCTTTCATAAGGAACAAACCTAACATATATGCATAAAAATTAATTTCACAGCATAAAATGCCAAAAAACATTAAGGAGCTGTATGGTCTGTCATCTTTTAATTTAGTACTTACAGTTTTCCATGATTTTTCAGTTTAAGAACTTCAATATGAGAAATGTATTAGTATATGTTCTTTAAATAAAGCAAGGATCTGTTTAATATACCGGGGGGTGCCAAAAATATATATATACATTTTAAGAAAGAAAAAAACTATATTAAAATTGTAATACTCAATATATACCGGTAACAAAAAATGAATACAAGTCATATGTATACATTTTTTTGGCACCCCCGGTATTTGAAAAACCAGCAGCCAAAATAATCAGCCCCTAATTTACATTCCCATTGTAACACTTTGGACATTTGTAATTTATGCATATGGTCTACTTGAATACGCAAGCAAATACACCCCAGCAAAGAAAAGACAAATGTTTATGTACAAATAGTGTTTTAGCGGACAGGCACTCACATGTGAGGGCGCATGTTTTATGACTTGACTCTTAGCCTCAATATAACATACTCACAAGGCAGCATTTTTCTTTGGGGATAAGTTATAACTTTGCCAGGGAGGGCTATTAGGGGACTATTTACTGACATGGGACTGAACCTACAATCCCCACAGAGAAATGTTATTTAAAAAGAAAAGCTGATATACGGGATTTTCGGGAAAATCTCCCTCAGGGACCTGAAATTCTCGATGCCAGACGTGCAATGCAATTTTCCTTATTGGGATAGGGAATGTTATATTGCAGCAATTGTTCCTAAGTGAAATTTGGCAAGAGCACATCTCCTTTCCACGAAAGAGATCTGCAGGTTCACACCGATTGAAAACTAATCACATGAAATCACAGGCTGTTTTTAGAACTCCCACTGGCTTGCACAAGAGAATGTTTGTTTCACTGTCTATGTACAGAGAGACATGTCCTTTAGTTTAAGGTCCAAAAATATTTCCTGGGGGAGTATTTGTGCAAAGGACTAAGGAGATTGAATCCTGGGAGGTACTAAATCAATTTCATCATAAAGACACAACTTCAGTCCTTCGATGCCCTAGAATGACTGCAGAAAGTAGTCAAGGCCCTCTCCCCTCCATCCGTCCCTGGAGCTGTCCCTGGAGTTGTGGTGAGAACTGAGCACGAATTCACCTGCAGGCATCAGGCAACTCCCACTTCCTGTCTTCACCCAATCATGAAATCAGACCCCAGGAAGTTTACCACTTGCCGCCAGGGCAATGTGGGTCATAACTAAGCATTCCTTGGACATTGCATTTCAGAAGGAACAAAGCAGGTGAAATCCCTTGCCTAGTCCCTCTGTGTTGCCTTAGCTCCAAAAAATATTTTCTTGTGCAATGAAAATAGCCAAAGCACAGATGAGCTAGAGAAGAGAATCAATCCTGATTTGGGGCAGGTCCCAAAGCAAAGGCCCAGCTGGCACATTCCCTTCTGCTCACCGGAGGCCAGGTAAGAATGGTGGGCAGGGTCCCCAACAATGGGCAGAGCAGCAATCTTTCAGTTTTTACTGAAGAGTGAGCAAGAGAAAATGGGCTGAAGTCACAGTATGAATATTTGTATTGTATATAAGACATAATTGGATAATACATTTGCACACAAGGTTCAACTTGTTTCCAAATTATTATCTGGTGTTATTCACCCAGCAACACATCATGGTAAGAAGGTGGGCTTATTATTACCACAAATTTAAAAATCAGGGCACCCAAGAGGTTCTCGACTTTCTTCTCAAATTGACAGTTACTGGAGAGTTATCTACTCCTATGACAAACACTCCAAAAACAGCAGCCAACATTTCTGAGTGTTCACCGTGTGAAACGTATTCTGCTTAATGTTTTATATGCATTTACCTAACTTATTTATCCAAACCTATGAGCTATGTGTATGATGGCACAGAAGTGACAGATGAGAAAAATGATGCATTTTGCTGGAAATAGCACTGGATTTAGAGTCTGATTAACATTCCAGAGCCATAGATAGTATGACTTTGAGGTAAACTAGAGGAAGCTTCAAGAAGCCTGTTTGCCCTGGAGGCCCATTTTCACCTACCAGTTCTCTGGCCTTGGTCAAGCTACTTAATGATACTTCCCCTCCCTTTCCTCTGCAGTTAATAGGGATACAGCCTCACTGAGTTCTGTTTGGAGCAGTGTCTAACATATAGAAAGGGCTCCATAAGTGTCTCATTCTTTTTCCTTCCGAGCCCAATGTCATTGGACAAGCCACGTTACCTCTCTAAACCTAAGAAAATGCTTATTTATGATAGCGCCCACCTTTTTCACAGGTTCAGGAAAGATAATATGTATGAAAATAAAAATAGTTTTTGAATCATAAGGTTCTGGCAAAATATGGTATCATTTTTATGACTTCTGAGTTTGTCTCTAGCCCTGGCCAGGCTTCTGAGATCCGTTCCTGAATTTCCTACTGTCCATTTTTGTGTGGAACTAAAAGGCAGTAATTCCTTAATGCATTCATGGAATAAAAACTGACTAAGTCCTTCCTCTGTGCTAAGAGATGGGATATGGAGATGAACTTGTGGTAGGAGCTCTCAAGCAGTCTGCAGTCTGGGAGTCAAGACAGACAAGAAAAGCAATGTTAACCACACGGCATTCTAAGTGCCAGGACTGAAAGGGTTAAAGGAGGCACAGCCAGAGCCACTGACTTGGCCTGCAGTGGACAGAGGGGCCACAGGAGGCCTCTGCAGGGGGGACATTACAACATCCCCATGTCCCCAAAAAACTCATAGTTGATATATTCAATCTCTCTTGCCCTATGGCTCTTTTAAAAAGAAGTGAATATCTATCCATCTTGGGTGTCTTATGATGGTTTGCTTTACGGCAGGGACAAGATGAAGGGCCTCTCAGATAATTTCTTTATGTAGTAACTCTATTAGGGTTGGGCCTAAATGATACCAAAAATTGTGGAACTCACCATAAACCAGATACAATTTGTTTGGCAGAGAAAAATCTGGGTTTCCTAAAACAGGCTTCAGAAAATGGTGTATACAATCTTTCTTTAATTAAATATCTTAGTAATTTGATATCATTAACCAGAAAGAGTTATAGAATGCTAATTATTTTTAATACCCTGGATACCTAATGCCATCATTTCCGAGGTTATCCAGTGCTTCTAGAAGTCTTTCTCTAAAGCGTCACTAATGGTGTCAGGAGAAACCAGGGGCCTGGGTACAGCTCAGGGCCCTCCTCAGGCACATTTTTTGAAGTTTCACTTTTTATCCTAAAAACTAATGTCAAATTTTCAGTCCAAGCCGCAAATTAAATATACTTATTTTAGTAACATTATTTTATATCGTATACGATATAAGATTATTTTCTCTCCAATTATGTTCTCTCTTCAAATCTCTCTAGTTCTTAATATTTCTATTTTCTCCTATCATAAAAGCAATGTCATTGTAGAAAATTTTAAAAACTATATCAAATTACAAATGAACAAGTTTTAGGCTCGTCTGTAATTCCCAAACTTCTAACTATTTTAGTGTTTTCCTACTTAGTTATTTTCACATACATGTACAATAGAGTAATATACAATTATGTAAATACATCCATACAATTGAGGTCATCCTATATCAATATCTTCAAGGCTATATTCCGCTTCTCATAACAGTAATTATGTGATGCACATTTTTATATAACCGCTTGATGAGAGGAAGAATTTAAAGTACAAGATTTGCAGCCTGTGTTCGAGTTCAAACTCTACTTTACTTACTAGCCTCAGGTATAGTATAAATTGAGGTTAATAAAATTAATTTCTTCAGAGGGCGGTTGTGGAGATTAAATAAATCAATACATGTGAAGTACTCAGACACTTCCTGGTACAAATGAGTGATATGTAAGGATTTAGTGTTATTTTTTCCCACGAATTTGAGAGGCTACCTTTGTCAGATTGTGAATTCCCTTATGTATTTTGGTCTGGGAACTTCTGGATCTTCTATTTTCTTTTGTCGAGATAATTTGTCTATTTATGTACCAAAACTACTTTGTTTTACATGCCGTCTTTACAAAGAGGCCAAACCAATTAGGCCAGTTTCTCTCATTACACCCCTTTACAGAATTTTTCTGGCTATTCTTTCTTGTCCATTTTTCCATATGAACTTTAGAATAGTTTGCTTAAATTGTTTTTGTCTTATTATTTGCATTTAAATTGTATTTGCTGACTATTTGAATATATAACATTTTACCCTCCTTCTATAATTTACTGTTCTTCATAACATGCTGCCTTATTTTAATCTTAGTGTGCTCTACTCTTAAGGCCTGTTTCTACTACAGTCTTCTCTATCCCTGATAATTATTCAGTTATTTTTAAAGAATTTGATCTCAAACTTGGTATAAAAAGAGAGAAGAGAAAAGGGAAATAAAATTCTGCCACTTCAAAAGTATAATCTATGTCCCTGTGTACCCAGGTAGCATTCCCAAACCATGCTCCTTGGAACACTGGTGCTATAGGATGTTAACAGGTTTTATTACACAGGGGGGAAAAAAAAGTGGGGTGTGTACTTAAATGCATTTCAGAAATTCTAAGTGAAACAGAATTAAATAAGTTTTTATTTTGCAAGAACTCTCACAAATTTTAATATTGCTAACGTACTTTCGCAATCTCCAAAAAGAGATATATTTTGCAGAAGTGCCCAACCTTTTGACTATGTGCCCTTTTCTAGAAGGAACATCCCTTAGGGTTTAAGCTCCTAGATGCACCAGTTTGGGAAACTGCTATAAATGGGTTGCTTCCAAGATTTGGGGGTTGGTACTAAGGGAGATTTTTTTTTTTTCCTCTTTCTACAAGCACTGTTCAGGGAGGTGGACTATTCATTTTAAAATGCAGAATAATTGGTCTTGAATCTAAAGGAAATTCCTCTCAGATTTGGTCTGTGGGTTGACTGTGAGTTCCATTTTTTGGCAATGGTATGCATTTCACCTCTTCCAATGTCTTCATGTGTGTTTCAGTGGGATGATGGGATAGACCCACCCGGCCAAATGTTACTCTAAATGAGAAAACTGGTCCAATATTCTATTGGTGACACTGACTCAACACTAAGTCAGAAAGGTTGACTAACACAGAGCAAATTGTTCCTAAAATACATACTGAATTTATTTTTAAAACTCTTCATTTGGAAGAGAATAATTTTTCTCCTTCAGGGAATTTTTATTATTTAAACAAAACAACACTCTGCACAAGTATTAGACTATGTACCAAAATAAAGTGTTCTTTTTTTCTCTTCCTTTTTTTTTTTTTTTTCTTTTTTGGTTGGCAGGAATTCATTTTCATGCAGTCATTTGTTGGACCTTAGGGTAAAATTATATTTCATAGTTCCCTTGTTCCCAGGCTATGGTAAAAAAGAGATTGATGTCTGAAATTTCAACTGTATTTGTCTTACAAATTTGTTTGATTCTCTTGGGAATAATTATCTCATATCATTTGAAGGTTAGTAATTCCTTAGGAATGACCTCTCGGTTATAATTAGAGTAAGGATACTTACATGCAGCTAGGAAAAGTGAAAGCTAATAGACTTAGTATCTGGCATTACTATTTTATTAAACTGTTGCTCCTTGAAACAAAGAGCAGGAGTCATAGGGACACTGCACAATTGAGTAATCATTTTTCTTTCATTTTCTGAAAACAGATAATGTTAATACATGATAAAACAACAATGTTCAGTAAGAAACATCTCACAATACAATACTAAATCTATATAAACCAGGGGAAGATGTGTCCAGTGGATGTTGAGAGGGATTTTCAATGATTTCTTCTTTCCCAATATGTTACAAGTAGTTTAGTGAGACCCAGATATTAGATTTAGGACTTATGAAAAGAAAGGAAAAGAAAGACTTAGCTTTGTACAAGCCACTCAGAACTTTAGTAAATACATGAGCTAGAAAAAAAAAATGGCAAGGGAATTTAAAAGAACCTTCAAGTTCTACCCTCCCGTATCCAAGGAAATGGAAGATGGGAAAAAACTAGTTTGGAGATCTTTTTATATAAATTAAAGTTTATTGGGGTGACAATTGTTAGCAAGTTTTGGGATTTTGAGTGAAGTAATTCTTTTTCTACTTTTAGAAAAAGATTGTAATTTAGAGCTTTGCCTATACTGAGTTGTCCCAGGCTCTACACTGTTGGGTCATGATACAAGACACTAAGAAGACTCTGTAACCCAGCCTCAATATACATGAATGTTTTCTTATGTGTCCTTAGATTCAAACAAAGCTCAATTATGAAATGTGTTATTCACTGTTGTAGGACCCACAAATAATCCCAAGCATCAGAGCAAAAAGCTCGACTTAGCAGGAACATTGGATAAATGCCAAATACTTCCATCTCTTACTACATACATATGGGACTTTCTTTTCATGCCTGACAGGTACTAGCCGATTGTGTTTGACCTGATACCATGGGACCAGGAAAAATACTGTATCTGGTTATAGACTCTAACCGTTCAGATAACTTTTTAAAGCCCATACACTGACCTGTATTAGTTGAAGAACAATTACTGAGAACCTATTACAAAGGTGGGACTTCTAGAAAGACCTCTATTTTTTTCTGAAATGCTCTTCCTAGCAACAAAAGGAATCAGAGAGCTCAGCTATCTCGCACTAAAAGACAGAAACTTGAAGCCTAGGTCACTTGCAAATGTTGAGTGTGACTTTGTATCATCGTGTGCTGTGGAATATCAATCTGAAAATGTAATGTAAAAACTAGTCTAAGGGCACCCAACAGAAGCAAACAGCTCTATAAGAATATTCCCATAATCTAGAGTACACTGGACTTCCTTTCTTAAAATCCCTAATAATGATGAGTCTCTCCTAAAAAATTATAAAGCAATGAGGAAATAACCTAAAATAAGCGAGAGTCAGCAGACATAACTAATAGGATAATTAAGACTCGACAATGTTAAAAGAACTAAAAGTATACTCTAAAATCTTTAAAGAAATAAAGGAAGGAATAGAAACCATAATGAAATAATAGGATACAACAAAATTAACTAAACAATTTTGAACAAAACCATATAAAATTTCTAGACATAAAAATGTAGGTACTGAAATTAAAAACTTAATGGCTACGTTAAAAACAGATCAGCCACTGCTAAAGAAAGCATTTAGTGAAGTACGAGATAGATTGGGGGGGGGGCAGAATATATATAAACAATGATATAGATTCCCAAAGTCTGAGAAACAAGGAGACATAAAAAGGCTGGAAAGCAATCACATAGAGGATGAGTTTGGGGCCTGGTAGTGATATGAATTATAGCCTCCTAAGGTTCCTGTGAGGCAACGGAGGAAGGCAGCCGAGTTGATCAACTTCAGAGATTACAGGTTAACATTTCGAATAATCTCTGAAAGAATAGAAATATATACCAATGTAGAGGGGGGAAAAATCACGCACAAGATACCACCTTCAGGCTCAAAACATTGCATATGCACCTAACAATACAGCCTCAAAATATATGAGACAAAAATGGACAGAATTACAAGATGAAAATAATAAATGAACATTTCCAGTATGTGGGTTTGAACACGCAGTATGTGGGTTTGAACCCCTTTTAGAATCTGATAGACGAAGGAGGCAAAAAATTAGTAAGGATACAGGAGAGATGAACAATTCAATTAACAAGCTTAAGCTAATGAACAGGTAGAGAACCCTGTACCTACCAGTCGGGTCTACATTCCTGTCAAGCACACCTGAATATTTATGAAAATTGACCAAACACTAAGCCAGAAAGCAAGGGTTAAAACTATCAAATATTAATAGATATCAGTGAGCCATACAGGTAATTTTAGCTTCTAATGGCCACATTTAACAATGTGAAAAGCAGGTGAAATTAATTTTAATAATACCCTTTATTTTATCTAATATATCTAAATCCTATCTCTTGTTCATACTAAGTCTTAGACATAGAGCACGTCTCAGTTTGAACCAGCCCCATTTTCAAGTGCCCCTTCGCCACATATCACTGTAATACACTTAGAAATCAAAATCAAAAGATAGTTTCAACAATAACAAATTCTGATGTTTGGAAATTTAAACAACACATTTAAACAAACTGCAAATCCAAGCATTTGGAAAATTAAAAAACAACTTACTTCTAAATAATTCATGGTCAAAATCAAATAAAAATTATGACATATTTAGAACTGAACAAAAATGAAAATGTAGATATAAAATTGCATATGGAAACTTGGTGTATGACAAAAGTGGCATTTCAAGTGGGTGAGGAAAGAATCGGCTATTCATTCCATGGTGCTGGACAACTGACTTTTTACCTGGGAAAAATATATAATTGGAATCTTGTCTCACTCAACACACAGAAAATGAATTTTGTTAAACAGTAGGAAAATCTTTCCATTTGGAAAGTGGGACAATCTTATCAAAAAGCTTAAATCATGCTCCAAGAATACTAAATCAGGATAAAATGAAGTATCTCTAGCCAAAAAGCCTTCAGTGATTATATCCTTATTTCCCACATGCTTATGTGAGACGAAGCAGATCGATAAAAGGACCATAATTTACAGGTTAGTAAGGCTCTAGGAACTGTGAACAGGCAACAGAGAGGAAAGTGCTCAGTCCTGGAATCACCTGGAACTGAGTGTGTGGCTTTGGACAAGAAACAACCTCAGTTACTTAGCCTCAGTTTCCTCAGCTGTAAAACAGTGATAAGAATTCCTACCTCTGAAGGTACTCATAGGAATTTAAATAGATCAAGTCCATTAAGGGCCTCGAAAATGTTAGCCCGTTTGCTGTGAAGCATCAGGGCCAGACTGCATTGAAGACAGCTGTCCCAGTGCCCTGCACCTTCTTGCAATACTGCGAGGCCGGAGGAGTTCCGTGGTGATACGTAACATCTCAGGGGCACGCTGAGGCGGACATAAGGACAAGTGCTCTGAAGTCAGGTAAACTTGTGTTGCAATCTGTCTACCTCTTGTTAGCTGTTAGACCTTAGGCAAGTTACTTCACATCTCTACCCTCAGTAGTAGTATCTGTAAGCAGGATTAATAAGAGTACCTATGTCTCAGTCGAGAGTCTTAGCTTCAGCAACAGACACCAGCTCTGGCTAATGTAAGTAGAAAGGGATTGTGTGAAGGGTGCTGAGTCGTGGTAGACTCCCCAGGCTGCAAAGCCAGGAGCCATGCCTCCAACTCGTCCCCAAGGAGATGCCACTGCTGACACCAGTGCTCTGTGACTGCTGACCCTAGAACCACTTCTGCTCCTGGAACTTAGCTCTCTACCAGGACGTGCTCCAGGCAGTCCCTGTTTCTCTGTGCCATTAGTCCTCTGGTCCAAGTCCAGAACAGGTACATGTGACTGACGGAGCCGAAGTCACTTGTCCTCATCCTAGCTGCACCAGAGGCTGGGAAAGTACATTTTCAGCTTCTACAGAGGGAGGTGAATCCCTGACTCCACCCAGACCTCAGGCTGGGAAACACTCTAAGAGAAAGGCATTCCTAAGGATTACTGTGGGGATGAAATGACCTTCAAATATGAAGCCCTAACAGAATTTCAGGGCTCAGCTGCGAGGCTTGATGGAAAACGGGGCAAGACAGCATTTCTGGAAGAACAAGAGAGCGTAGTTTGACCAGGAAATGGGGTCAATGTGTCAGAAAAGTTCTTGTGTTCCTATCGGCCAACTTAACAAATGTTTCCAGAGATTCTGAATTCTGAATTCACACATAAAACATGAAGGACCTTGAAAAATGCTGAACTAGTGTAAGGTTAGGGAAGAAGTCACAGAAAATCCTGTGTTCAGTTTCCTTTTGGAGTGGACTCATCTGTGATGAACCAACAGAGATAAATACTGTTTCTACTGGTCCCAGATTGACAGGTGGCTATGATGACGTAGACTTTCTGAGCAGAAGAAGCAAACATTCTTTGTATTTCTGTTAGTTTTCTTTTTAAAACAGAACTTACAAGATATTTTGGAGACACTTTTAGCAGAAATGTAGAAATTCCTATGTCATAACAGGGCAATGAACATAGGTGACCTGAAGACTCATAGTAAATGATCATGTGGATGCTTGCAATTTTTATTGAAATCCTTTCTGCCGGGATGTATTTCTTCAACTCTGGCCTCATTTTCCACAAATTCTGGGACTAAGTTTTATATTAGACCACAGGCAGTTTTGAGCGGGAGGGACAGACCCTAAGTTCTATCTCCCTGTGAATTCCCTCACAACTGACGCAGGGTTGCACTGCCCAAGACGTAAGTTCGGCACATATTACGTACTACCGTGTTTCCCCGAAAATAAGACCTAGCCGGACAATGAGCTCTAATGCATCTTTTGGAGCAAAAATTAATATAAGAACAGTTCTTATTTTACTATAATATAAGACAGGGCATAATATAATATAATATATAATCTAATATAATGTAATATAATATAATATAATATAATATAATATAATATAATACCAGGTCTTACATTAATTTTTGCTCCAAAAGACGCATTAGAGCTGATTGTGCAGCTAGGTCTTATTTTTGGGGAAACATGGTATGGGCAGTTTGGTGCTGTGTCTGGCCACGCCAGCCCTCTGCTCCCTGGCTCACGCCCCACACTTTCACGCTGCCCAAGTGATCATCATTAAACAATATTTGTTAAATAGCCCTATGCATGGGGCACTGGGCTATGTAAGTAAGAAGAGCAGTCACACCTTTTGGGAGCTTACAATATCAAACAGGAATTTTTCATCATCTGGAGGCATAACACTAAAAGCATCCATTCACACCACAGGGCCCGGCTTTTCTCCCAGCCAGTGGTTCGCTCATCTGCTTTCCAGACTCTAAGCTATCACTTCAAGGCAGTTAAACCTCCGCTCACTTAAAAGGTCCACTACTGGGGGAATTCACTGAAAATCCCTGTGCTAAGGCAGCCCTTGTACCAGAACCTCCACGAGCCCGTCTTTTCCCTTCCACCACATCCGGTGAGCCCCATGCAGGTTTACAAAGGTGATGCCACATTGTCTCTCTGTCCTGAAGCTTACGGGGATCCAGCGGGGGTGAGGCATGCCCAGGTAACCTGGATTATGGTAGAGGCCAGCAGGTAGAGTACAGCTCGTGTAACACATGTCCTAATACATAACACAGGATGTGCACATGAGCACATGGAAGAGAACACTGTTTATTCGGACTTGTGGGCAACAGAGAAGGCTTCAAGGAGAGGAGGGTATTTTTAGGTCTTGAAATTAGGTGAGATTGTGATGGGCGAAGACCAGGGTGGCAGGTGCTGTGAACTTTTGGATGAGTCCTGGAAGAGTTGGGGTAAATGATAAATTTATGGGTCAGGCTGTTGAATAATTCTTTCTCACATAGGGCCTATTTCATCTACTTCACAAACCCTTGGCTCTATAGGTTGGAAGCAAATTGGGATGTATTCCTTACAGGGCTAGGAGCCAGCCCTGTTCTCCTTCTTCCTGTTGCTCCTCCCTGTTTCATCTGGGAGATGTTCCACCCCAGGAGCACAGGAATGACAAGGAAAGGAACGGTCACAACCCAAACTGCAGCAGTGCCAGATGGACTTTGGGGATCATTTGGAAATACAAAATCGTCCAGCCATCCCTGCCCTTCTAGGTCACAGTCAGATGACCAAATACAAGACATTCTCACACATTGTTAAACACATGTGCCCATTTTCTCTCATCCTGGGAGTCGACAAAGAGGCCTCTAGGGGATTTTAGCAGTGGCAATGACAGGGAAAGAAGGGCAAAGGGAACTTAACGGGTGACACAGTCCAGCCTCATGACTTAAGTCTGAAGAGCACAAAGGTCATAAAGCAGAGATGGTTGTTTCTTACTCAGTGAGTTTCTTGGGGAGATGCAGTTTAGAAATTGGGGGGTCTAGCCTGATGCTTTCTACCGGATGTGTCTACTGGATGCTTCTCTCTCTTGAGCCTCCTCCTACCACAGGTTACCCGTCCCTTTACTCTTCCCATTGATTTGGGGCCACACATTCAGGAGGCACCTACCTGTTCTTCCATTCCACACTGCTGTGGTCACCAGGGAAAAGGATGGCCTTAACCAAGGGTCGTCTTCTGAGGAGAGGAAGTATCTGCTTTGCGTCAAATTTCTGTTGAGTTATACCCTACAGTTTCTTCTGCCCGTGGTGATCTCAAATGAAAGCATACAATCATAGACACATGTTTCTACCAAAACTAAGCTATTATTGTCTGTCTTTTTTTTTCTAAAGAAAAAGGCAAATGATCAAATGATGCTTTAGTCCAAAGGATTTCACAACTTCACATTCAAAACCAGCCAAGTTTGAAAGAAAACATTTCAGCTACAGAAGGACCTCTAACATGTGTACAGACAAATTCAGGAAGGACTCATTCTTTATGTGGGTGAGTTACTTGAGATTCTCCCTGATTTTTCTGGAAGTCTGTAGTCTTCCCACGTGCCTCTGCATTATCATCAATCTGACTCTCAGTTCCTTTTTAATGTGGTCACTTATTGCAACCAAATATGTTCTGCTTCTATAATGTGGTAACAGCATATGTTTGGATTACATTTATGCATGTTGTTTAGAAAAAATGGACAGTGTTACTATAAATGAAATTCCTCTGGAAGGCTGATAACTTGTATACTGTGATTTTATCTTTCTGCCTACAAAATGGACACAATTCTAGTGAGTTTGTGACATTACATGAGGGGCTGTATAGAAATTGCTTAGAAATTAATCTGGTTAAGCATAAGTAGTATTGGGGGGTTTACTGCTATTGTTGTTATAATTTTTATTACAATTATCCTGGCTGAACTTGTTTTGATCTATAAATTAGACACTGGATAAAGTAACCCAGACAGGAAGTTCTCCACCAGTGAATGTGAACTTCAGACCCGTTACATCAGATTTAAACTGCCAATAAGATTTTTCTTCTTTTGAAAAATAAACAAGTATGTATTATTTCATCCAGGGCAGCAGGAACAGAATTAGGTCTTTCATCATTTTTATATTATTAATATTTTACTCTTTTAACTTTATAACTAAATAACGATCTATAGCAGATGAGTAGTCAAAATCATTCATATAGTTTACTTTAACAATCAAGTGCCTACACTGGATGAGTGAAAGAAAAGATTAGGCTAAGATGATTCTTTTTTAGAAAAATAAAGATTTTTCCTTCGTTGTAAACATTGCAGACTTACTATAGGAGAGTAGAAGAAAAAACCATCCATAATTCAAACACCCAAAGAGCAAAACATTATAATGGTAGTAAATTTGTATTTGCTTTTTTCTCTATTCCTGGTTATTGGGTTATGAATGTTTGTAATCACACTGTATTTAAATTTTTAAATTATAATTTAACATTACAACATGACAATTTTCCATGCCTTTATTAATCCTTCGTATGTTTTACCTTAAATGATAATATTGCATTAAGCAGATGATTTATAAAAGCATTAGACTGTTTTCCTCTTTTAAATAAAATTATATTGGACACTTTTGTGCATCAAGCTTTCTCCATCTTTAGGATTAATTTTCACTGGATAAATTTTCAGAAGTGAGAGCAAAATACTGGTGTGTTTTTCATCTTTATTTACAAGACTGTTTAAAGTCTATAATTATTTTATTTAAGTAGAATCTTTATCTCTACCACAGGGAGTACTCACTCATCTGCCCTAAGAGAAGAAATGATCTCAAGGTTACAGTGTATAACTTCAAAATTTCAGAGGATTCCCTCGTCATAATGTCCCTAGTTTCAAATGGAAAATCACATATTAATATGATCACACTATTCTTTTTCAAATTCAGGCTTTCACTGTTCAGTTTTGGAAATATCCAGGGCTTGATTCAGTGTTTAGTGTAAAGGAGGGAACTCATTAAAGACTTGAAGGGGAAAAAAAGAAAGAGACAACTTCTCCTGGCAGTATTAAATATTATTTATGTGGCCAGACCCGAGTAATTTCACTTTGTTTTTGCACCATTATGTTATATAGTTCCCTGGAAGGGTGTGACACCAGTGTATGGGAATTTCTGCATGCATGCATCTCACATCTGCTTGGCCGTGTGAATACAACTGTGCCAGGAGCCCTGGATGTCAGTTTGCGGCAGAAATCATGCTGTTGAGATTTAGTTCCTGAGCAACTGGAGGAGAGATTCCAGAGGGACAAATTCAAGAATGACTTAGAAATTATAGACCAGATCACACTACTGTCATAAAACTATCATCAGTTAATAAAATAGGGTTTTCTTTTCAATATGAAAAAAAAAGTTGGCTTTTTTTCCTTTTAAAAAAAATATTGATGTTGGAGGCCTTTGGAACTTTGTCTGACCGTCTTTCTGCTGACTTTTTCATTTCCTGATTCCTTCTTTCATTTCTTTTTTTTAAAATTTTTTTTTGCATATAGTAGAGATCTCTGAAACAAGCTCCCGATGTGTTAAAAACAAATATACATTCCCTAAAAATAGTCGAACTTCAATGTCCTGGCTCCCAGAGCCCTGCTTCTGTGAACAAAAAGGCAGTCGCCCTCCTCGTCTCCCTCCTCCCCTTTTCTCCCACAGAAATTAGGCTGTGGAGACATTTGTAGGAAGAAGTCCAAGAATAAACAGAATATTCTGAATGAGAAGCAAATCTCTAGTAAGGATGAATACAACAGTGTCAGTAAAATGCTTCTATAGATGAGCTTGGTTTAAATGCAAATTCTTATTTATAGCTCCACAGGGGGAAAACGAGAGCACAGATAAGCCAGAATAGAAAAATCTGTCAAACACACACACACACTCACACACACACACACACACTCTCACACATTCACACGCTCACTCACTCCAGCCCTTCGGTGCAACACATTACCTAGTAGAAAGATGGCACTCTGGGGCCTTATCTGAGGCACTGAGAAAGTTAGACCAAGTAGCCACGCCCTGTGCTAAGCACCGCCAGCACCATCAGAATATGGAACTTACACACTGAATTACAGCACAGAGTGTCTGTGTGTGATGGGCAGGGAAGCAGAGGTACATGTGCTCCTGTGAGAGCCCAGGAGAAGGGGATCACACCTTCATGGGACCAGGGCAGCCTCCCTGAGGAATGTATATTTTAACCCAGACCTGGAGCTTGCTAACGGGCAGATGGAGGTGGGGAGGAGGAAGAACATTCCAGGCTCAAGACCGGTGTATTTAAAGACCCCAGGGCTGGTTTACTGCAGGCACAGAGGACTGTCCAGGGTGCCTGAGACAGAGGGAAGAGGGAAATGAGAGGAACTGAAGAGGTGGGCAAGGATGACGTCATGCTAAGGCCCCCAACACTATGAGAGACATTTGAACTTGATCCCGGGGGCATTAGAAAGCAATTAAGTGGGGACGTGACACAAGAAGATTTGCACATGGAGTCTGAGAATATTTTGAAGTAGTCATTGAGGTGAGATTTTCTTTTTTTTCTTCCTAGCATTTTCTTCTTTATTTTTTCTTTTCCAAACAGATCGCTGACCATGCGTTCCATTATTTTAGAATGGTGTTACTTGCTGGGCAGCAAGAAGATTGCTGGATTTTATTTGCAAAAGCCAGAAATCACTTGGGGGAAATTGGAGATTTTCAAAGGAAGTAGAAGGGGTTGTAGTGGGGAGGATGGAGATGTAGGCTTCCCTCCAGGTTAGAAACATAGATGCCTTTGGAGCTGGGGAAGAGAAGAGAGTAGTTAGTAGGTCCTAGAACAGTGGGTTTATGGGACAACCTTTCAGCAGCAGCGAGACCCTAGAGATCTCCTAAAAGAGAAATAGAGATGTGGGCAATTGTCATTCCAGAGAACACCTGTTGGATGCCCCTAAAACCTTGACCAGCCAAGACTCTAGAAGCCTGACAATTCCGAGAAGGCAGAAAAACCTCAAGAATACTTAAGGATAAAGTTGGTATCAGATTAGAAGGAAGGGTCTTCAAAATTGAGAGAAAATTGATCCATGAAAAATAGTGGTGTGATACCTCTTGCACTGCGGATGTGTGGACCATGACTCATACCATGTATGCACATTGAAAGGCTTAGTCTGCTCCTGTGTGAAGAATGGGTTGCAGAGAGGCAGGTGAAAGATAACAGTGGCCTGAAATGGAGTGATAAGAGTGGATGGATTTGCAAAATATTTAGAAAATAGAAGAGTAAGTACTTGGTGATTGGTCAGATGTGGTGTTGAGTGAGATGGAGGATTCAAGGATGACTCCCAGATTTCATGCCTGAACAACTGGGTGGGTGGTAATATAAAATATGACTCCATTTTCTGCAGGGACTAACTGTGCAGTGGAACTGAAGAAGTGCAGCAGACATATACAGGGGGTGTAACATTTTACCAATAGCATATGGACAAACCAGTAGTAAATGCTCCCAAAGGCAGAAACTGTAGTTATTAGTTAAGTATAGATAGTCTCAGATGTCAACACATTGCTAGAGATATTACCAATCAAAGCCCCGTCCACTATCTCAAACCCAGAAAATGAAATATTAGTGTTGAAAGAGGCCTCAGGAGCCCTATGGCTGAAAGGGTTCCCTAAAACAGAAATCTTCTCTCAAAGGTATGTGGCAGCAACCTCTCTGCTTTTGCATTCCCAACACCCCAGCATTTGTGATACTTAAAAACGAGATTGCACATGGGATTCATTCCTAAGTATAAGAAAGTTCTCCTTATCTTACATGGAAAAGAGCCTCATTCACTCGCTGCTCCCAGTTTTGCTCTCTGGAAAAGAGCTACACAGAAGACGACCAATTCTTCTTTTACGTTATGTTTGAAAGACGTGATCGTGTTTTCTCTAAGTCTTCTTTACTGCAGGCTAAAACTATACATTTCACTTATCTATTATTTTCAACGGACAGGTAGTAACAGAAAGAGCAACAAGCATTCATTGCACGTTACGAGTGTCGTAAGAAACAGCAATGTCTTTCCTACTGTAGTGGGACATCTTTGCACTCTGCCTGCTGAGTGAAGAGGACTCTGAAGACTGACAGGTGGGTGGAAGCAAAAAAGACCCTCGCAGCCTGGGATCCTATACGTGGACGGCCACCCCACCATGACACTTGCATTTGACTGTGATGTGAGTAAGAAATAAACGTTCTCTGTTAAGTCATTGAGAATTTGAAGTTTATCTATGACAGCAACCCGTGTTAACATACAATATGAGGCAATGGCTTAGCAGCCAGTTCTAGGAGTTCTAGAAGTGGTAGGAAGGGTCAGAGTGGTGGTACATGTTGGCTACTAGCTAGCTTTAGCAAGATATTACAAGAAAGAGATGAACTCAGGAAAGAGTGGGCCAATTTTTAAGAGAGGTCAGCAGGAACAGAGAAAGTCCAAGTACCAAAGATCTTAAACGGTTGGAAAGGTGAATTGTTTCCAGACCCCAAAGAGTAAGAGATGAAATTGAATGTTTTTGGTGATAATGGCCCAATAAGGCTTCCCAGTTGAACAAAGTGACTTAGTGCTGAAGCAAAAACCAGATTAAAGGGACAGCCCCCCACATATTGTGACCTGAATGAAGCCATTTAATTGAGAGAGAAAGAGGGATGGAGATAAGAAAGCAAAGAAATAATGAAGGTTTGAGAAGAATTTCTAAGAAAGAACTCTAAGTATTGTTATTAGCACAAGAAACGGACTAAGGCAAATAGATTAGAAGCTTCCTAAATTTCTGAGAACTCTCTATTGCCAAAGAAACCCTGAGCCTGGACCAAAACAACAAAAACTCTTTTGACTGTTTAAACATCCTTCAGGCTCTTGAACTTGCACCATCAGGAAGCAGAATAGCCTTCAAGAGAGACTCCTCAGTGCCCAGTGTAGGTGTGCTTGTGGAAGGGAATAAACAAGGGAAATTTTCAGAGAGTAGAGCCATGGTGCTCAAGTGCAGAACAACGGACAGAGGGTATCTCGGAGAGAGCAGAGCCATGAGAAGCCTCTTCTAGACTTGATAGAAAGGACTACATATCACTCAGAGATCCTGGGCTTTGAGCCAGGTGCAGTCACTGGATGGGACTTGGAGTTATTTCCTTGGGAAAGAGGTGAGTGTGGAGGAAGAAGGAAGTGGGTATCTGGCGATCAGAATGCTGGACTGTGGCAGAGACTGCCATGTGTTTCACTAAAACTCATTTCCTTTCCTCTTGGGCACAGAGGATACTTCCCAGAATCCCTTGCATTTAGGTGTGGACACAGGATTGAATGCTTGTTAATACAATGTGTGTGGAAATGATTTACGTCACCTCCCTGCTGAAGAGGTTTAGAAGTAGTGTCTCTCCTCATGCGCAGGTACAGCCATAAGAGAGGAGGATCTTGGGTCCCTGAATGACCTCATAAAAAGCCATCTGACGGCGACATCCACGCGGGACTGCAATTTGAGCAAGATATGAACTTTGATTGCATTGGGTCCCTGAGGAGTCAGAGTTTTTTTCTTTTACTAGGTCTTTCTTTAACAAATACAAGGCATTGTTTCGTTTAATACCCATTTAATAGATGAAGAAATTGGAGAAGTTAAATAACTTGTTCAGGATGACTCACTAAGTAAGAGGGGCATCTAATGTTAGAACTTAGGTCTATCTGGTTCCAAAGCTCATGCTTCTAATCAATGTGCTATACTGTTTCCCAGAAGAGCAGGCTTCTCGAGGCCCCTGGCTCCCCCTCCTCTGGATGTTCTTCGTCTGTCCACATTTTTCAGAACTGAGCACAAAAATTTATGTAATAATTTAGGGGTGATGTGACCTAAATTACTTCTCTCTTCTGGAATCATCATCTATGAATGCAGCCCAGGAACTCTCTGGTTACATTAGTGGCCAAGCTTCATCCTAGGCCCATTGACTTTAACCACCCAACACCCCCAGATCTCCTCACCACTGCCAAGCCCCTTCCCCCAACGGGAACTTGAATAACTATTTTTAATCTAAGGGCAGATTTTATAATCAGTCCTGTTTAATTTCTTCTTGATCATTTCAGCTCAGTGTACTAGCCTGTCCACATTTTTCTTGAATCCTCCAGATGACTCTCCCATCTGGGACTGTCCCACACTGGGAAGGGGTCAGCTTCGTGGGAGGAACACTGTCTTTGGATTCTTACTATGACAAGTCACTATGCGAAGGACTTCATGTGCTCTCTTCATGTAATCTCTTCCTCAGGTCCACTTCAGAGATGAGGCAAGGAAGTTTCAGAGATGGTAGGTAAGGTGGCACAGTTGGTAAGTGGAGGCCATCACCAGCCCTCATCACCGCGTGATCTGAATTGGTAGTTAACATAATATGACCACTTGTTATCATTATTTTTAGAAGTAGAAGAGAACTACTTTTCTTAAAGTAGAAGTTACCAATGAGATACCCTGAGCCCAAACCAGCTAGTCTGGGAGTCTACAAAAGCAGACAGCTTTTCCCCTATGAAGACTGCCTGGCACAAAGTCAGTGCCCAATACCATTTGTTAAAATGGGTCAATGAATGTAGACTTTACTGGGTAGATAGAAAACGCTACATGAGACAAAAGCTTTACTCATACAAATATTTATCAGGCAGCTACCTTATATGAGACACTTTGGGGGAGGGTATGGCTTAGGGAATGGATAAATAATCCAAATAAACAGAGAGGAAGTGAGAGAGAGACGAGAGAGAAAGAGAGAGAGAGAGAGAGAAAGAGAGAGAGAGAGAGAGAGAGAGAGAGAGAGAGAGAGAAAGAGAGAGAGAGAGAGAGAGAGAGAGAGAGAGAGACACACAATACATAGAGATTGATTATCCCATAATTTCCTTGGGTGTTGTGGAACTGAGATGTAAGCTGGCCAGCAGCATTGTGAAGTAGGTATGTGGACTATGGTTATAGAAGCCCTGTATTTAAACCCAATGCAAATATCCAGACTTAGCACAGTGTCAGGTATTGATTCTCTTAAATCAACATTGGCAGACGTTCCATTGGATTGGAGTGATTTAAGCATAACCATACTATGGAGTGGGTAGAAAGTTAATTCAGCCAGGCTTTCTCAATTGCATGGAATTTGTGGCCTCTCCAATGTTCCCCTGAAACAGGCACCAGGTAACAGATGCCACAAAAGTACACCAGGTGGAGGTAACAGATACCATATACACTGTTTGACTCTCCTAAGTGGCAGCCTTTGTCCGTAGGGATTTTTCTCATTCCTGTTCCCACCTAAGGCTTTTCCAGTCTCCTCCTTCCCCTCTCTCCTATTTCTATTCTATTTCCTTCTTTCTAAGTTTCTGTTTCTCCTTCCTCCTCCCTCCCTCCCTTCTTCCCTTTCTTCCTTCCTTCCTTTTCTATATCTTCTTTTTTGGTCTTTATTCTCTTTTCTGTTATATTAGTCTCTCTCCAGAGCACAGTGGAATTAGAGGCTCCAAAGAGGAGTTAAAGCACCTCCTTGTCCTTACTTTGCAGGCTGAGGTTAAAGCTGGCAGGGAACAATCAGAATGCAATTCTAGGAGCAGCCCTTCACAGCCTACGTCATACTTCCTGCTCACAAAACTACCAGCTGAGCTATTCACATGCTGTCATTTCAGGCAAAATTGTTTATACATCACATAATGCTAGTCTATGTTGTGTCTGTTAGAGCCCTGGCGAGGAGTCTGTCCTGGATTGGACAGTTGGACCCAGGCACATGGTCAACACAAAACACGAGAGATCCATATTTGGGCATGAGTATGCCTTAAACACTAATGGGGTTTGGCACAACTGTGGCTCTGAAGTCCAGCCCACAGATCAAGTCACACATCAGGGAAAATCAAAACAGAATTAAGTTGGCCACTTTTTCTTTGCATAGACACAGGAGGCATTTTGAGTTAAGTCTGTGAAACCTTGTTTTTCATGTTCACATCAGCGTTTGGGCATGGCCAAATGTTATCAGTGCTCTATTTTATACAACTTTTTCCCATGCACAGATGAAGAAGGCCCGGCTACAAACCCAAAGCATGAATTCAGAGGCAGCACATGATCAAATGGTACTTTTTTTCCCTAAAGAACTTTGAGATCATTGGATAAACACCCATCTGTCTAGGATAGTTTGCACATGTTCCTGTTCTGTGGATGAGGAATGAACAGGGCCGGGCCCGTGATCGTCGCAAGTAGAAGGTCAAAGCACTAAGTCTCAGGGTAGAACACAGATTACTGGCTCCCATCAGCCTTGGCCTGCCCTTGCATGGACCCTGAAACTTGCAACCTTTTCACATGCATCCTCCATGATTCCTCTTTATGAACTCAACATCTCAAGTACAGTGGTTAACTCTTTGTTCGCCTAATGCTCGGCTAGTCTTAGCTAGTGTGACACTTTCACTTTCAAGATTTCCAAACTGTAATCGGCTTTCGAGTCCCAGATTACATGTTACTTCCACATGGAATCACTCGCTCCTCTCTCTGACCTTGTAGCGCATTATGCCTCTTTAAAGATGCTTGTCATCTTCACTGGATGTCCAATTGCAATTGAAGAGAATTCTGGTGTCACTAGAGGGAGTGCTAGACAAAAAGAATGGAAAGTTCCAGGACCTGCTGGTGACTTTGATTCCAGAGACACAAGTTTGTGTTTCTTGGTCCTTCCAAAGCCCCCACACCACTGCACCATTCTTTTCTAAAACATACGATTTTCCCCTCGTAGTATTTTGGAAGAAGGGGAGATGCTCCTCTGGAACGGAAAAAAGAAATAGCAGCAGCTCAGTAATGAAAGTGCAAGCGAGTTTTCTTCCTACCACATGCTCAGCCTGAGGGCCTGACTAGTGGCCAATTTAGAAAATTAGATTATCAAGGTCACCAGTGAGGGAGAGAAGTACAGATCTTAGATGAGACCAACACTAAGCCTTTGGCATTCCAGGCAACCTGGAAAATTGGGGGATTGTGGCCAGTTAGCTCAGTTAGTTACAGCGTGGTGCTAATAATACCAAGGTTGCTGGTTCGATCCCCGCATGGGTCACTGTGAGCTGTGCCCTCCTTAAAAAAAAAAAAAAAGAAAGAAAAGAAAAGAAAATTTGGGGATTGACTACCCAACTACCAGCTGCAGTCACTATTATCAGAGGTCTTCAATGAGAACCCTGACTAAGAAAACCCCCCGCCCCTTTCCTCCTCAGAGATGGGGAATAATGCCGATGGACACTTAAAGTTCAATATCTCTGGCCTGTCATGTAATTCAAAGACTTAATGTCCTCCTACGCCCACACATTTGTCCTAACAGTTAACCCATTTCTTTACCCAGGGCTAAAAGTCTCCTTCAGGGTTGAGTATACTCGCCAGGCGAAGGGAAGGTATAGTACTTATGCAGGTCCAGTGCAATCAGGACTGAGTCTGATCTTTGTCTCTGGTTCCTGGGAGGGAGCCTCTAAACCCTGGGAATTTCCCGAGCGACAGGAGGATCTCTGTTATCCGTGATGGGCTCCCCAAGAACACACCCGACTTTGCCAATGAGATGACTCAGGATGGGGTTGGATGCCAGAAAGACGACCCCTGTGATTAACGGGTGGGGGCTTCGAGCCCCGGGATACCAGCCCCATCGTCAAGGACAGGGACTAGAAAGTGAACCATGTGGGTAAGGATTCACTCAGTTGTGCCTGCGTGTGAAACTTCAGTAAAAACTCGGGACCTCGGAGCTGGGCTGAGCTGGTCATCATCCCTCGACGTAGTGGAGGGCACTGCTCACTGAGGACATAGAAGCTTTGCGGTTGGAAACCTCCCAGACCTCACCCTGTGTATCTTGTCTTTTGGCTGGCTCTGATTTGTATCCTTTCATTATTTAAAACCAAAACAAAACAAAACAACAAAAACCTGCAATCATAAGTAAAGCACTTTCCTGAGTTCTGTTTGTCATTCTAGCAAATTATCAAACCTGTCAAATTTGCAGCCAGTTGGTGACAAGTGCAGGTGACCTGGGGACCCCAAGTTTGCAGCTGTTGCCTAAAGTGAGGGCAGCCTTGCAGAGAACTGTACCCTCAGCCGTGAAGTCCAATTCCGGGTAGTTAGTGTCAGAAATCATTGCAGCAGGATGATAGCTATCCACATGACAAGATTTGGAACAGAAAGATACTATTCCTAAATCTAGAGACTTGAGTTTCCTATAAAAGAATCAGGACCCAAATAAGAACTCTGTGTTTACATATGCCAGAGGCAGGGCTGTGTCTGAAGCAGCCCTATGGTTCCTTATATAACCAGTGGAAAATCTTAGTCTGTGTTTGCTGAATGAAGTAAAGAACTCTTAAGACTAATTCTGTTACTTTCACCAATGTGAAAGCCATCAGAGTTTTGTAAAAACATGCCTTGTATGTCAAGGTTAAAAAGAGAGAGTGCAAGTGTGTGCATCAAAATATTAACAGGAGTTATTTCTGAGGAGAAGAGTTGGACTTTTCCAAAATATATATAACTTTTGGCTTGCTGGTATGTTTACATTGTGTTTTGCTTTAATGACCTATTAAACAAGGTTAATTGTGGTGGGGAAGCGAGTGGCAAGTGTCTGGGGAGAGAAGGATGTTTTCCAAAGGCTCAATAAGGTACTGGGCTCTTCCTAGCACCGCCTATGCGTAACTTATATAATAAAAATTTTCTCCTGTTGGTGTCATTTGGGCTCTGTGATCTTAGACAAGTCATTTCACCATATGTTAAACTGGGAGTTAAACAAGACGACGGCTAATATTTCTTTCTACTCTAAAATTCTAAGTGCATATCTAGAGTTTCTGTGCCCATATCTCCAAAACATCCACAGATGTTGGAGGTGAGGGAGAGGAGTTCCTGAATAGGTGAGCCCCACTAGGGGAATATTTGCATAAAGCTGATTTAGCAAGTGAAAAATGGACTGTGACAGATTAATGCTGGGAGGCTTGATCTGCTCAATATCTGGCCCACACAGCCTGGTCTGATCAGATCTTCAAAGTCATATGGTCCCTATTTGGTTTTACAATAAATAACTCAGACTTATGAGTTAGACATCAATTAATGAAATCATCTAGCCCAGAGGAGAGCAATCCTCCTGGGCAGTCGTCTTGGAAACATAGACCATCCACTAGGTTTGCCAAGCCTGGGGCTTCTAGTCCTGCCGGCAATAGAAATGGCACGATTCCTCCCACTTCCAAATGACCTTTGCTCTGAAATATACCGATGGTTGCCATGGAGGTCAGGGAGCATTGGCTCCTACTGACTTTACTGATGTCAAAAGGGAATTTTAATTCTAGTCAGAGGTCAGACTCTGTACTGGGAAGTACATAGGGTCCATGGGTGAAGGAGAAGAAACTGCTGGTAAAACTGTGCTTACTGAATTTGTTGTTTATATCCCTCTTAAAAGGATATAGGAAGGACTCCAGGTAGAACTGTTTTGGAAACAGTTAAAGCAGCATCTTGAGGCATCATGTTTCTGGTTGAGAAAGAAAATATTGATGTGTTCATATATATTGAGAACCAAACCCACCACGGGTCCTCAATAAATATCAAGCAATCAATCAATTCTCCAGCCACAGAGAAGCTTCCAGTTCCAAACATGTAGTCATGGAGGAAGCTTGGCCCAAGACCTATCTCTCTTTTCCAAATGATGTGGCTCCAAACTCCAGGAAAAGTTCTGGGTGGTTTTTTTTCTTCTTCATCCCATAGAAACTGACAGCACAGTCTCTGGCAACAGTGATTTCCCGTCAAGGCACGAAAGCAATGAGGTTCTGCCCTGCGCTAGTCAAACTTTTACAAGTAATGCAAAGAGAATCTTAAATTATCACCAGGAAGCTGATTGGAAGGGACTGTACCTGTATTCTGAAATGCTCTGAGTAAAAACTGATGTGATTTTGAAAATGGAAATCTATTGTATGGAACTCTTCTGCACTGAAAGCGCTTGCTAGAAGATCTCCATACACTGCATTTATCTGAGTCAATTTTACATCAGTCAATATGCCTCAAAGATGACATTCTGCATTTTTTATTTAATGATGTACATATTATAAATTTCACCTCTAAGTATTGGGAAAGAGAACATTAAAAATCCACTGTAATGGCTGATAAGCTACTAACAATTTTTAAACATCGTCATTGCAAAAATGATTACCCTTGAAGCTTGAAGATTTGGAGTCACCCTCTTTTCCACTTACAATACTGAGGTTTCACCAAATGTGAAATTACTTCTGAGTGTTCAACTTTTTACATTGCCCTTTAAAATGATGCATGTTTTAATGGTTCCTGGGGCTCATATGATTTGCAAGACTGTTTCAGCTGTAATTTTATAGACCTTTTGATGGACCATTTGTCTTTGGCTTTTGGAAAAGAGAACTAAAGTTAGGTGATCATATATGTTTTCTATTTAATAGCCATGTATCAAATCTCTATATATTTCTTAGCTTGGTGGGATAATATTTTGAAGTATTAACTATGTGAGGGTTTTTTTTCCCCTTGGCACTTTTTAGTCCTGTGACCCTGTGAGTATTTCCCATTAAAACCATTAGCCAATGGTCTCCACTGGAGGGCAACTTCAGACGGGATAGATGAACAAAGTGGCAAATTATGAGTATTTAAATTCAAAACCTGCTTATTCTTGCGTATGACCGAAGAAATGAGGGCAATCAGACCCAACTAATCTCTCTGGGGTTCCATCCCTCACCCCCACCCAAAATAGTGATCCTTAGAGCTGGTGGGAAGAAGAAAGAGCTGAGAAAATCGTGAGTGACTAAAAGGTGGAGGTGGATACTTTGCCAGGCTGGAGGCTGGGTAATCAGGTATAGAGAACCAGGCCTGTTTTCTATCGTGGGTACTGAGAGGTGGCCAACCCCCACAGAATTTCTTTTGTCACCAGACCTCTGAAAAGAAAGTTAGATGGGATGCAGTGATCAGTGAGAATGAGAGAGGGAAGAGAAAGAGTTTAGGTCTTGAAGTCAGGGCAAGCAGACACTGCAGAAGGAAATATGAGTATGTTCTAGGGCTTCTTGTCAGGGGTCTAATGACACATCACTCATTGTAGTAGACGCCACCTTGAAGAGGTGAAGACCAGCTAACATCCAAAATACATGGCACATCTTAGCAGAAGCCAGAAAACATAGATATAAAGAGGCCTAAACACCACCCACCTCCCCAATATTTCACCCCCAAAACACTCCCCAAATGCCTTATTACTAAAGAAGGACCCCTGAACCCATAAGCCATCACAAGAGAAAGGGATAGTGGGAACCCTCAAATCTGTAGCCAGTTGGTCAGAAGCACACGTGGCCTGGGTACCCTGATTTTGCAGTTGGTCTAACCTTTAAATTACTGATCAAGTGTTAGAATCGACTGGATTGTGTTTTGGCTGTCTGATGAAAAGAGATAAAAATCTAAGGAATGGAGCTGTGATTCATACAAGTTTGTTGCCTGAGAAATATACCTCTTCCATCTAGGCAGTATGAAACAAATAACTCTCTTCATTGTCTGTATAAACATAAAAACATGCGGAGTAGTATAAGAGAGGCAAAGTAAACTATGACTAAGTTCAAAAATTAAGTGTTTGTCTGGTGAGCAGAAGGCTGGGGTTCTAGTCTCAGCCCTACCACTCACTATCCATGTAAACTAAGGTGAACCACCTGGGCTTTCTGAGACTGTTTTCCCATCTGTAAAATTGTGATAACACTCCTCAACCTCACCATCACTTGCACAGGGGCATGGTGAAGGTCAAATAAGAACAAGTATGTGAATGCTCCTGTTAGGTGCTTTAACTATTTTTTTTTCTGAGCAACAGAAACATGGAGAGGCCAGTTGCAAGAGCCAACAAGAACACTGGGTGATACGTACTAAGGTTATTCAAATGGTCTGTCCTCGAGATCCAAGAAGCAAAAGCTCACTTGAGATTTCAAATAATTCTTCTTAACTGGCTTATGAGGAGAATGGTTGGTAGTCTGACTATTTTTTGCATTACGATTTTAATCACATCTAAGTAGAGGAAGTATGGAAGGCATGACATCTCCCTACCTCACCTTCCCTCAAAATGCTGGGGAAAACCCCTCGAAATTGGTATTAACCTATTATTATATTTGGTCCAAACATGTGTTCGTTTTTATTTTACAAGGCTGATTTCTGACTCTCCCTATCAACCTAGTCCTTCATATCAGAAGAATGTGTTGAAAAGATGATGACTAACCTAAATAAAGCATGTCAATCCTCTTACGCTTCATCTCAAGGAAAGTGAATCAGAGGCCAAGAAGCTACGAGATATTGCAAAGAAATGGGACCATAAAAACTAGGACTGGGTGATAGATAAACAAACGCTGGGAGTGGCGGTATGTGAATGCAGGAGAATTATTCAGGACTGGCCCCAAGGCCTGTGGGGCCCATATAGACGCACGCCTGCAACGGCCGGCCACACATACACGTTTAACTTACAGCAGCTCAGCCACATATGCTGAGACAGAGCCTATCTTTCTGTACAGTTAGAAATATGATAAAATTGTTTCTTGCATATGTACTCTTTATTATGTATTCTATTTTACTATATAATAAAACTTTTATACATACGTATCACTTTATTTCATATGCATTACAAGAGGTTTTCAAGGAATGATTGGACTACACATATTTCTTGCCTTCAATCCTGACTTTGGAATCAAATCTCCATATAAAATGGAAATTTGTTGCAAGTCTTCATTGTCAATTCTTGCTAAGTTAAACGAAATTTAAATATGAAAGAATCATGCCACTCTCTACAGCAAAGTCATTTATCCATATTTACCTACTTTTGGAGAGGTAAACTAATTCCAAATTTATCTGGAAGTGAATATCCATACTAGATTTACAGACCTTTTGATGAGATTTGTACCTCCTTTGCTAACCTGTTTATTTCACTTACAGCTAACCCGATTCCAGGGCTAACACTATAGTTTCAAAATCCACAGGAACTTGGCTTCCAGAGGTGCTGGCTTCACAAGTGGAACAGACGGTAAGGTGAGTAAGACATCACACGCACAACCAACACCTGACATGGGGCAGAGGATCTGATTTGAAAACCAATCCATTTTAATCACGTCCCACATTAGGAAGATAGACATGCAATTCACGGGAAGGAATAGGGCAATGCAGGAAGTCAAAAAATAATCTTAAATGTCCCTTTGCTTTTGCCAAAAGTCTCTGGAGATCCAAATGAAGTTTTGGTGAGAATAATTTTGCAAGCACAATGAAGAAAGTATTATTCACATTTCCAATTATGCAAAATTGTGATGAAATCATTTGTCTGATACCCTTCAGATTGGTTACTTCTAGACGCCAGCAAATTGTGGAATTAGAAAGTGAGTGTAACAGGTTACTCCTAGCCCAGAAGAGACTCGAGAGAATGGCATCTTCACATTTGTCATCCCCCTGCGGTGTTGGTGCACAGAGTAATTCTTCCTACTACAAGAGAGGTGAGCGGAAAACGACGTAGCTGGTAGCCTTAATTCTGTTCCTGACATCACCACTCATGACAAAACCAAGCCCCGAAGCTTCACCTCCAGAAATTCTGAGGCTATGTGTTCATTGCCAGCTATGTCCCCTCAGGAACAGATTTGTTGATGAGACCTGGTCCACACTGATTAGGTTTTTAAAATAATTACCTAAAATACAAATTTTCACACTTTTGTCTATGGTACCATAGGTGTTTCCAGGGGTACAGAGAAAGTCAGAGGTCCCTCTCCCAAAACATTTCCACTTTTATCTATTTTATATATTGAGATTTTGCTTAAGATTTCATGTTTTAAAAGTTCCATGGTTTAAAAAAAAAAGTTTAGAAATTACTGATCTAAAGTGCAGTCCTAACTATTCATTTTTTTCGTCTTTACTTGGACCTAAATAATACCCCCAGGCGATGAGTTTCATAGGCCGATGATGCATGGAGTTAGAGAGGATGTCCTTGAATCAATTTTCAATGGAAACCTTTCGACTTAATTGAATACTGTCTGGGCCTTGAATTATGAGAGGACAAACTAGAAACACCTGTGTGACCAGGCATTACTTCAATGTCTGTCATTTCTCCCCTGACACATCTCATTCTGGCCAAATACCATAACCCGGTGACTTCCAATTGGTCTTCTGCATTGTTTTTGTATCTTTATATTTGAGTTTCCCTTGAACAAGTCTTGGTCGAATGCAAAGTAAGCGTCCTGCTTTTCAATCCAAGAACTTCCTAGCCTTCCTTCCTTGCTGGCCAGTCTTGCTAGTCAGAAACCTCTTCCAGCCTATTTTAGATGGTGAATTAGAGATATGAGAGAGATGTTCACCGTTCGTCTAGCCAAGAGTAAAATTCAAATGTCCCTCCAACAGCGGAGTAAAATTCCATAGTTTTTGTTGCTGCCATTTTCCCTGGAAGCAGGGAACGATAAAGGTCTGTGTGCGTATTCATCACTGCAATGGTTGGAGAGGGGAAGCCATCGATGGCTGGCCAGTGTTTACACCACTTCTGGCTTCCAGCTCCTAACACATAGCTCTTTGCACGTGGGTAGTCATGTTCAATGTTGAGACTTACTGTTCAACTGCATGGATTCCTGGAGAAGCCGTGAACTTGATGCTTGTTCTGAGGAGAGAGTGTCGTTTGCAGGAGATCAATTCTCATTAAGAAAATGCTCTGTGGCTTCAGTGAGGGCCACAGGCACTCCCCTGTGGAGCTGAGTCACTGATAAGATCCACCCACCAGTCCCTTCCAGGAATGTTCCATGCCAACTACCGAGCACCTGGGAAAAGGGGCCTATCTCGCTTCCACAGCAGGTCATTCCAAAGAGGAAAATGTGGTCAGGCAGAGAAGGAGGGGTACCTCCTTATCACAAAGCCTCCTTTGATAGAATCAAGCTCACTTGACTGTTTGATGAACCCCAGGCCTCCCAGGGCCCGCGTCAGCACACAGCGGCACCGAGTCCTGCTCTCCGAGGAATGATTGTCTGAGAGCCTCACAAAGCTGGAGCTTATAACACCCTGCCAGCATTCCTCGAGGACTCTGCCAGCTGCAGCATTGCTTAGGGCCCCTGACTCGGCAAGGGCCACGGAAGACAGGCATCTACTCTAACAAAGTCCCAAAGGTTTAAAAATAAAAGGCCCACAAGACCCACACTCCTGACCCCGGGAGAGACGGAGCTGACCGAGTTGTTTCTACCCACTGAGCCAAACCCAGAAAAAGTGTTTGGCTGGACATGGTATTGAGTTTTCTGTTGGCTTCTCAGGTTGACCCACTGACCAAACATGATACCACACCACTGCTTGGGATTTTGCAAGTTTATAATCCATACAGAAGAAACATTGTTATATAAACCTTGCCAAGACTATAGGCCTTTTAAATTCCCAACTAAGAAGCTGAAGAAATTTATGACAGTGTTGCTAGATGGGGAGGCCAAGTAAACTCACAATGTTGATCTTAGGTCTGTTTAAATTTCTCTTGCCTTCTGGCACTTTAAGCCGTAGTGGAAAGAAATCATTTACTCATAGGTGCATTAAGCATTTGGAAACACAGGGGTACCGGGGAAGAGCATGAGAAACATAATTGATGTGACACATGTGGTCCTGGCCTGTGGAGGGCAGGATTTCAGGCCAGCACTGTAGCCGTTCCTGTCATGGGTGGCACAAAAACCTAACAGTACCTTCGTGTAATAAATAGAGTGAATTATGCGAAGGCTCAGTTTTCCTACCAGTGAAGTTATTGGTAATTCTCTCTGTCCCCCCATAAAAGGACACACTGCTTGGAAATGGAGCTAGTCATCATATCAGGAAGATCCAGTTGGCCCCAAAGTATAAGGACTTGGCTTTTTAATGCAGGTTTCCTCTGCTGCTTCGTAACTAGTTCTGGGTCTCTTGCTCTTTGCGTCTGTAATGACTGCAGGGTTAGCAACAAGTCACTCCGTTTCAGATCCTTTTAGGACTGTAGTTGGAAGAGAATAAGATGAACCCTAAAGAGAAAAAAATCAGCATTGAGCACAGGATTCGGCTTTCCTTTGCTCATTGCATATCTTTGTGGGAGAATCTGAGAGCCAATCAACAAAGAACACTTTCTGCAAAAGGTGGCAGTTCTGTGGGCCTCGTGGAGGAGTGTGAAGCAAAATGCTGTGGGAATCTCCACGTTTGCCCAGAGTTGGAAGGGAAATGAAGGAGCCTATTTTTACACGCCAGATCACCTTGATTTAACACAAAATGAAATGCAATTTGATATGAGAACTGGTAATGGACTAACAAATGACTCAAGTAAAAAGTCATTTTAATGTAAAGTCCTGGACAAGATGTATAACCTTCCCAGGAAGCCTGTTAATTGTGCGTCCCTAAGGTTCGTGGCTATAGGAATTTTCTGGATGTGACGCCTAGCCCTTATCTACCCTCCTCCCGCCGTCTCCACTTTAGTGCTCACTCGTGTGTAATCTGAGTATTTTATATAAGGAAAACTTGCTGAAGTTGAAATTGGAGGAAAATATGCCTTAATAGAATTTATAATTTAACAATCCAACAAGTCAGACTAGAATTTATTGGAATAACATCTCCTAAGAATCTTCCACGTCATAACTTACACAATCAGTGACCTAGATCTTTAAAAGGAAAAAGATGCCTTAGAATTTTTTGCAAGCTGAATAAAGCTGGACGTATTTAAAGGTCATTTATAGATGTAAGGAATAGTGAAAGGGAAAAAAAAGAGAAAGACAGAGGGAGAAAACAAAGGTTTGGGTTTCTAATTTCCTTGTAGCAGGAATGACTTTCTTCTGTTTTCATTCCCTCCAGTCTCCACCCTACTCCCATTAAGTTCTTGGATTTGTGTATCTTTAGATGCAGACACTCAAATGCTTTCTTCACTCAGGAAGTTATTCTCCTCACGCCTTGTGAGGTCTTGGAACAAAAATTAGTTGAGAAAGAAACAACTGCTGCTTCTCTGTCCAGAAAAAGAAAATTACATTGCATCATGTAGCTCAAAAAAGCGTGTTTTTTGGGGGGAGCCGGGGTAGAGATAGCGTTGGGGGTGGGGGTAGGGAGGCCGGCAGAAGGAGAGGAGAATCTCATTTCCTACATGTGTAATTTTTCTCCTTAGGGGAATACGTGAGCCAAAAGTCACTGTCTGCAAACGTGCTTTGGAGAGGAACAAAATGAACGTGAACAGCATTTAACTGGGTATAACCTCCTCCTAAGTTAGAAGGTACGGTATTTGTGCCTGTGAGGATTCTGAGTCTCTCTTTTTTTTTTTTTGTCTAATTTCTTCATGTTACCCCTCACTCTCATTCCCACTAACCCCCATCCCGAAATACTAAGACTTTTGTCAATCACAAACACAAATATTTTACGAAAAGTCAGTTGTACACTCAGAAAGTTCATTGCTTGCTCCCTTGAGGGTGGGGAAACATGGTTTGGAAAGGCTCCATTTATTGGTCTATAAATCACGGTCCCCATGTCTGCCCCAGCCGCTGGGGTGCCTGAGGTCAAGGGACCCTTTCAGAGCTTAGAAGCTCTAAAGCTTCTCTCTTTGCCGGGCTCTTAATCAACCCTCCAAAGGCAGAAAGAACATCAAACAACTAAGATGTCGGAGAAGGATTGGTAGCTTAAATGACTCAGCCCCTGCTTGAGAGGAAGAATTGCTTAGCGATTTTGCCATGTGGTAAGTGATTTTTCTGATTATCTGAAGGCAGATGAAGGACAGACAAGGGAGAAAGAAGAAAATCATTCCAAATAATACAAGTGATTTAAAACCAACAGCAAAGACGCAAATACCAACCCCTCTGAGTTCCCTCCTCTTTAAAAATAGAGATAATCATAACTGCTCCTGGTGTCCCTGAGAGGACTCAGGGCCAGCAGCCCAGCATGCTGTGGGATGCCCCGTCTCCCAACCCACCTGCCCGGGTCAGATCCTAGTTCTTTGTGCCTCAGTCTTCCTCATCTATAAAATAGTGATCATTATAGTCCCTCCCTCATTGAGCTGTTGTGAGAGGTCATTGAGAACAGACATGCAATATGTTTGGAATAGCCAGGTAGGTACTAAGTGCTCACGAAACGTTAGTTATTATCCTAGCACAGGTCAAGTCCCTGACAAGATATCTAGGCCTTCAGTGAAAGCTGGTTTTCCTACCCACATTTCCGAATTATCCAAAATGCAGCAGCATGAAATAATTACAAGAACATAAGTGTTGGTGCCAGTCAGATCTGGGTTCAAATCCTAGCTTATTCACTCACTAGCTCTGTGATCTTCGACAAATGACTTTCTATGTGCCTTGGATTCCTTAGCTCTAAAGTAGATAACTATACTCAACTCACAAAATAGCTATGAGGATAAAAATCATAGATTCCACAGGAAAATGTTTCATTTGATGGTGATGTCTTAGAAGCTGTCAGAAACCTAAGATACATGCTCAGTGTTCACCAGTTTTAAAAAAATAAGCATGTGCTGAACTCCCACTATAGGCAGATGCTTCAGTGCTAGGTAATAAAGATACAAAGGTGAATATCACACAGTCTTGCCTCAAGGAAATTCAAGTCTAGGGAAGGAGACACATAACAAAATGTCATTTTAGTTCTCTGTGGCTCTTTGTATTGTCAAAGCATATTCAGAAAACCAGAGGAGACTCAAAAACATACTGTTCCCTTGCTTGATACATCTTTCTCCAACTTTTTACCAAAGTAACTTCTATTATCCTTCAGCTTTCAGACTGAACTTCACTTGCTCAAGAAAGCTTCTCCAAACTCCAAGCTCTTACACACGCTGAAGGCACCCCATGTTTCCTACTTTTTGACACTCATCACATATATGATGGATTGTTCATTGTGTAATGAACAATTACCTTCCTACCTCTCAGCCTTCTAGCATTTTCAGGGCTGTGTTAACTCATTCACTTAGAAAATACAGTATAAATCTTTTATACAGGAAAAACTGCTATGCCCCCCAAAGCTACTTATGGGTAAATGAACTGATTGTGAGGTGAATCAATTATTCTAGGACCTCCTGGGGGCCTCAGTGTCTCGCCTCTGGTCTGAAGGAGCAGGAGGCAATTCTGTGACCAGGAACACAATTCAATGAATCAAGAATTACTTTGAGAACCCAGGAATAAACCCTCACATATAAGGACAAATGATTTTCAGTAAAGGATCCAAGGCCATTTAATGGAAAAAGGACAGTCTTTCCAATAAATGGTGCTGGGAAAACTGAATATCCACATGCAATAGAATGAATTTGAACCTTTATACCATATAGAAACATTACCTGAAAATAGATCAAAGACCTAAACATAAGAGCTAAAACTATAAAACTCGTAGAAAAAAACATAAGAGAAACCTTCATGACATTGGATTTGGCAATGACTTTTGGATATGACACAAAGGCACAAGCAGCAAAAGGAAAAAATAGGTAAACTGGACTTCATGAAAATTTAAAACTTTTGTACATCAAAGGACACTATCAACAGAGTGAAAAGGCAACCCAAGGAATGGGAGAAAATATTTGCAAATCCTATATCTGATAAAAGATTAATATCCAGAATGTATCCAATTCTTACAGCTCAATGACAAAAAAACTAACTTGATTTTAAAATGGGCAAAAGACTTGCATAGACATGAATCTAAAAAAGATGTTACAAACAGCCAATAAGCACATGCAAAGGTGCTCAACATACTAATCATTAGGGAAATAAATGCAAATCAGAAATATAATGAGACCCCACTTCACACCATTAAGATGGCTAATATTAAACAAAACAAAACAAAACAAAACCAGAAAATAATAAGCGTTCTGATCAAGATGGCGCAGTAGGTAAATGCTGTGCTTGTCTTCTCTCATGACCACATTAAAATTACAACTAAACTACAAAACAACCATCATGAAGAATCACCTGAAGTCTAGCTGAACCAAAGCCTTACAACTAAGAACATGCAGAAGAATCCACCTCAAGACTGGTAGGAGGGGCAGAGACATGGAATGGGCTGGTCCCACACCCACGTGTGACCATTAAAAATCAGAAAGGATATCTCGGCTGCAGAGGTCCCCTCCAAAAGAGCAAAGGGTCCCAGTGCCACACTAGGCTCCCCAGTACAAGGTTCCAGTGCCAGGGAGAGAAGTCTCCATAATTCATGATTGTGAAAATCTGCAGAGATTGTGGTTGAGTGAGCTGGAGGGCGGCTGGAGTCCCAGGCACTCCTGTTCAAGGGACCTGATAGGGACTTACTTACCAATGGAATCAGTGGCTCTGAGTTCTAGCACTGGAGCAGCAGCTGGAGAGGCGGCATATGGCATATGGTGGGGAACTGAATCGTCTGCCTTCAGGACAAGAGTTGGAGGTACAGCTTTCTCCAAGATGGAGGAGCTAGCCGAAGCCATTGTTTCTTTTTTGAGCCCTCCCCTTTCCTGCATGCAGACGCAGGTGGCCGCTATATCTGAGTCTCCATCAAGTTGGCTAAAGCCGTTCATTCGCCCTGCCCTAGTGATTCTGAGAATCCACTCCACCCAACTTTCAGGCACACCTAAGCCACTTCTAGTGGCTTTTTCATACAAACCATCTGCCTTGGCTCATGCTTCAGACTTTCCTAGGGTATCTCAAAGGTTCACAGAACACAGATAAGCAGCATCTGGCTTCAGCGTGTCCTCAGTGAACAGCCCAAAGTGTGTACCTCAGTGAACAGCCCAAAGCCCTGCACTAGTAGCAACCTGTCTTCGTTTGTGGCTTGGCCTCTTGAGGCACTTCCAAGCGTGGTGCAGGCTGCGGTCATCTGTGGATTGCTTTGTGGCTCCTGCCAATTGGCCCCACGTGGGGCATGGGCTGCAGCTGAACTTGACCTGCAACTGGTCCTCACCCAGGTGGCCCTGGGGCTGGTATGCCCAGTGGCAAGCATCAAAATGAGCTGGAACATATCACCCACTTGCCTCCAAGGATGACACACCCAAAGGGTGGATTGGGCAGGCACCAGAACTCTGCTGAGGCAGATCCTGCTCTGTAGGGTCAGCTCCTGTGCAACAGCTCCTCCACTGTAGTCAGAGTAGGTCCTCACAACCAATTAGCCTGAGGGTCAGTCCCTCCAATTGACGTACAAACAGCAGCCAAGGCTCAACTACAACAGGAGGGCACACATAACCCACACAAGGTGCACAACTGGACTGCCTGGCTCAGATGACCAGGAAGACAGCGTCACTGAGCCTCACAGCACACCTACTACATAAAGTCACTCTGCTAAGACTACCTAATACATAGAAACAAACACAGGAAGGCAGCCAAAATGGGAAGACAAAGAAACATATCCCAAATAAATGAACCGAACAAAGTTCCAGAAAAAGAACTAAACAAAATGGAGACAAACAATCTACCAGATGCAGAGTTCCAAACACTGGTTATAAGGATGCTCAGTGATCTCAGAGAGAACTTCAACAAAGAGAAAACATAAAAATGGAGGTACAGAACATAAAAAATATTACATTCCCGAAACCATTTAAAAAAAGAAAAGAAAAAAGCAGCATAAAAAAGAACCAGTGAGAAATAAAGATTACAATAACTGAAATGAAGAATACATTAGAGGGAATCAACAATAGCAGAGGATTGAATCAGCAATTTAGAAAATAAGGTAGCAGAAAACACCTAATCAGAACAGCAAAAAGAAAAAAAGAATTTAAAAAATGAGGATAGTTTAAGGGGCCTCTGGGACAACATCAAGTGTATCAACATTCACATCATAGAGGTACCAGAAGGAGAAGAGAGAGAGCAAGGAATTGAAAACCTATTTGAAGAATAATGACAGAAAAATTCCCTAACCTGGTGAAGGAAATAAACATACAAACCGAGGAAGCGCAGAGAATCGCAAACAAGATGAACCCAAAGAGGCCCACACGAAAACACATCATAATTAAAGTGCCAAAGTTTAAAGACAAAGGAAGAATCTTAAAAGCAGCAAGAGAAAGCAGTTAGTTACCTACAAGGAAGCTCCCATAAGACTATTAGCTGATTTCTCAACAGAAACTTTTCAGGCCAGAAGGGTTTGGCAGGAAATATTCAAAGTGATGAAAAGCAAGGTCATACAACCAAGATTACTCTACCCAGCAAGGCTGTCATTTAGAATTGAAGGACAGATAAAGAACTTCCTAGCCAAGAAAAACCTAAAGGAGTTCATTGCCATCAAACCAGTATTACAAGGACTCTTAGAAGGACTTCTTTAAGACAATATATATATGAATAAAATGGCAAAACTACATACCTCAAAAATTATTTTAATGTAAATGGATTAAATGCTCCAATTTAAAGACATAGGATGACTGAATAGAAAAAAACAAAACAAACAAACAAGAAAAACCCCTTACATATGCTGCCTACAAGAGACTCACTTCAGATTGAAAGACACACCCAGACTGAAAGTAAAGGGATAGAAAATGATATTTCATGAAAATGGAAACAAACAAACAAACAAAAAGCTAGGGTAGCAATACTTATACCAGACAAAATAGACTTTAATGGAAGACTATAACAAGAGCCAAAGAAGGATCCAGTAATTCCATTTCTGGGTATTTATCTGAAGAAACCCAAAACACTACTTCAAGGGGACATATTCATCCATACATTCATTGCAGCCAAGATATGAATGCAACCTGGGTGTCCCTGAATGGATGAATGGATAAAGAAGAGGTGGTACATATATACAATGGAATAGTACCCATCTGCAAAAAAAGAATGAAATCTTGCCATCTGCAACAACATGGATGGACCTAGAGTGTACTGCGCTGGATGTAGTCAGTCAGACAGCAAATGACAAATGTCCTATGATTTCACTTATAAGTGGACTCTAAAGAACAAAATAAACAAATGAAACAGGAACAAACTCAGATACAGAGAACATTTTGATGTTTACCTAATGGGAGAGGGTTTGGAGGTGGGTGAAAAGGGGGAAGGGATTAAGAAGTATAAATTGGTTGTTACACAGTAGTCATGGGGATATAGGGTATAGCATAAGGAATATAGTCAATAATATTGTAATAACTGTGTATGGTGTCAGATGGGTACTAGATCTATCAGGGTGATAGATGGGAGGGGAGTTAGGGTTAGGGTAGAAAGGGTGAAGGGATTAAGAAGTACAAATTGCTGGTTATAAAATAGTCATGGGGCTGTAAGTAAAGCATGGGGAAGATAATCAATAATATGGTAATGACTCTGTATAGTGCCAAGTGGGTACTGTTGAACCTGAACAGTACACCTGAAATTAATATAATATTGTATGTTAGCTATATTTTACTAAAAATCTTAAAATAATAAAAGATAAAAATTTTTAAAAGAAAGAATATAATAAGTGTTGGGAAGGATGTGAAAAATTGTAACCCTTGGGCACTGCAGGTGAGAGTCTAAAAGGATGCAGCAACTAGGAAAACAACAGGGCAGCTCCTCAAAAAATTAAATATAGAATTGCCATATGATCTGGCAATTCCACTTCTGGGTATATACCCCAAAGAATTCAAAACAGGACCTCGAAGAGATATTTGTACACCTGTGTTCCTATCAGCATTATTCACAAAAGGTAGAAGCAACCCAAGTGTCCACCAATGTATGAATGGATAAAGAAAATGTAATATGTAATACAATGGAATATTATTAGCCTTAAAGAGGAAAGAAATTGTGACACATGCTACACAACATGAATGAAACTTGAAGACATTACGCTAAGTGAAATAAGCCAGTCACAAAAGCACAAAAACACTCATGCCACTCATTTGAAGTACCTAGAGTAGACAAAATCAGGGAGACAGAAAGTAGAACGATCATTGCCAGGGGTTAGGGAGAGAGGGAAAAGGGGAGTTACTGTTTCATAGGTACGGAATTTCAGTTTGAGTAGGTGAAAAAAGTTCTAGAGGTGGAAGGCGGTGATGGTTGCACAATGTAAATGTACTTAATGTTTCTTAACTGTACATTTAAAGTTGATTAAAGTGGTAAATATAATATTATATTGCATATATTTTACACAAGTTAAACAAATAATAATAAAATTAAACATTTACTCTGAACTAAAAGCATTAGGGTAATGAAGAGAGTCTGAGAATCCCACTCAAGTTTGAAGTCTGAGGTTATCCCTGGGGTAAGTCAGCCTTCCTTGAAAGGCTGAAGGGCAGTGTCCATTCAAACAGACAAATGAGGAAAGAAGGCAGGATGAAGCTTGATGGTGTTTGGCGTGAGCCTGGAGTTTGGAAAGACACTGGTCTGCGTGAGCTTCACTTACTGCTTCTTTAGATACTCTTGTTCAAGGAAATGGACTCCGTCTGTTCTGAGTCATCTGCAGTGTTGCTTTGAAGATCTTGTTGATGGCAGGAAAACTTTAGCCTCTTCTTATTGCTTTTGTTTTTAATGAAGGAGTCTTTGTGATTGGCCAGAAGATGGCAAAGCCAGTAAGACTCAAATTGATATCCAAAGCTGAGGCCTGTGGAGTTTGAGTCCTTTCAAAACTTGGCACAAAGGAAAAGAGCTGTAAGGAAATGCTGCCGAATGAAAGTTGAAGAACTCTGGGTACCAGAAAAGTGAGCTGGGATGAGCTCCTCGAACTCCTTAAGTCTTCTCCTGCCAAAAGCAGGATGAGGGCATGTGGCCAGGATCCCAGCCTTGCCTCTTGGTTGCTTGGCTCGTGTTCACAGAGACACATCTTATGGCAGAGTAATGTGCCCCACCCAGCTAGTACCTGAGGTACACATGAAAACAACTCAGTCCAGGAAAGCCATCTTAAATGGAAAACAAGCTACAAAGTGGGAGGAAGACCAGAATGCTAGAGGGATGCTGTTAACTGTGGGAAATGATCTTTGAAAAGAAAGTGAACCAAACCTATTCATGATTCTTCGCACCACAATTGGTGAAACTCAAGGAACCTCTACACTGAATCCAGTTTAGTTGCCTTGTTTGAGGGACGTGGGGCCTTTTATTATTTGGCCCAAAGCAAAATTATCAAAGTTGCCCCCAGTCAATAGCAATGGGAGACACCAAATATATCTATTCCTTGGACAATGTCAACTTTTAGAAAGCAAACTAGTTCTAAATCTGAAAACAGAATTCATCCAGCTATGGATTTTGGCCTATTTCCATATGGATTCATCTAAGGATTTCTCTTAGAGAAGTTCCTTTCTGGCTTGTTTTATATGGGTAATACCCTCATATTTGGGATTCAATGGATCAGATCCGGTCTTGCTCCTAAAAAGGAGTGCCCAGCCAAAAGACACTTTAATACTCAGAGCCAGGGAAACTCTACACGTAGACAGTGAGCAGTCTATGAAGGGTGTCAAAATGGAGTGTAGTGTGAAGAAGGAAGGGTTTCTTCAGAGTCATATACAAAAGTCACATGGAGAAGCAGCAAGGCCAAGAAACAGCAATTCACTTCCCAAGCCTAAGGAAAGGTGATGTTTAGACACTGCTGAGTCCTGAGGCAGTCCATAAAGGGAGCTATTTACATTTCCTGTGGTTGCAGGACTAGTGAGATTGCCAAGCCCTGAGACACATGACCATTGCTGTCAATGACTTTCAAGAAACTTCACTGGCCTCTTTTCACTCTTCCAAAGTTTTAGCTGATTTCCAACTTCTCTTTGCTCTGGCCCTGGGCTATTGCTATTATGAAAGGCCCAGAATAAATCTCTGTGAATGGCTCAAAGGTTAAAACAGTAGAGCTTTAAGAAAAAAATTAAGTATCTGGGTTGAATAATCTAGATACACATTTCACAGAGGAATGTTTCTGCAGATCTTTGGCAGTTACTAGAATTCTATTAAGTGGTCTGCAGCAGTTTAAAAATGTGGCCCCCAAATTCTTTGAAGTTCTTTCCATCAAGTTTCCATCAAGAAGTGTGTGTGGGGTGGGCGGGGAGAGTCAATGTTCCTTCCCTTGATGCTGGGCACATTTGTAACAGCTTCAACCTGTAGAATATGGTGGAAGTGAGGCTATATAACTTCCAAGGCTGGTCATCTTGGGATGCTCATTCTGGGGGAAGCCAGCCACCATGTAACACGTCAAACTTGCCTAAGACTGCCATACTAGGGAGACTATGTCCTGGCACTCTGCTCAACAGCCCCAGCTAACAGCCAGCATCAACTGCCAACAACATCAGAGTGCCATTTTGGACGTGCAGCCCAAATGTGCCTCAGACGATCCAGCCCCATCCAAGGGCTGGCTGCAACTTCTTGATGACTCCAAACAAGAACTGCCTAACTGAGCCCTTCCCAAATTCCTTATCCACAAAATTGTGAGCCAAATACAAAGGCCGTTTTAAGCCACGAAGTTTTGGGGTAATTGGTTATGGAGAAACAGTAGCCTGAAAGTGGTTCCTTGGTAGTTTGGTGATTTCAGCAGAAAAATACTATACATGTCACAAATTTGCAATGTAAGGTTGGTTATGATTTTTACGAAAATCTGATTCTGTCCTTACTACCCATAAATAACCAAAAACTGTTAAAAGTTACACATGGAATATTAAAATTACATATACTCAGTTTATCATGACTAGCTTTCAGTTAACAGGGTACAGTTCTTCTTTATATTTGCATGTTAATAGTTACAAGAGTTAAATTTGCATTTTTTATCTTTGTTATATGTACGTTTTTTTTTGTTAGATGACAAACATTTACAAAGCACTTCTTATATACCAGATACTGTTTTAAGTGAATACATTTACTCTTTAGATTGATCCCAGGAGGTAGGTATTATTATTAGTATCCTCATTTTATAAATGAGAACACTGAGTCACAGAGAGGGTAAGTATCTAACTCATGGTTATATAATTCTTGAGTGTTGGATTTGGGATTTGAAACTAGGCAATCTGGCTTGAGTCCGTGAACTTTGACCCTCTGCTGCCTCTCAACTGTGTATCATTTTATTCCCAATTTACACACACACACACACACACACACACACACACACACAATCTCTCAAGTGGTACGCTGGAGTGCAAAAGAAGTAATAAAAATATACCATTTGGGGATATACATCATCAAAATGGCGGCGTGAGGTAAGCCTCTGTAAAGCTTCCCTGGAATTTACAACTAATCGAACAACAATAACTCCACAAAGGACTCCCTGCACAGCAGACAGGCAAGACGAAGAGGCCCACTACTGAATTCACCTAAAGGTGGGCGAATCACGCGAGCGGGGGAGGAGGGAAGGGAGAAGTGTGGAGACGGAGCCGGGCAGGTGCAGGATGCAGACCGAGCTCAGTGCTCCGAGCTTGCTGCATCCTGGAACTACCGCAGCTGTGGGGGAGGGAAGAACTCGGACTGCTAGGGCTCCGCTTATGGCCCACAGGGCTGAGGGGGCAGCATATAACACGGCTGAACCCAACGCTCACGGCAGAGACCTCAGAGAAAAGACTGAGGGAAAAAGGCTGAAAATGGTGGTTTAAGCCCTCACTGCTGAGCAGAGAACGGAAGCCTTAGGCACTGAGACTAGCCGCCCCCTCCCTACCCAACCAGAGCTCACCCTGCCCCCACCTGCCCGGTGCTAGAAGCGGAACAGTAGCAGTGTCAGATCAAAAGAACAGAATATTTGCTGTTCTGAGAACTGTGGACCGCAGACACAGATTCGCAGCCCAACTAGTTCCGGCAAAGGGGAGGAAGCTGTGGAAGCAGGACCGGCTGTGGTGGTGGTCGCCGCTGTTGCTCTGGGCCACCTCTCACAACTCACCCCGCCCTGGCCCCACCTATCTGAACGGATCCCTGCAGGAGTAAACAGAACTGAAACATACGGGCTCTGAATCGTGCAGGAAGAGCTCTGGAACTTCAAAAGCTCTCCGCATACCCACACGGACACTGTGCCCTGTGACCCAGGTGAACTATTAACAGAGGAGAAGCCCGTCTCCCAGGGAATCCCCCCATTGTGTGAGAAGCTGGAATAGTGCAGAGAAAACATAGCACTACCGTGCGAGAGAGGGAAAAAAAAAAAAGGCTGCAGTTGGAGAGAAAATAAAACATTCTACCAACAAGTACTGGAAAACAAAAGAAAGACCACTTCCTATCAACCTGTTGCAGAAGCCACTCCTGTAGATGTCTAAGAAGAGAAATAATAAATCAGTAATTGCCATGAATAACCAAGGCAACAAGACAGCTCAGAAAGAAAGTGAAAAGTCTCCAGAAAAGGAACTTAAAGATATGGAAATATGTGACTTAAATGACAGAGAATTCAAGATTGCAGTTCTGAAAAAACTCAACGAGATGCAAGAAAACACAGAAAGGCAGTTTGATGAACTCAGAAACACAATCAAAGAACAACATGAGCATTTTATGAAAGAGATTGAAATTTTAAAAAAGAACCAAATAGAATTTCTGGAGATTAAGAACTCAATTAAGAACTTAATAAAAGGAGATAAAGAATGAAACAGCCAGCTTAGGTAGTAGAGTTGACAAGATGGAGGAAAAAATCAGTGACATCGAAGATAGAAACATGGAAATGACACAGATGGAAGAAGAAAGAGACTTGAGACTTAAAAGAAATGAAAGAACTCTACAAGAACTTTCTGACTCCATCAGAAAGAGCAATATAAGAATAATGGGCATACCAGAAGGAGAAGAAAGAGAGAAGGGAACAGAGAATATATTCAAACAAATTGTTCATGAGAACTTCCCAAACTTGTGGACAGAACTGGATCCTCGAATCCAAGAAGCAAACAGAAACCTAATTACCTCAATCCCAACAGGCCTTCTCCAAGGCACATTGTATTGAAGCTGTCTAAAATCAATGACAAAGAAAGAATCCTCAAGGCAGCCAAGGAAAAGAAGATGGTAACCCGCAAAGGAAAGCCCATTAGATTATCATCAGATTTTTCAGCAGAAACTCTACAAGCCAGGAGGGAGTAGAACCAAATATTCAAACTATTGAAAGAGAGAAATTTATGAGCCAAGAATAATATACCCAGCAAAGATATTCTTTAGATATGACAGAGGAATAAAGACCTTTCCAGACATACAGAAGCTGAGGGAATTTTCTAATACACGACCTGCACTACAAGAAATACCAAAGGAGGCTATTAGACCACCATGTTCAGGGACAATTTGTGGCAACCAAAACACAAAAAGGGGGAAAGTAAAGGCCTGAACCGGAATATGGGAATGGAGAAAGTAAGCGTGCTGAAGAAAATGGAATACTCTAAATATCAAATTTTCTTTTACAATAACTTAAGGGTAACCACTCAAAAAAAAAATCCAGAACTGAAATATATACTGTAATAAAAGAAGAAACAGAGGGAAATATCTTAGAATAGCACCACACAGAAATAATAGACAACAGCAAAAAGGCGAAGAAACAATGGAGACACACAGCCTTACCAGAAAACTAAAGATAGAAAGACAGGAAATCCTCACATATCAATAATCACCCTAAATGTAAATGGACTGAACTCACCAATAAAAAGGCACAGAGTAGCAGATTAGATGAAAAAACTAAACCCAACCTTATGCTGTCTCCAAGAGACACATCTCAGCTACAAGGACAAGCATAGACTCAAAGTGAAAGGGTGGAAAATGACACTCCAAGCAAATGGTACCCAGAGAAAATCAGGTGTAGCCATAATGATATCAGATGAAACAGACTTCAGGGTGAAAAAGATAACAAGAGACAAAGATGGACATTTCATAATGGTAAAGGGGACTATACAACAAGAAGACATAACAGTCATCAATATTTATGCCCCCAATCAGGGAGCACCGAAATATACCAAGCAACTACTAACAGAACTAAAGGGAGAAATTGACAAAAACACAATTATACTAGGGGACTTAAATACATCATTGACAGCTATGGATAGATCATCCAAACAGAAAATAAATAACAAAATAGCAGCCCTAAATGACACATTAGGTGAAATGGACATAAGTGACATATATAGAGCACTTCATCCTAAAACATCAGACTATACATTCTTTTCTAGTGTACATGGAACTAGTATTCTCAAGGATAGACAATATATTGGGACATAAAATCAGCATCAGCAAATTTAAGAAGATTGAAATCATACCAAGCATATTCTCTGATCACAAGGCTTTGAAATTGGATATCAACTGCAAAAGGAAAGCAGGAAAAAACACAAAGACATGGAGATTAAACAACATACTTTTAAAGAACGATTGGGTCAAAGAAGAAAATTAGAGGAGAGATCAAAAGATACATAGAAACAAATGACAATGAAAACACATCTTACCAACATTTTGGGGATGTAGTGAAAGCAGTTTTAAGAGGGACATTTATATCATTACAGGCCTATCTCAAGAAACAAGAAAAATCCCAAATAAATAACCTCATGTTACACCTTAAAGAACTAGAAAAAGAAGAACAAGTGAAACCCAAAGTCAGCAGAAGAAAGGAAATAACAAAAATCAGAGCAGAACTAAATGAAATAGAGAACAAAAAGGGAAAAAATTAATGTGACAAAGAGCTGGTTCTTTGAAAAGATTAACAAAATTGACAAACCCTTGGCTAGACTCACTAAGATAAAAAGAGAGAAGATACTAATTAACAAAATAAGAAATGAAAAAGGGGAAGTTATCACGGACACCGCAGAAATACAAAGGATCATCCAAGAATACTATGAAGGACTATATACCACCAAATTCAATAACCTAGAAGAAATGTACAAGTTCTTAGAAACATATAGCCTTCCAAGGCTGAACCATGAAGAACTGGAAAATCTAAACAAACCGATCACCAGTAACGAAACTGAATCAGTCATCCAAAACCTTCCCAAAAGCAAAAGTCCGGGACCAGATGGCTTCACTAGTGAATTCTACCAAACCTTCAAAGAGGATCTAACACCAATCCTGCTCAAACTCTTCCAAAAAATTGAAGAAGAGCTAGTACTCCCTAACTCATTTTATGAGGCTAACATTACCCTGATACCAAAACCTGGTAAGGACAACACAAAAAAAGAAAACTACAGACCAATATCTCTGATGAATACAGATGCAAAAATCCTAAACAAAATTCTAGCAAATCGAATACAACAATGCATTAAAAAGATTATTCATCACGACCAAGTGGGGTTCATCCCCGGGGCACAAGGATGGTTCAACATCCGCAAATCCATCAATGTGATACATCACATAAACAAAATAAAGGACAAAAATCATATGATTATATCAATTCATGCAGAAAAAGCATTTGACAAGATACAACATCCATTTATGATTAAAACACTTAATAAAATAGGTATAGAAGGAAAATACCTTAACATAATAAGGCTATATATGACAAGCCCTCAGCTAATCTCATAATTAATGGTGAAAAACTGAAGCCGTTTGCTCTACGTTCAGGAACATGACAGGGCTGTCCCCTATCACCTCTGCTTTTCAACATAGTGTTGGAAGTCCTTGCCAGAGCAATCAGGCAAGAGAAAGAAATAAAATGCATCCAAATTGGGGATGAAGAAACCCAAAGATTATCACTCTTTGCAGATGACATGATGCTGTATATAGAAAACCCTAAAGACTCCACCAAAAAGCTATTAGAAACAATCAACGAATACAGTAAAGTTGCTGGCTACAAAATCAACATACAAAAGTCCATCGCATTCCTATATATTAACAATGAAATCTCAGAAAAAGAAATACAAAAAACAATTCCTTTTGCAATTGCAGCAAAAAGAATAAAATACCTAGGAATAAACTTAACCAATTATGTGAAGGACCTACATGCTGAAAACTATAAGACATTTTTGAAAGAAATTGAAGAAGATACAAAGAAATGGAAAAACATTCTGTGCTCATGGATTGGAAGATTCAACATAGTTAAAATGGCCATATTACCCAAAGCAATATACAGATTTAATGCAATCCCCATCAAAATCCCAATGGCATTTTTTAAAGAAATAGAACAAAAAAATCATCAGATTTGTTTGGAACCACAAAAGACCCCGAATAGCCAAAGCAATCTTAAGAAAAAAGAACAATACTGGAGGTATCACACTCCCTGACTTTAGCTTGTACAACACGACTACAATAATCAAAACAGCATGGTATTGGCAGAAAAACAGACACATAGACCAATGGAATAGACTTGAGAACCCAGAAATAAAACCACATAAATATGGACAGATAATTTTTGACAAAGAAGCTAAAACCATACAATGGAGAAAAGACAGCCTCTTCAATAAATGTTGCTGGGAGAATTGGAAAGCCGCGTGCAAAAGAATGAAACTGGACTGCTATCTGTCACCATGTACCAAAATTAATTCAAAATGGATCAAAGACTTAAGCATAAGACCTGACACAATAAACTGCATAGAAGAAAACATAGGTACTAAACTTATGGACCTTGGGTTCAAAGAGCATTTTATGAATTTGACTCCAAAGGCAATGGAAGTAAAAGCTGAAATAAACGAATGGGACTATATGAAACTTAAAAGCTTCTGCACAGAAAAAGAAACCATCGACAAAATAAAGAGGCAACCAACTGGATGGGAGAAGATTTTTGCAAACAGTGCCTCCGATAAGGGGCTAATATCTAAAATATACAAGGAACTCATGAAACTCAACAACAAAAAAACAAACAACCCAATTGAAAAATGGGCAAAGGACCTGAAGAGACATTTCTCCAAAGAGGACATACAAATGGCAAATAGACATATGAAAAAATGCTCAACATCACTAATCATCAGAGAAATGCAAATAAAAACCACAATGAGATATCACCTCACCCCAGTTAGAATGGCTATCATCAACAAGACAAATAGTAACAAGTGTTGGAGAGGCTGTGGAGGAAAAGGAACCCTCATACACTGTTGGTGGGAATGCAGACTGGTGCAGCCGTTATGGAAGGCAGTGTGGAGGTTCCTCAAAAAATTACGAATAGAATTACCATATGACCCAGCAATCCCTCTCCTGGGTATCTACCCAAAAAATCTGAAAACATTTATACATAAAGACACGTGTGCTCCAATGTTCATTGCAGCTTTGTTTACGGTGGCCAAGACATGGAAACAACCAAAATGTCCTTTGATAGATGAATGGATAAAGAAGTTGTGGTATATATATACAATGGGATACTATTTGGCAGTAAGAAAAGATGAAATAGGAACATTGGTGACAACATGGATGGATCTTGAAAGTATAATGCTAAGTGAAATAAGTCAGACAGGAAAAGCAGAGAACCATATGATTTCACTGATATGTGGTATATAAACCAAAAACAACAAAAGAACAAGACAAACAAATGAGAAACAAAAACTCATAGACACAGACAATAGTTTAGTGGTTACCAGAGGGTAAGGGGGGTGGGGGGTGGGAGATGAGGGTAAGGGGGATCAAATATATGGTGATGGAAGGAGAACTGACTCTGGGTGGTGAACACACAATGGGATTTATAGATAATGTAATACAGAATTGTATACCTGAAATCTATGTAACTTTACTAACAATTGTCACCCCAATAAATTTTTAAAAAATAATAAATAAATAAATAAAAATATACCATTTGGGATTATATCATAAGGGTAAATGATCACTAGAACTCAAGTGCAAACATATAATACGTACCTATATTATATATACATATATAATATTCATATATATTATATTTGTATGGGTGAGTGATGAGTGAAACTAAGTGATGATATTTGCAAATTAGATTTTATATCATCTATCCATTTACCCCTTGTCTCTCATACATTACTTTGTCATGTCGGATTAAGAAGCAACTCAAGCCTTCTCCTTATTTAAAATACAGCACAACCACCTTCCTGAAACACCAACAGAGTTTTTCTAGAACAACTGCAAAATAATAATCCAGTAAGAAATTTACAGTTGTGCTAAGGCAGAGGAGAGACCAACAGTACAGAGGTAGCGTTTATAGTGACACTCTCTACAGCAAAACAAGTCACTCTATTGCCAATAATCTTGCAAAGCCAGCTATATATTTACTTATTGATACCATGTCTGGCAAGGAAGCAGAACAAGCTATTGCAGAAGCTCCCTTTTCAAATGGCACTGTGGATGTCACATCATAACAATGACACAAAGTGTGGAGGAGCAATTACTATCATGTATAGTGATTAAGACATGGACCCCACAGCCAGAATGCCTAAATCACATCGTAACTCTGCTACTTGCTAGCGCTGTGACCTTGAGCAAGTTAGTCACCCTCTCTGGGCCTCAGTTTCCTCATGTGTAAAACAGGGACAATACTAGTACCTGCTCAGAGCTGCTAAGAGGATTAAGTAACTCAGTAATGCAAAGCACTTGGGACAGTGACTGGCAATATAAATGTTTGTCAAACAATAAATAAAACGTATGCGAACAGGTATTTCACCCAGCACTGGATAAAACCGCTGATGTACAATATGGCACATACACATGTACATACATGAAGGAGAAATGTGGGATGACTTTTGTTCTAATTAACACTGAAAGGTAAAACTACAGAAGAACAGATGTTTTCGGTTAAGTTAATAATTATTTGATGAGCTATGACGTAAACAGAAAAGGTGAGTTAGCCTAAGTGTTGATGGGGTGCTAAACGATGTGTGTACCAAGAACAAAAGAGTAAAATAATTGTCAATTATGAAATAAGTGTCAATCCATACCCAGCTTTATTCGCAGAGAAGAGTGAGTGGCCAAAAATATGCCTCTGCAGCTTAATTACATGTTGAAGGAAATAATGAAAATTGTAACTATAATCAACTCACAGCCACTGAACGTCTTTCCGATGTGCTGAATGAAAAAGTGGTGACTACAAGCCCTGTGATCGTCCACCCTGAGCTATGCTGACTATTGTATCGACTATCAATTGACATAGTTATTCCGTGTAACAAAGAATCACAAACTCTTGTGGCATGCAATAATACACGTATTGCTCGTGTAGCTGGAATCATTTGGGGATCAGCTTGGCAGCACTGTTGAATTTGGCTGGGCTCACACACACATCTAGGGGTTGGCTGGCTATCAGCTAAAGCTACTGGGGCAACTTGGCCCACTACTAAGTGCTTCTCATCCTCCAGCAGGCTACCCCAGGCATGTTCTCACGGCAATGAAAGAGGTACAAGAGTGCAAGCAGAAACATATAAACCTCGTGAGGGCTATGCTCAGAACTGGCACACAGTCACTTTACACACCCTACTGACCAATAAGTTACAAGCCAAGGCATATCTGAGGTGTGGAGAAATAGACTCCACCTCTGGAGTGGCCAAAATGGCACGCTCACATGGCAAAGGGAATGAAAACAAAGAGAGGCAAATTCAAAGACCATTTCAATCATTCAAAAGATTTCCCCTCCCCCCAGTATTTTTCTCCAAGGGATGCATTTTTCAAATGTACTTAAAATTGGTGGGCTGTATTTTTATGAACTGCTCATAATGTGCTCTGCGGTTTGAGAACACTGATTCTACAATAAGCCCTGCAATACAATGAGTTTTAAGTTAAAACCATAATTTCTTAATAAGACAAAACTGGAATGCACATGCCTAATTGCCAAGAGCTTTTCTGATACTTGATCATTTTATTTGTTGGAGAAAAAAAAAATCAATGATGTAATATTGGACACATTTTAAAACCACAAACAAATACTACAACAGAACAGGAAAAGATACCTTTTCACAGCCATATGCAACCAGAGTCGATCAGGAAACCATTTACCTGTAACTTTCATGTTGAAATTTCAAATCTCCAACGTTCAAACAGTTTATGTTCTTCGAGTTAGATTCTGACACTGCTGAAAGAAATTTTCAGTGAAAAAATTTGTAATTCCCGGATTTGTATCTAACCTGAATGTTGATGCCTCTGACACAGCCATCAAATACCCACTGCCATTGCCAGTCACTTATAACTGTCAATTAAATGTTTCTAAATTAAAAGAAATAAAGCAAAAGAAAAGAAGCCGATGAGATGCGCAAACAGATCTATGGCTCAAGCTATCCATTATGCAGCCAGATGATGAGATTACCTTTCAGGAAAATAATTTGGGGAAAGATTACAGATGCTATCATTCCTATAGTTTACATAAAAAAAAAAGATGATGAATTTTTAAATGTTCTATTTATTAAAACTTATGACAACTCTTTTAAAATACACCTAAAATTGGCAGGCTACACATATGTTCTTTGCCATTATATTGTCTGCAGACAATAAAAATTTGAAAAACAAGTAATAGTTAGCAAATGTCTGAAAAGGAGCTTGCCAACCCTGAGACTCAGCAGAATACAGATTCTGCATAGAACCAGGCACTTAACTGATTCAAGAAGAGTTATCATTAAGGAACGTTGTCGTTTTGTATTGCAAAAGCGACATGGCAAGACTCATTGACCAATGAGAATAAGGGCAAAGGAAATGATCTGGGTGGAGAGAATTTTCCCAAAGTACACTTCAGTGCCAACTCACTGCTGGCAAGATGCTGGATCATGAGCTATATGGTGTGTTAGTTTCCTATGGCTGCTGTACACATTACCACAAACTTAGTGCCTTAAAACAATAGAACTTGATTATCTCACAGATCTGATTATCTCACGGATGATTCTGGGGTTTGAAATTAAGGTGTCAGCAGGGCAATGTTCCCTCCAAAGGCTCTAGGGGAGAATCTTTCTTTGCCTCTTAGTTTTAGGTGGCCCCAGGCACTCCCTGGCTTGTGGCTGCAGCACTCCAACCTCTGCCTCTGTCTTCACATGGTCTCCTCTGCGTGTCTTCTCTTCTCTTTCTGATAAGGACACATCATTGGACTTAGGAGCTAATTGGATAATCCAGGATGACCTCGAGATCCTTAATTATATCTGCAGAGACTCCTTTCTAAAATAAGGTCACATTCATGGGTTCTGGGTGGACATACCATTTTGGGGGGGGGGCATAGAGGAGGATACTGTTCAGCCCAGTACAAATGGGAAAGAACAGGGTAAAAACTCAGAAGGGAATACAAACAGAGGGTTGAAATTCTTTTGTTAAGGATGTTAAAGATAAAATAGATTGTTATCTCATAAAATGTGTGTGTGCGTGTGCGCCTGTGCAGGTGTGCATGTGTGTGTGTGTGTGTGTGTGTGTGTGTGTGTGTACTGGCTACCTGAAGGCATAGGAAATTGAAGGAAAGGCCTTATAAGAGCACTTCCCATTTTATTATATGGTGAGTTTGGGACTCAAAGTTCTGTGTTACCTCCTCTGATAGATACTAAATAATTGATTTTCGAGGTGGCCAGATGGCTCAGTTGGTTACAGCCTGAGCTCTGAGGGTTGCAGGTTCGATTCCCACATGGGCCAGTGAGCTGCCCCCTCCACAACTACATTGAAGACAACGAGCTGACGCTGAGCTTCCAGAGGGGTGGCCGAATGGCTCAGTTGGTTAGAGTGCGAGCTCTCAACAACAAGTTTGCCGGTTCAATTCCCGCATGGGATGGTGGGCTGCGCCTCCTGCAACTAAAGGTTGAAAATGGCGACTGGACTTGGAGCTGAGCTGCGCCCTCCACAACTAGATTGAAGGATGACGACTTGGAGCTGATGGGACCTGGAGAAACACACTGTTCCCCGATATTCCCCAATAAAATTAAAAAATAATAATAATTGATTCTGGTTGTGACTGGGATTGCAAATAATTAGGATTCCCTTACATCCGTATGGATATTATACATAATTTCTACATACACAGATTTGGTTTTAATTTGGGGATAAGAAAAGGGAATAATGTGGGATAACAGGTGGGAAACATCTCTGCCTGGCTGGGTGGCCCTTTTAAATGATACAAAATGACCTCTCTAGCTTGTTGATTTGGCCTGGCTTTCCTTCTGGGTCGCCATGGGCCTCATACCAAGTCATAAACAGAAAAAGAAGCTCCTGGTCTCAGAAGCAGGCTCCAAGGCCCTTGTTGCATCTTGCTAGAAGAGTGAACCAATCAATCCTGCTTGTTCTTCCTCATTGCTTAGAATCTTCATGTAGAAAATGAAGAAACATGTGTCTTTATTATCTACTAAGAGTCTTTTGATTTCATTTCTACTGTCTTTTGAAGATATAATTGACGACTGAAAGGCGCCATTCCAAACGCAGGATCTTAGAGTCGGGGTTTCTTCACTTGGGATCCCCCACTGAAAGTCACTGTAAAGTTGGGTGTGTTTGTGAAGTTTTCTGTGGAGCAATCACATTCTCAAAGAAGTCCATCCCTGCCAAAAGGTAAGAATATCCACAGGTTGGCTCAGTGCTATGAACCATCAGTTTGTTGTTGACCGTTGCCAAGTTCTTGAGTTTCCACATGCAAAACTGTAATTCCACACAGGGGATTACAGCAATGATAAAAATTCAATAAAAGACAAGACATTGAATCAAATCTGAAAGAAATGTCCCAGGGAAGGGCACCTGCATAGCCATCAATGCAGGTGGCAGATCTTCCAAAGGAGCCCACACTGACAGTCCTTCGTGATAGCTGGAGGTTAGTAGGGAATCCACACACGTGTCTATTCACTTCGGCTCATCTCAAAAAGCAATTCCTTGGACTTGGCTGAACAACTCCTCCAGGCAGAACTGGCTAATACCTCAAATCTGTCATCACTGGTTCCTGGATGGTCTCCTACCACCTCTATATTTTACTTGATTACATGTTTTTCTCTCTCTTCCAAATTGTATTACTCACCATGTCCCACTCATTTTTTATATAAGCAGCTTAGGACATAGACTTTAAGTACGGTGGTGCAAAAGTAATTGAGGTTTTTGCAATTATTTATAACCTTTTAAACTACTATTACTTTTGCACCAACCTAATAAAAATATTTGTTAAGTAGATGTATGAATGAATGGATGAATGACAAATATAAGTTATGTGAGGACTAAAAGTCGCACTAAAGCTGTTTAGAACTGTCCCAACCAGGAGGCTGAAAATCACAACCACCTCCCTGTCAGGCCCCTGCCCTCCCCTACCTACAAGAGGCACTGAACTGAGCCTACAGTCTGACCAGAGAAACAAGCAACACAGGAAAACGGTGAATTCCCAGAGTACCCTTTCCTTAAAGAATCTCCAGAATGAGACTCAGGTATGTCGTGGTTGCAGAGTTCTACTATTTTGAAAGTAGATCCTCACTTCTGATGTAATCTTTTTCTCAAGAAACATTTACATGTCATTCCTGGGTAATGGAATATCCATACGTTGTGACGGAGGAAGCAGGAAAAAATGCAGCTCCTTGTTTTCAGGTTGGGGCTGGCTGCTAAGCCTGCCCCAGGGGAGTCAGCATTCTACTCAGAGAGCTTCCTATTGTTCATGATCATTTTCACATTTATTTCACTGTAATCATCCTGATGCGTATAAAAAGAATCAGCAACCTAAAAACAGAGTAAAACCCCCCAATCCAAAAAACTCCATCTTCCACTCGCTTAGGCTACAAAACCTTGGAGTCATCCTTAACTCCTCTCTTTATCTAACAGCTCAGCCAATTCATCAGCAAATCCTGCCAGTCTTCAAAACACACCCAGAATTTAATCAATTCCTGCCACCTTTACCACTACCCCCTTGCAGAAGACACCATCACCTGTCACCTGTATCCAGATACCCGCCTAACCATCTCCCACCTTCAGCCCATATTCCCCTACATTCTTTTCAACAAAGCAGCCAGAATGATGCTGCATGATCCTTTTCAATCAGATCATGCCCCACTTCTGCTCAAAGACAGTTTTTCTATTTCACTCAGAAGAAACAGCCAAGTTCTCACATAGGCCTTCGAGGTTCTAATAGTCTACCCCACTTTACCTCTCTGACCTTACTTCCTATAATCTCTCCCACCTCTCAATCCACTCCAGCCTTAGTGCCCTCAAACAGCTGGCTTTGGCTCTCTGAGAGCCCTATGGCCTTGCTCATTCAGAAGGGCCACAGACCCAGGCTACTCTAGGGCAAGAGCTTTCTGCTCTTCCCCAACTCTTACAGAGGCCAGAGATCAAACATCAAGTTCACACTACCACAGAATTGTGGCCTGGCCTCTGCGTATATGTTTCCTTGAGAATGGACCTGCCTCAGCTGAGCAAATGAGTATGCAAACACAGGAGTGAGGAAAAAAGCAATCTCAATCATACCTGAATAAACCACAGGGCTGAATTTTAACAATCATTCTGCTAGCTAGTGCTACAAGCATTCTGTTTGCCAACTAATGCTTTCCCAAGGCGAGTTTGTTGACTGATTACTACCTAAATTGCAGGCGAGAATCAAACAGTGAGAAAGAACCAATATGGGACTGGAAAGACAGATACAGCAGATCAAGTAAGCATAGGAATGTTTTATTAATCAAATATATTTACATTTCTTGGTCAATTATCTCTAAATGTGTGCCTGTTTTTCATTTAAACATAATGTAATCCTGGTAGATTCTATCGTAAGAGTACTTACAGCTGCATGCATGATCTCATTGGTCCTTTGTAGTTTTTTTTTTTTTTTAAGATGTGAGTTTAATAAAGCTAAAAAACATAAGCAAATTATTTACCATTCTAATTGCAGGATAATCATTCTTGTCATATCCGTGGCCCTTACAGCAAATGGTCCTCACCACCCACAGTGAGCTTCTCCTCATTCTCTTGACTGACTTGTTTAGACTGTCCAAACCTCAACAAAGCAGAAGTGAAATTGAGCACTAACCTTAACCATTTTATTTGGTAGGAAGTTGGAGAGAGACATATTTCTATTCCAATGGAGACCATTTACAGTTAATTGAAAATTAGCATATAAAGGAAATTTACACAATGCCTTTATAGCATCTAATATCACACATCTATTATATACTACAAAGCTTGATGCTTTCCCCCTTAATATAACAAAATAAATTCACTTGGAAACACCAGGTCTCCAAAATAATTTTGCTTATCTGAACCAAGTTTTCCTTAGTGTCTGAGTTACCACCTTGGCCTTTGCAACTTTGTACGGGGGTGCGGGCAGGGGGAAAGCCTCTTTCATAGAGTCCTTATAACTTCCCAGGAAAAGAATTTTGCCTCTATTTTTGCTATTTCATTTTTTCCAAGTTGGGAGAAACTTGAGTATCTGCACTAGATTGTTCAGGGAAAGCAAGTCTACAAGGGTTGTTTCTTAGCATTAGATAATGTTCGAAAGGGAACCAACAGGGACTGTGAGTGGGTGGACATTTGGTCTAAAATGGCTGCCTTCCCCGACATGTGGTGATCACCTGCTGTGACAGGATTTTTTATTTTTTTTTTAACTCGAAAGAGTTCTGTGGAAACATACCTCCAACTTGTTGAAGTTTATATCAAGATTGTTTTCAGTTGGGAGTGATGTGCCAAGCTTTGGGGGAGAAAGGCAGCAGCAGGGATGTTTTTAAGGCAGGAAACAGGAAATACCAACCAAAGCCTACCATGTCTGACTGACAGGGAAACCGTGCTCATTGTTTGGATAAACAAATGTGCCTGCTAGGATCTGAATTTGGAAAAATTCATTGTGGTTTCAATACTGTGGTAAAGAATTGCCTTGTAGTCAAGTCAGTTCATAAAGAAATTTTGTAAACTTTTTGAACACATCTTACAAATAGTCGCATCTAGATGGTGCCTAAGACCTTGAACTGGTTCCCGGCGTACCTGATGCGCGTACTACAATATTTGTGCCTTTGACAAACCCAAACTATAACGACTCTAGTCTTTATACTTCACTGCTTTAAACCAACAGGCTAACCACATAAGCTCATATTCTTAATGGACACGGCTGCATAATTAATCCAGTGACTCCTGAAAAGTAACTCACTTAGCATTCAGTCAGAACAAAGGAAAACTAGATTTTACGTGGCCCTGTTCAGGATGCATTTTTACTTGTCAATAGGGTTAAAGCCTAGATCTTCTTTTTTGGCCTCTGCCCAACTTACCTGCCTTACAGACTGTTGCCATTTGTCCTAATGTGTGTCACACAAGTGAGAGGAGTTTGTTTTCTTTTAATGTGGAATTTTAGTTGCATGTATAGAAAACCAAAAACATTACCTGCCAGCAATGGGTATTCCAAATTCCGCTGTTCGACAGCACAGATTTAGAGATTACAAAATCAGCAACGACAATGATGTCTATTTTAAGAGGATCTTAGCCTTGTTGCCACAAACACATTTTATGAATAAATTATACTTGTGTTTATTTTACAAAGCTCTTGTTCTCAAAAAGAAGCTTTGAATAAGGAAGTATTTTCCCTTTTAAAAAAATTGCCGTCATGTGGTTGAGGAGGAGGAAAAAAGTAAAGAAGCGGTTAAGATAAGTATATATGAGAAAAGGGTAATGGTAGTAGCTTTGTTTTAGAGTAACTGAGGATTAAATTAAATAATCCATGTCGAGCAGTTAGAACAGTGCCTGGCAGTAATTGCACAATTAATATATTTTTCTATCATTATTATCATCCCCATTTACATCTGAGGGAATAAGCTCAGACTTTATTTTTCCATTAACATTTACTTAACAGATTCTTTTGTAATCCTAAATACAATGGTAGCATCTTAATATATAGGGAAGACAATTCAATAGTTTTATGTCTTTGCTCTGTTTGCTGACATTTTTTAAATAATTTTTCACATTGATCTGAAACATCTGACGTACGTCACTTAAAAGGAGAAACTAAATACATATTTTAACTGTTCAACACAACCTCGGATTACAGGCTAAACATCTGTGGCCAGGCTTTTCAGTTGGGCTCTCTCTAGCCAGTTGTACCCGACGGCTCGTAGAATTTAGTCTCGGGAAGGCCAGAAGTATGTGATTCTTCCTGGGACTCCATTTGTTGTTTTGTGGTAGTTCAGGTAAATTCTAGTGATGGGAAAAGCTCAAACTCCTGGGTGGAGAAGTACCCAAAGATCTAGTTACTTTGTAAAATGTCTCCAAACCTCTTCACCTTGAAAGGATCCTGACAAACGAATGACATTTCTGCAACCTTCTGTAATCACTTAAAAGAAGCATATATCACTTAGTATCTTTCAGGATTTGGTGTCAGGAATTGGTAAAGGCTATGGGAAACCCAATTACATTCACATCAAGGAAGGAAAACAGAAACAAACTTTCTCAAAAAGGTGCTTATTTAGTTGATTTGCTCATTCCTGCCTGGTTTCTGCAGGCTTATGTAGCCTTAATATGAGAATTACATATTTGCTCCTAAAAACACAAGGCTGGGGGGCCTGCTCAAAGCAACTCCCTGAACCCCTGCTGTTCTGAAAATGCCCTACTTTCTGAGATGTGCCATGTTCCCCATTTTAAAACAACTCAAGAGATACTCACATTTCATTTTTAAATTCATGCAAAACAAATACAGGAATAATTCACTTCTATGATGAAAAGCAATTAAATATTAGTTTTTCACATGAACAACACTTACAGCCAATGACAAGTAATTAGTTTTGCAATGATGTACCAGAGACCTGGGGCCTCGGAGGGTGATGCCCATGGAGAGGAAGATCCTCCAGTTTCAGAGCGTGAAGAGCTTGACAGGGAGGTTCAAAAACAAACTGAACCAAAAACTTCTCTTTTTAAAGCAATGTTGAATGTCCACTCTGACAGTGCTCTCTGAAGCACAGGGGTGCCATTTAGGTGTCTCCACCTCTGAGAGCTCCACAGCCACACACTGGGGACAGGGCCTGCCCTGCCAAGGTCTGTCACTCAGGTGGCCCCTCAGATCCGTGGAGGGTTCCTTCTCTGAGCAACTCCAGCCCTGTCCCCATTTGTTGCCTTTTCCCTGGGGTAGGATCATAAAAACCCTACAACCCTGCCCCTAATCGCGGTATCTTGATATTGTTGCTAAGAACCAACAGCCTAGTGGGTAGACCAAAAACAATCAAGCTGTGCATCTTACTTTGTTTTGAGATATGCTGCCTTCTGGTCCTCAGCTTCATTTACTTCCCTCTGGTTTTCCCAATTGCAGCAATCCCTGTAATTTCACTAAGACAAAAGTCTGAAGGACTAAAACATCCATGCTACTAGCCCACCACTTAAGAAGAGAATATTATTTTCTCACCAATAGTTACTTAAATAATGCTGCTTAATAGCGAACACCTAAAATGGGATCTTATACAATAGTTCAGTAAATGTTGGTTGAGTAAATGAATGAAACAATGAACCAATCGATTAATGAAAAAATTTGATGAGTTGGTACATGGTTATAAATTGTTGCATGTCTGGACTAGAATAATGCTTTCCAATGGACAATCCAATAAATTGTAAACCCTGTAAGAATAGAAATGGTATCATAATCCTTTTCTGTTATGAAACACAGTTTCCTCCATAAGGCTACATTCGAATGAACGTTCAATAAATATTTGTTCATTGAATTAAATGATATAAATTACACAATATTTAGTTTGATAGCTTTAATTACCCACACAATAACTCTGTAAAAGCACAGGTCCCCTCAAAAAATTCATTTTTAATGATAAAGACAACCAAAATGAAAAGCTTATCTTTAAGAATCATGTGCAATTCCTGGGGGGAAAATCTCCAGCTTTGCCTAAAACGACTGAGATTTTTCTAGAAATGTGGTGTTGTGGCCCCACCCTCATCCTCCTGCACCTCGACTTTTATGTGGCACTCCCCTTTCGTTTAGATGAATAGCTAGACCAATGAGCGTGTGGTAGGATGGCACGTCTTATTCTTGGGGGAGGGAGTCTGTCCACATCAGTAGGAGAGGGCAAAGGAAGATTACCTCAAGAGCCAAACACTGATTCAGCTCTGCTAGGCTCCCTTTCTCATCTGAGCTCTCTTCCTCTTTCCTCCATGATTCAGAGCCTTTATTCTCTTTATACCATGATTCATTAGGAAGTTGCTAATAAGGGAAACTGACAAACCTTTACGACAGCAGTTTCTACCATCCATTTACAGTGTCCCAAGGGAATATTAGTCAATTTTAAATAGGAAAGGCTAAAACAATTGTTGGGAGGTTGTAAGAAAACAACAACAAAAAAAAAACTCTCCCCAGAACGTACTTCAGTTAAAAAAGCACCTGAGACGCAAATGATCTCAGTACTTGCTTCAAAGCTCCAAGTCAGTTTGCAGGTGTAGGCCTGTCTCACGGACAAAAGGGCTCGGCTCATCTTCTAGAAGCTGGCAACGGCTCAGCAGTGGGAAAATTGTGAATGTCCCCAATTTTCTATTTGTTAAGTAGAAAACATTTTCTAACCAAATTTTGATGGAAAATACATGCCAAAATTCTCCCTTGCTAATAAAGGAGAGAAACAAACTTAAATGGGCCAGGAGGCGAGAAGAGTCTTTTGGTATAGAGGTCGCTGCCATATTAATTTGGAGTTTGGGATCAGCTGGCAAAGCCATTAGAGGCAGGGACCATTGTTATGGACACTGTTTCCAAGATATCAAGAGCGGAGTAAAGGCTTCCTATTCTTGAATATATACACACATATATATGTATACATATATATGATTCTATATACATGTATAAATTTATATATATTACGTAATATATAAATTATATAGATATAAATTACAATTAGCGAAGGTCTGGTTTACTCCATTTTAAATTTGGCAGTTGGGTGCTATGGGGAAGGAAGATTTTTCTGAGAACCAAATACATGATGATCCATTAAACTGCACCAGGCAGTCTCCTTCCTTTTAGTGGTCAGTTTAATGATGTGTCTAATATTTTGTTGAGGGCAGACAATGGGAGGGCTGAAAGACGAGGCGTTCTTAAAAGGCTATGTCCTGTTATCAGGTGACCAAAAACTCTACAGAGAGTCCTGCTCTTAAGCACTCTAGATAAAATCGTTCAGCTTTAGCTACACTGGCCATCAAGGGAGGACTTCGTATCTGAGACACTGCTGTGAGTTAATAGACAAGGGCCATCTTTTTTCCTGAAGTTGAATCGTGTCACGGAATGTGACCCAGTTTTATTGAGCATCATTGTTGAATGACCATAGGCTTGCTGACGTTAAACTCACCTCCCTAGCACTCAATCGAAGAACAGTGAAATTGTGTACATAATCCTTTTCTTTCCATGGATCAGTGTTGCGAGAAGAATATTACCAAGGGCCATAGGAGGTGAAACAAGTAATTCCTATTGATAAAATGAGCTGTTGCCGGGCTCCTTCTCTCGGGGTTTCCTTGTCTCGGTTACTTTCAACTATTTTTGTAAAAACGCTTCCCTCTCAGGAGGTCCTCCCAGTTTCACCCGTAGGAAGAAGGCAGATGAAATGGCCTAAAAAGGCGCTGACAGTGGGGTTTGGCTCTATCTTTGTTCACATAGTCAACACGTGCACAGACACAACAAAAAATTACTTGAAGCCTAATACCTTATATTCAGCCTCATACCGAAGAACTTTTATTTATTTTTTTTGTTTTGTTTTTGTTTTTGTTTTTTTAAGCTAAAATGTTATTGAAAACAACATTTTCTCAACTAGCTGCTTCGGAACAATATACTGTATTATGAAGCTCCGTACATGGTACATGTTTTTGAAATCCTGACAGGGCAAAGTAAGTCCCCATTTTGTTTCCTTGAATTTTAAAATTTAAACCATTTTCTTCCTCTTCTGGGCTCTTCTGCATCGAGACCAGGTGGTTGGATGGAAGGAGCCACATGGAAAGTGCATGAGAAGTGAACGTGGAAAACACAGAAATGCAATGCCCGTGGGGCTGACGATGGTGCCCACTGAGGGAAGGGTCTCACTTCTGTTTCCGTGGTCCCGCCCGGGCCGCCCGCGCCGGGCCAGGCCAAACCAAAACAGCAGGAAGAAGAGCTGTACAATGGGTCCCCTTGAATCATGCTACTAAAAAAAGGTGCAACGAGAAACAAGTCCTTGTGCATTCTTAGTCACAACTGTGGGCAGAAGAACCCATACAATTCCTCCCTTTGGTATTAAATAACAGTTTTAAAAAGCTTTTGAGAAACAAAGCAAATACATGGTGGCACTGGAAATGTTGCCCTCCCCACGTTAGTCATCCACTGAAATAAGTCTCATCCCTAGTCATAAATAAATAATCTCTTTCCTGGTCTGACTTCCACGCCAGGATCAATATCTCTTAACATCTTACTTATTTTATTACTGCTTTTGGTTTTCTGGGACTGATTGAAAGTTGCTCAGAGGAAATCTTTGGTTTTGCTTAAGTGTCCGTGACATTTAATCATGACTTTCCTTGCAGTTTAATTCCAACCAGTCAATCAGTTAATCCACTTCGATTGATTCTGGGCTCTCGGTTATTGGCTTGCACTCATTGGGCATCCGCTGGTGTCGGCTCAGCTGAGTGGCCTGTGTGAAGCTCCTCTCACACCTCTCGCACCTGGTGGAGGCAAGAGAGAAAATTGAGACCAGGGAGCGGGGCCTGCAGGGTGACGGGCCGCCTCTCATCCTGCCTAATCAGAACAGACACACCAAAGTGGCTTCAGATTTTCCCGGCTCAAGAGGTTTAATTGGTGGCTCCTTCCAAGGCCTGGATGCCTGTGATGGGACAAAGCCCGTCTGATGCAGAACAGAGGGATCTGTCAATAGGCAGGGGGAAGGTGATTTCTCCAGAGAGCGCTGTCCTGCTGCAGCTCTGATCACTGTCAGTTCAAATAGATAACGAACAAAAAGAGATTTTTAGGAGTGAGCCATCAAAGCAGCAGCTTGTCTGCAGTTTTCTGCTCTGTAACCCCAAAGAGAAATTGATGACAAATAGAATTTCACCTGCTGCTAATTTAAAACCAGGAATTCTACTCCCCTCAGCACTGCAGCCAAGGAGCGATCATCTCTGAATTTGGAAACGAGAGGAAGCGATGCATTAGTTTGCAGTGACTACGCAGGTGGATGTGGGTGGTTGCTTTTGTGCAAAAGCTAGTTATAGTATCACAGCCCAACCAAACTCAGGGTTAAAACAATGTTTGGGGTGTGACAGAAGGCTCAGAAAAACCAATGTTTGTGTGGTTCAAGAAGTTTACCTCTCCAGAAAGTACAGTGAAAGAATGTACTTCTGGGCCATAATTACAGGCCACCATGTCTCATGAGGAGAAAACTGGTCTCACACTTGAAGATCTATCTCCTCTCCTTAACTTAAAAAAATAATTAAACAAAAAACTGTAATCTAGGAATCTTGGGCCTGCCTTCCTCCCACACAACACACACACTAGCTTAATGGCTACTCAATCTACAACAAACACACACACCCACAGTCTAATGGTGGCTTCTAGTTTTTCTGTGGTGGTTGTTCCTGGCTGGTTGTCTATGAGTGTGTACACACACACACACACACACACACACACACACGGGGGCACGCTGGGCACAGACGGGCTGCCTGGAGCACTGGCCAAGCATCCTTTGGGGCACAGCAGCCATTTCGCCATCCCCTTAATGTCCTCTCTTCAAACCTTTGAAGGGAAGGATATTCAGGAGAGCTGTAGACAATGGCCCCTCTTTTAAACAACACACCCTTTGGTCCCAGGTCCCTGCAGTATTGGGACTGTGGCAAATCATCATGAGAAAGTCTGCACTGCCCTATCGTGAGCCATGGGTCTTGTTATCTGGTGAGCGGTCCTTTCTTTCTCCTTTTTAGTAAATTATACAAAGTCCCTTGCCACAGGAATAATTACCTATAAAAATAGAACACATCTATCCACTCTGGAGAGTCTTGCATATTTTTGAATGTCGGGAGGTTGGAGCCTGACTATCACACTTGGATTTTTCAGGGCTCCTGTGCCAGCTGAGTGTGTCAGGATGACAAAGTTGTGTTTCTTTGATTGTCTTTCAGGGAATATTTTTAGCAGCCTGTTCCACTGTTAAAAACTGCACTGTGATCTTGACAAATGTATAATGTCAGCTTTAATGTATCAGACCTATCAGCTCAATGAAAATAACTCAGAAGTATTGATCAGCTAATGATTTTTAGTGTATTCATTAACGTCCATGGGCAGCTCATCCCCTCTCCAGAGCTCCTGAAGTGCTGATGACACGTAAGTGAATTGCTGATTGTTTATTAGAAAACTGATTAGTTACTGGATTAGTGTGTCAAAATATACTACCTTTCACTGCTTGACAAACTTTCAAATTATTATATTTCTTTTTTTTATGGTGAAGCTCTAGGATCAATTTCAATGAGAGAATAGCTTGAACAATTATGAGGAATAACAACTTATCTGGGTCATACTTTCGCACTTCTAATCTTGTACATTAGAATCTAAAGAATTCGAAAGTGGGAAGTTTAGTGCGTCACAGAAGGCAAAAGTGTAAGTATATATGGAATATTTAAACATCCAGATTAGACAGAGACATTAGAGGAAAGTTACATTTTTCTCAAGTGTTTCCCTAACTGCCTCACAGATATTTACACTCACGGAATAATTTGTTGTCATAGTCAGAAAATCTACTAAGTCTGATCTATAGGTGGCCTGAAATTATCACTGAAAAATCATCTCTAGTGCCGTCTGCTCAAGAAGTGAGAGTAAAAACACATGCAGAACTAGGCTTCTAGAAATAATATTCGTGTAGGTTGGGAATTATAAGAACACCATTTGTATCACTGAGGAAGTAAAGAGAGCTAGATGTAGAAATATTTTTTAAAAAATAAAAGGACATCAGTTTTAGATTCATCATCTTTAATTTCAGATAAATCTTCCTTCACAAATTACCTTCGTGGCTTAATAAAACTCATCAGAAGGACAGATTCCATGCAAATACCTCAGTTCTGGCAGGTTAGAGCCAGACTTCAGCTGGGTTGACATTTAATTAACCCTGAACTACAATCCCAGATGAGTGACTGGGCCTGGGTACCTTGAAGCCTGCACTTCGTGCAGTGGAGCAGAGTAAAAAAGAAAGAGACATGCAAGTAATGAGCCGGGAGTAAAGACAGGGCCGTCCTCATTGTGATGACATCACAGTCTTGAAGGAAAAAAAATCACAGAAACAGTGAAGTGGATAGTCGTCCAAATATTGCAGCGAAGAGAAAGTCCCCAACTTTCTACCAGCATAGGCATCTTAATTAGACTGGATTTCCTTTTAGATTTGAGATCATTCTTTACTTATTGTGATGGTTGACTGGATTAAAGGCAGAGTTTGCTTCACAATTACCATTTGACACTGACAGAGACACAAAATAATGCCAAGTTCTGTAACACAGAAAACCTGCAAGCTTTCTTTCTGTGCCTCTATGGCCTGTCACACAATACTTCTTGGACTGAACCAAACTGCACAGGGCTTCAGACATGTGCTCAATGCATATTTATTGATGTGCTCTTTTTATTTGCTTTGATTTTGCCTAGATCTTGTTAAAATATTAGATGCTCTCTGGAATATCCTTTGATTTTTTTTTTTTAAACTGAGCCAAACTGTCTTTACTTAAGGCAAAAATGTAGTTATAAGTCTTTTCCCCTGCTTCTAACAGATGAAGAGCAGAACCTCTCCTATGGAAAGTCCTGGACTGCCTAGGTGCAGAAGCCGCCCTGAACTCATGAGAGAGCATGGTTAGTAATAGAGGATATTGGAGTCCTCGTTGCAAAGAATAAGTCTTAAATTGCCAACTTCCTCCCTTCTTTCTTCTTTTCAACAAAGTGCTTGGCAATTACTGTTACACGAAATGATGTCTTGCTTTTGCTCTTTGTTCTCCATGACTTCCGGTCTCACAGTACAAACTGAAAGCCAAGAGCTTCAACATGACCCTTAATATTCGTTTTCCTCCGTGCTCCTTTACCTTAGAAATTCTAAGTCTACAGCCAAGTGAGCTACCCCACAGGCTATGATCTACTTGAGCTTGGAGGGGTGGAATCTCTCAGTGAGATACCAGCCAATCAGATTGTGATGCAAAACCTGGTAGGAAACTCTGATTTCTTCTTAATGCCAAATCCAGCCTTCTCTAGATAGCAATAATCTGGATGTGCCTTGAAAACCCACATCTCAGCAGAAGGTTTTAGAAGTTGGAAAACATAGCAGGCTCAGTCTGGCCCAGCCCTTTAATGTTCCATGAAGGCCTCCTGGGCCCAGGGTGGGTGGGTCCATTTGGGTACTGAACCATTTGGGGCATCTATTTGGAAGCTGCCCAAGGCAGATAGTTTAGGGTTGTGCATCTTTACAAGATTCTTTTCCTTCTTTGCAACATTGTTTAAGCCAATACCCATTAGTTGAAGTAGTAAAATTAACTGTTGTGATGAAACCCATTTTATTGACGAATCTGCAACAAAAGTTTTTTTGAATGTTTGTTTTATAAGCTTGTAAAAGGATATCTTCATAATATTTACAAATGTCCATGGGATGGATATCCGTGAGCTGTGGTTGGAAGATTCCCAAAACTCCCTTGGGATAGTTCAATCCTTACTGATCTGGTTGTATACACTGAAGGACTTGGCTTTCCATTTCCTAGAAGACGTTTAAATCTTGCCCTTATAAAATAAGTGTACATTCAGTTCTCCCCCATGGAATATATATTGGATAAGTTAAAAAAAAAATCCCTATAGCATGTGCCTAATCTTTAGAGTAGAAGCAAAAGAAACTAAAACATGCACATAGAATCTAATCCAACCAATTCTGGTTTGCTTTTTTTTTTGTTTTTTTCCCCCAGATGAAATTAGGTTATGGTCACAAAAGCATACTACTGTTACAAAGGAAAAAGATATAATTGCTAAAGCCCATCAAATATTAATCTGATGAATTAAAAGTAAGTTAAAATGGCAACTCTATTGGAAACATGACAAAAAGAGGATGTAAAAGAAAAAAAATTGAGTGGAGTCAACGAGGTTACACATAAGTAACACCTTAACATTAATAGAAATCTATTTCCCATTTTGACCCTGAAACCTCTTCAATTAATTACTAAAATCTATTTACACAGCAACAAGATAAAAATCAATCTGATTCCTGGCACTGTGTCCATCTGGCTGCCCTCTCTAATATAAGGGGCCAGAGGCTCGTCAGTCCTCCTGCATCTCCACTTTTAAAAAGCTCTCTTGCTCAAAAGCATGGGAAATGTGCCACTGTCATCTTTCATATCCAGAGCAGTGGGGAAGCCAGGATCTGTGACCTCCCTCTCAGGGTCAGACCTCAGGACGATGACAATGCCCACCGTGCAGAACACAAACATCTGGAACTCTAGGACAGTGCTAACCCATCTGGCCCTTAGGGTAGATTAGAAAAAAGTGGCCCCTTTGGGCTATCGCAGCCTCAGATGTCACAGCGTGGCTGGTATTACTGCAGACCCATCCCATCCCCTTAGCCAGATGCCTTATGCAGTGAACAAGCTGCATCCGTGTACAAAGATGAAAAATTAAACCTTTTTTATTATTAACTAATATCAAAAATTAAACAATGGAAAATAGCTCAGAATAATAAAGATCGTTCATGGGGAGGTGAGTGAAGGTACCAGCCTTTTATGCGCTCCTCCCTCTGCTGACAGATTCAGAGGCAGAGGTGGGCAGGACCCAGACCAGCAGGACTCTGCTACATGGAGCTGAGCTGGCCTCAGAATGACACCACGGCAATGGCCAGTCATGCAGGTCCCACGGAAAATTCATGGCCAAGACTAAGCAAGGGGATTGGTCTCCTACTGCCTCAATCACTTCCTTTCTTGCTTGATCCTGTCCTACAGAAAATAAACAGGCTGTGCATCCACGCCCTTTTAATCTGCCTTCTTAACCAGAGGAAAGCCAGTATAATAAATGAGTAAAGAGAGATGTAAGAGTGTTAAACAGAAGAGTCCATTACGCAGACAGTAGAAACGGTTCTGAGACGACTGACTAGTCATCATACACTGATTCACACTCCCAAGCCTTCCATATGCTGTCTGGGCTACCAGAAATGTCTATTTCCTTTGCACGTATGTCTAGAAAACTCCTACTCATCCTTCAAAGCACCTCTTAGACATCACCTCCTCCAGATAGCATTGATTATTCCACCTCTGTGCTACTCTGAAACATGGTACGTACATGGCTTATTGTTTTTCATGTTTGCACCTTTCACCACATGCAGTAAAACTTGTTTAAATTAGGCTTCTCCATAAACTATGAGGTCTTCAAAGACTGGGGGCTGAGTTTCACTCACCTTTGTATTTCTTGTATCTAGCAGGAGCCTAGTACAAAAGGAGGCGCTCAATAAATATTTGCTGACTGAAAGGACACGTACATACATGAATACAGGAGTGAATAAATAGGCCATCTTGCATGACTCAGAGTCACCGTTTTCATGATTGCGCTGTATCTAGGAACACACTCTCTTGCTCAGGTGCCCTTCCTCTGCTGAAGCCCTTGGAATTCAGCTCCATCTCTTTCCACATTCCCTAAATCTTCAAGAACTCAGACATGCCCTGTGTTTGTTTTTTTCTTTTCTCACCAACATGGAAATTCTGAGATTCAAAAGGCACACTGCAAAGACACAGGTTGGCTGCTATCATAGATTTAAAACTCTTTAACACATAGGAAAGTGGAGGAAATAGTTCACCGGAATCCTAAAGGATTCAAGTTCCCCAAGAGATGTCCAAAATTGTGGCCACCTTGCTGATGCCCTAGGGGCCTGCGGATGGCTATAAGATGGCACTCTGAAATTGAGCTCCTACATCCAGTTCTAGAAGAAGAGATTCTCATAAATTAGAAAGAATCTTAAAAGGACTTACTCCTACTTCTTTATTTTACTGATGAGAAAACAGACCCAGAAAGATTGTCTCATGTCCAAGGTTGTGCAACTTGAGCCCAGGATCAATGCACAGGTTTCCTGACTTCATTTTCCGAATGTCAGCCACGAAACAAGTAGGTCCTTTTGCAGTTTGGACATTGACCTTCCAGATAGCCTCCTCCACTGGCTGGCTCGTCTGGGCAGCGCCATGCCGCCTCATCGGCTGGCTCTTGGAAAAGGCTAAGAGAAAGAGGCAGTAAAAGGTTAGCCGCTACTTACTTGAAGGGCTTTTCTCCAGTGTGGGTTCGGATGTGGTTGTTGAGGGTGGTGGCCCCGGCAAAGGCACGACCACAGTAGCCGCACTTGAAAGGCCGGTCACTGGAGTGAGTGACCACGTGGTTCCTCAATTCTGAAGGTTGGGAAAAGGACTGGGAGCAGTGACCGCATTGGTAAGGTCTGAAATAAATAAAGAGACTGCCTGGTCATGATTTTCTATGTTAGTCAGTGGAAGTCAGCATTGGGAGGCAAAGGCACAAGGTTTTGGTGACATCGCCTGTTCTGCATAGACCTTGGGCCACCAGGTTCTCATTACTTTACTTGTTGTCACTGGAACAAATCCGCAGAGCTGCTGAGATACATTCATCCCCAATTGATTGCATTTTTCTGATATTAACCATACCATTTCAAGAACCCCTACTTTTCTTGTTTCTATCCCCATCCCCAGGAAAACATTACTGTACTTTTGGGAGCATGGAGATTATAGAGTTTGGTAAGCAGAACGTTACAAGAGAAAATATGTAATTGTCTCTCATAATTCCATGGCACTTTTAACTTTTCAAAGTGCTTTAAAATCAATTATCTAGCTTAATCTTTACAATAATCCTCTGGGGCAGGGAAAGCAGGCTTTATTATCTCTGTCAGTTAAAAAAAAAACTGAGGATAAACTGTCCTCATAGGCAATAGCTCTTGATGTCAAGGTTACTCTAGAGCATTTGGACCTATTCTAAGTGCCAGATAAACACGCAAGTCAGCAAGCTGGATGTGTGTGTTAATAAATACTAAGCTGTCTTGGGATCGTCTGTAGTACAACCTCAATTTGGAGTCACCTGATATTGCACAGATGAATACAGGTGTGCACCCAGATTTGTTTCTTTGTAAAATAAATCCTGATTTCTACTTACTCACCCCCACCCCTGAATAATATTTATCCAGCGGGCCTTTTTCTTGAACTTCAGCTCTCCGGTGTAATTGGTAGCAAGCAATGATTTATAGAGCAGCATAGGAATGACGGGATGTCACTGTGCTTGGAGAAGAATGACTCTGATGCAAAAAACAAATGGAAGGAAGTTGTGACAAAGACCTGATAATTAGCAAGATTACCAGAGAACATTCTTTCCAGCTCATGAGAAATAAATCAATTTTTTAGTTTTCATAAACTAGATTAAAATTCTATTTGCTCTCTAGGAGTTCTTCCGCTAGCTTAAGCGTAATCTGTTGAGTGATATAAAACCTGGGGAGTTTCCCTATTTGAAGCTATTTCATAGCATTCTTTGACAGGGCTCTAATTTGTTTATCAAAATTTTTGTTAAGAATCTGTCATGACGGATAGTAACAGCACTGAAAAAGCCCTGGTTTGTGCCCCGACAGTTCTGACCGCCCTTAGAAAACCAATTGCGAAAGCAGACTTAATTGCGTTACCTCTAACAAGTGCATGAGCTCCAATGACTGGAAACCAAAACGAAGGGCTAGAAGACAATGGTGATCCAGCATGTACAACAATTCAATTAAGTGCAAAATAAAGTGTACCCTCTCATTTGTCAGTGAAGTGCTTAATTGTGGCTACTTGCCTCACTGAACACAAATACTATTATTTTACCAGGCTTCAGCACACTGAGCACTGATTGTAGAATTTTTTAGCTTGATTAATAGTCCAGGATCGGTCAATAACTCAATACTATACAATTTTAATTACTTACATTTAGAAATCTATTTAACTGCTCTCAAACAGGTTTCCAAGAATTATATAAGAGTCTTTGATAAGGAGTTTATCAATCTTGACAAATTGCACGTGCATGTTATAATTATAAAATAATGCTTTGAAAGCCATTAAAATTTTATGGAGATGAAAGTGTTCTCCTGCCCAATCTGTTCTTTGTAGTAACCATTATCCTTAAAGAGTTCCTCAAGATATCATTCTCGCAGGTGTGATTTTTAAAAAAATGCTATTGAAGATTATAAACAAAATTAATATATGAATGTATGCTATATCCACTGACAATTGATTTTTCTAATAGTGAAGGGACCATTAACATTTATTAGCCGCTGGTTATCTATTTTTAATAGCTATCACAATAAACAATAAGCCACTAAATAAAACCAATTAATCTTTTCTTTTTTTTCTAACTCTGCTGTCAAAAGTTGGGGTGATTAATTCCTACAGTCAGAAGTCAATCCATCCTTTTTATGTTAATAGTCACAAAGATTTACAGACAGAAAAACAAAAATGACCACAGAAAGGCTTAGGTTGAATTCTTACATCAAGCTAATGCCAATGAAAGACAAAAAGGACTTCAACACATCACCTGTACCCAGCACCGGTCCGAGAGGCATCTGTTAGGGGTCCAGTCACCTATGGCACAGCTTTTAAAACTTTGCAGAATTTAGCTTGACTGAATGGAAGGGTTTGGAATAAGGGAGATAGGAGAGGTAAGTCCTACTTCAGCTTCTGACTCCAATCAGCTGTGAGACTCGGACCAGTCACCCAACTTCCCTATTTTCTCACCTCTCTGGTAAGGGGCATGGACTACACTAGATGCTCTCTTGCATCCCATCATGCTCTGTTCCTGCTTTCAGATGATCAATAAATGTATGCCGCCTGAGGATGTGTCCGAGACATAGCCTCACAAGAGACATGATCAACAATATGCTATACTAGCCAGTTCCCTAGCCATCGGGCTTTCTGTGGTTTTGTGTGTGTGGTAGGGACCATTTAAACTTATTTAGAACAGTTGAGAATCAGAGCAACAAGAAAATCTAATACCAAATTGTAAGACCAAACCATATTTTAGTTGATCTCAACAAAATGATAGATTTTCACTCTTAGGTACCTTGATAAGATTTTAGACCACAAGGTCACATTCACCTTTGCAAAAACTGATTTTATGCAGAATTTAGAACTAAAATGTGTACTCTGCTTGCCACTAAAATAACAGATTGTCTCTCTCAGCCTAGAAATTTATAGAAATTAGCCCTCAGAAAGCACAGAGGTTATACAGCAAGTAGACAAGCTTCCTCTTTTTCTGGATTGTATTTCCTTAAAAAAAAAAAAAAAGAATAAAAGGAAATTATCAAAAAGTAATTTTAACATTGATTACGTCCTAAGGTTTCATCTAAGGACATAGGAATACATTCGAGACAGAATAAAATCTTCAAGCCCAATGAGCAGGGCTTCGAAAACATCATCGCCACTGTGGAATCTCAAACACCACACCTTCTTTTTGGACGACTGGCCACAGGTGTTAAGACTCTGCATGCACGTTTCTTTTAGCAAACCCTTGACAGCTCAGCTCTCCATTTACTACTGAGGGGCATTGTGGACACAGAATTAATTGCCATTCCTCTCCTTTTTATTCTGATGACTAATATTTCCATTAACTTTTCAAAGGTTTAGCCAAAAGGTAAGACTTAATTTCTTCAACTTTTGGATACAATCAAGTTCAACTCCAAAGTTCTGTCTCCCTTTGGTGCATTGCACCAGAAGCAGCAGGGGAGGACTGACATTGTCGAGAGCTGTGTTCAGCTTTAGTCCTTCCAGAACCTCGTGTCGTCGAACAACTAAATAGGAATCTCCTTTCTAAGGCACTTTGATTCTTCCCGAATCATACACAGACAGCACTTGATTATTCTCAAAACAAATGCAATGACCATTCCTCACAAAGGGATAGTATCTCACAACCAGAAGAAGCTTATGGCTTTACACCACTTGAGACGTCTAGCAGTGTTGTCCAATGATGGAAATGTGTTATATCTGCACTGTCCAGTGTGGAAGCCACTTGCCACATGCAGCCGTTAAAGCACTTGACATGTGGCTAGGATAACTGAGAAACTAAAGTACTATTTTACTTAATTTTGATTAATTTTAAGCAGCCTTGTGTGGCTAGTTTCCACAGAAATATCAAGCTTCGTGAAAAACTAGAAGGTGCTCCATACTCTGTAATGAAATAACTGAAAAACATACAAAGCCTGGGTCGATGTAGTTAGCATCTATCAATGCTGGTAAATTTTTAAGCGGAAAGAAAGCAGTGAGACAATTTTGTACATCCCCTGGCATTCTGTGGAACTGGCAGCTCCTCTGCCAGAGATTACTCCAGTAAAACGTGCAATTCATTTGCTTTGAGTCTATAATTGGTTTGGCGTACACATAGGAAAAGAATGAAACATCTAACAAAATTAAGTGTGATTTGGTTGAAAATATTATTAATCCTTCTTTGATTTTTCTTTCATGGCATGAAAGCCTCCAGGACAAAAGTTGTTCCGTCGGGTTGCATTCTCTCCTTGGGTTAGTCAACCCAAGTGCAAATCTCCCAAGACTTCAAAGGGAGCGCTACTTAGGTCACTGTTGGCTGGGTGGAGTAAGAAAAGAACTTAGCTCTATGTAAGGAGAAAACGATTTCAGGAAAGCAGAGAAAGTGCAGAGCCAAAGGACCTGGAAATCATGGACTGCTAGAAAGAAGACAACCTTCACACTTGGGGGCAGGGGGAAACAGTGGAACACAAAGACACTGACACATTCCAAAGAAATTATTATGGTGACGGGTTATCTCCAGGCTCCTCCCACCAACCAGCACCTTCTACAGTCATCTTTCCCTCTGGGACGACCACATCCAATTACAAACAATGATACTCAAAACACAAATGTGAGCAGCTGAAGGTACACCCCGGGGGCTAAAGGCAAACTTTCCCCACGTGGCACAAACAGTCAAAAAAGAGAAAAGAAAAAGGATGCAAAATGATGAGAAGCATTATAAAGACACTTTCTGCAGAAAATAAAAAAGAACATGTTCATCCGAAAATAATCCACTGTGATCGAAGGCTTTGCTTACCCCTTTCTGGAGCCCCCCCAATGGGACTGTTGAGAGTTTCTGCAGCAGAAAAACAGAAAAGAAAAGGGATTTCTAACTCCTGGTTCAGGCAAAAGTGAGTCAAGCTGCCCTGGCCTAGGTCATAAAGCTCATGCAAAACCCAAAATGTTTATGAAGTCCCTACATAAAATCTTGGTTGATCTAAATTCCAACAGCTTCTTCCCTTTGAATTCACTTAGGAAAAGAAAAAGTGAGTAGACTGGGGGAAAGGAAGAAGAGATTTGGGGATTTGTTTGTTTAATGTTAACAGAACAAAATCAAGAAATAACAAGTCCATGGCTCCTGGACCCTCATGGATGTATTTTTATCTTTTGCATTAATTCCTACCTTACAAGGTCAAATGGAATCTTTTTTCTGTGTTTAATGTAAATAACATGGTAGTAAAAAAAAGTGGTGATTCTGGCAACCCTGGGTATCCTTGGATCTCTTTCCCTGATATCAATGCATAGACTTTTTGATGGTCCCTCACATGAAAAAGTTCACAAATATAGACACACAAAGTCTCTTTGATGAAGGTTCAAATGTCTTGGATTTCATGGCCAAATATTCAATCCGTTGAGTGAAAAATCTTTTGGACCTACGATTCAGGGGCCTGTTTCAAATTTGGACCTGTTTGAAACTCTAACCTGTTTACTTTCTGACTTTGTCTTCTGTGTCTCCCTTTCTTGCCTCTGGTTCTAGCAAGATTTTCCTATCAAAATAAAAGCATTTGAGTTTTTCAAATCGAAGGGAAATGGTTTCTGACTGGTTAGTTCTAAGCTTTTTCACTGTATATGACTGAATGGGCACAAACTACCAAAGATGGAAAACCACCTGATTTATGGTCACTCACTAAAGAAAACATGTATATTTAGCAGTTATAATTCTCCAGATGGATAATAAGAGAAAAGGCTCCAAGTTTTGCAACCATCATGCACAAATTTGATGTTCCATTCTAGTTTTGTTTATTTCTCCTATTTGGCACCCATGTGGTTACGAATTATATTTTACTTGCAAACTTGCTGATACAAAGAGAGCATTCTAGGTTCTGGAACAGAGAACAACTATGCCAGGCCTACCTGCTAAAAGTGAATTATGTATCTAGAATGAAACTAGTGTGGCAAAGTGAACGGGCATCTCCTCCTATTTTCCCTTTATCTCCAATAATCCACTCAGATGTGATGGAATAATTCAAGCATCTGCTCATCATTACTAAGAAATATTGTGCTTTATCACTTGGCCTATAAAGGGACTCATTTTTTGAAACCTTAATTTTAAATTATTTATGAATCATGTGACCACCTCTCAAGTCTTGACCAACAAAGCACAAGAAAGGGAGAAGTAGAAACCCACTGCTCCAGTAATTGGATCCTACTCTGTCTACCTGGATATCAATCACCCATTACTTCACGTCATCTGGGAAGGCACTGAGTCAGATAAGCCCATCAGGGTCTAGCATAGGACTGGAGTCTCATGCCACTTGGATTTTGGCCAAGAACTCTAAATAAGCTTAGTTAGAATCAGCACTGACCTAACGACCTCTCATGGAAGTGTATTTTGTACATGTTAAGTCTTCTAATTTGTCAGGTACTTCTCTGACAGTTTACATAGATGTGTTACAAATCATAACGTTATTATTTTACAGGACAGACTTCATAAGGACTTAAACCATAACACACACACGGTTTTCTAAGCATAACTAGGGTATACTCCTATTTACCATGACATATTTTAATTGCGTAAAGTGACATTCAGCATGGAATCATATAGACTCAAAGCTAAGTTTTAAAATCCAGAAACTTTCAACTATCATTTCATTTTACCTTACATGTTCAGCTATTATGATAACAATGAACCATGCAAATAATAGATCCATCCATCTGAACTCACTCAATTTAAAACGCAAGTTTATAATAAGATTTTAGTGCATCGTTGATATTAAAAACCTATCAAAATGCCGTGCAAACTTTGAATAGCTATATCTTGAAGCTATGTGTGTACTTGCAAGTAAGGTCAACTTTCAAAAACAAAATCCTTTCTGGGTGAAGAAAACATTTTCAACATTTTTGTCACCTCTAAAGCCAATAGTACTAATTTTTACCAGAGTGGGGGGGTCTCCTATTGAAAGTAAAAGATTAGAAAGACACAGTTGCCTTAATAGCCCTAAAGCAAATGTTTCAACACTAATTAGTTACAGCAATGTTTGATGCTAAGCAAGTAGTTTCTAGAATGGCACAAATGAAAATATATACATATGTAAATAAGCACATGGACCCTAAAATGGATTCTTATTATTTTAGAAAAGACCCCCTTTCCATCCAACCTGCTAGTATTTCCTAGCATACTGCCATATCCTGCAGAGCTGGGAGGGGAGCGCTGGGGAGAGCTCCTCTGCCCTCACTATAAGGCAAGGAGAGTTGACTGGCTTAAGGTTTACCAGGTTAATCAGTGGCCAAATTAAGAAAATAACTCAGGAGTCCTATATCCAATTTTCCTATCCTACTTCCAAAATTTTTCCTTTATATTCAAAGTGCATTTTCAATGCTATTAGATATTTTGGGTTTAATCAAATTTTCATAGGACATGAAGGAGAGATAAAACACAATCCTTTCTTATTGAATTAATTTGATTTTTGTCTTTTGCGCTCCCAGCTATCAAGACTGTCAAATAAACCAGTTTTGATTCATAAATAATAGTTCCATTATATCTACTATGCCACTCGTCAGAGTACCTGAAATTTTAATTCACTTGTTCAGCTAAATTTCATCCTCAGTTCATGGCGATAAAATTCTTTATTGACAAACTTTCAAACCAACTTTGACTCTGAGGTATCTAGTCAACATTTTTCTTCTGTGTGGATATTAGTTTATTGAATAAGTGGCATCTGTTTTCCTCCACATCACTAGCAGAGTAGGTATTTCCTTTTGACAGCTTTGCAGGATTTATGGGTTTGCATGCTCTGAAGAAAAATAGTACTAAGCAAAAAATTCCAATTCATTACCTCTTAGTACTTAATTAAGTTCATACCCACGGCACACTGGAGGTGAACCTTGAAACGACTGTGACAGCAGCAGAGCAGCCAGCTATATTATCTTTGGAAGACAGAGAGGATTCTAATTATCCTGACCTCATTTTTCCATCTATGATATTCATAACTGTTCCTTCTATTTTGCTCCCCTTTACACTTGGACAGAACTGTTCAGAAAGCAAGTGCAGATTCCTCTCTATAGCCACTGTTCGTGCAGCCCTTCTAAACAATAAAGTCGAACCGTGGCCTCACGTGTCTCTCTGACCTTCCAGGACACAGACACAGACACCTCTTATCACAGGGTTTTCCCCAAGGGGTGGATGGAGGATGTGACTGGAACCTGGTAGAAAGGCAAGCCGTGGGTCTCACTTAGCAAACACACACGGAGCAGGGAGAGTCGGGGTTACCTGTCGGGGTTCTGTGTGCACACGTGCATCTGTAACAGGATCCGCTGCGTGAAAGTCTTAAAGCACTGCCCACATTTCCAGAGATGCCAGTCACTGAATTCCGAGTGCAGCTGGCTTGTGGAAGTTGGGCTTGCAAGGACGCGCTGGTTTTTCACGTTGATTTGGTTAAATCCTGATTCAATGGGCCCAGATTTATCCAGGAGAGAGAAGTTCCTGCTGCACGGAGTCTGTGGGAAAACGATGGAGCGCTGCTGGGTGGCTGGGGAGAGTTTGCTGCTCTTGTTGAAACAGGGCTGCAGGGCGTCCTGTCTGCACATGGCTTCCATTACCGTGGAGGGGACATTTACTGGGAGAACAACAGTTTTAGAAGATCAGTTTTATGAGCCCTTAAAATAAGCACAATAACATTGCACTTTGAAAAAATTCCTATAAATCAACCTTTAAAAAAATGTGTTTTTCTGGTCTCGGAATTAAAATAATAACAGATGATTTGAGGGCGAAAGCACAAATTAATGAGTCATTCAATGCCTACTTATTAAACGAGTCTTCTATGCTCGGGATTGTTTGTACCTGGTCTTTGCCCTCAGAGACTTCACTTACGACTGGAGACATAAAGGCTCCATCATGAGGCTTCGCACAGCCTGCTATGTTTGGAGGGAGTTTTGATGGGAGGCACAGCAAGAAAACAGTGGGGGCTGCCCAGAGAGGGTGGCCGTGAGCCGAGCAGGGAAGGGAGATTCAGGATTTCAGGCCTTCCACCAGACCGTACCAGCACAGGACAAGTATGCAAGAAACTGGCCGGAGAGATGAAGAGAAAAATATGAAAGATGCGTGGAGACAGAAGTCTGGCACGCTGGTGGGATGGTCAGGGAGACAGGCTGAATAAGCAGGGCATGGGTTCTTGTCACTGTGGGACTAGGGCAATGTGGGGTCAGGGGTAAGACCTCAGAGGACCTTTAAGTACAAAGAAATAAATAAACAAGACTTCAGGCCGAAGCAATAGACACAGACTGTTTCTTTTTCTTTTTTCCTTTTTTGTAAAGTAAACTTATTGGGGTGACAATGGTTAGTAAAGTTACATAGGTTTCGAGAGTATAATTCTGTAATACATCATCTATAGATCACATTGTTCGTTCACCACCCAGAGTCAGTTCCCCTTCCATCACCATATATTGGATCCCCTTTACCCTCTTCTACCACCCCCTTACCCTCTGGTATAACCACTAAACTGGTGTCAGACACAGACTGTTTCTGAGCAGAGACAGCAAGAAAAAAGAATCAGCGTGCACGGAGGGATTGCGTGAGGCATTATTCATGAACAGGTGCAGCGGATAAAGGATGGGAGGCAATAGAGTATGGTGCTTGCAACTTGGGCTTTCGAATCAGAAAAACCCAGATTCAAATCCTGTCTCTGCCTTTTGTTAGCGTGGTGACCTTAGACCAGTCAGTCAATCTCTTTGTGCCTTAGTCTCCCCATCTGTAAAATGTGGACAGTGGTGGTAATAATCCTAAAAGTAATAAGGGCATGCATGGCTCAGTGGTTGAGATGGCTTAGGTTTTCACTCCCCCATTACTAGCCATGTGACTGTGGGAAAGGATGGAACACTGAAATCCACATTTAGTCCTCAGTCAAATCGAAGGTGGTCACATGAAGGGCTAAGTGATACAACGCATAGATAGCAGTTAGTAAAGGCCATCGTTACCATGCAGGTGACGTCGAGCTCTATGAGCCCCGGTTGCCTCATCTTTTATGAGGTTTAAATGAGATAATGGAAGTACTCATCACAGGGCTCACCATCAGCAATAGCCGGTTCTTCTTCTTACAGAAGAAGAGACTAGAATGGAGATGGACCTAAACTGGGGTGGTAGCAGTGGGAGTGGGGAGAGAACTAGAAGAAACATTTGTGAAGAGGAAAGCCTAATATATTTGAAATTTGTTTTTCTTTTTAAGTTGTTTTTGTGTTAATACAGTGGGTGCCAAAAAAATGTATACACATTTTAAGAAAGGAAAACTGTATTGAAATTGTAATAACATATACCGATAACAAAACAAGACTACAAGTCACGTTTGACTTCTGCAATTACAAGAGGTGTTCAAAGTGGTTACCATCAGCGTCCAGACACTTCTAATTACGGCGAAGTACTGCTTGAGCAATGATGACCCAAGTGTCCACTTGTATACTTTTTTTTTGGCACCCCCGGTATTTATCATGTATGCACTGTTCAACCCACAGGTTCAGAGGTGATTAGAACCTAATATGCTTAAAAACGATTGTTCTTTTTTTAAGTAACTACTGTGTCAATAAATGTACTTATTGGTTATTTCAGGGGTCAAAGAGATTAAAGGTTATAGGGTGGTCAAGAGAAGAAAATTAGAGACCAAAAAATTTGAAAAGGTTGACTGGCAAAAAAGATTAATGATGGAAAGTAAACTATGGTTGCTGCCACCAGTTCAAGGCCACATGGAAGGAAACACAGGAACTGGGAGTTCTCATCCTTTCCCGCCACAGACCACTGAGATGCCTACATAGCATGAAAATTCAAGCATGCTTAACTACAAAGAGAGAATGGCAGAGGCCCGTGACTGCAAGGGGGTAGACCCACGGGTGGGAAATGAGAGGGCTTCATGTGCTGCCACTAAGGACGCTTCAGCTCCCAGCATTCTGCAGGAGCATATGTATTAGACAAATCCAACAAAAGGAACAGCTGTACAGGGCTCTGTCGGCATGGCCCATCCTGTGCGGGAAGGAAAAATAAAACAAGAGACTCCCAGGCCTGGAGAGAGCCTAGAGTTTTCCTACTTGGCAGTTCTCAACCCTGACTGCATCTGAGACTCACAGGGGAGAGTTTTTAAAATTAAATAAGAATCACTTGGTAGAATCTGGGCATGAGCATTTTTTTAAAGGTCCCCAAGTGCTTCTAATGTATAATCGGGGTGGAGAATCAGTGATCTAATCCTACCCTCTCTTATTACAAATGAAAACAGCTCAAACCTAAGAAGGTCCAATATCTTGCCCAGGGTCACACATCCAGGCAGGGACACAGCTGAGCTAGAAGCTTTAGCTTTCTGACTTCCAGGGCATTTTTTTCTGACCACACTCCTATACTGTCTCTACTCACGAGTTTGTTTGAAAACTAAAAAGGACATTTTACAGCTAGTAAAGTGGTTGTTTTTGTCTTGTGTATATATGTACATAGACATAGATACGTATCACGTGCATGACCGTATGTGCCATATATAAATATAAATTTTATATATACCTATACACACATACATACACATGGTTATGTATGTATAGATATTTTATATATAAATAGTTACATATACAATTTCGACTCCTAGGGCAAAAGTATATAATCAATATGAAATTTGTCCACACATCTTAGACTTTCAAAAAAGTTTTGCACATAGACTGTTACTTTTCAAATAGGTATTGAAAGATAAAGAGGAATGTTTTATCATGTTTTGCACTCTTTTAATAAAATTAAAAACAGCAGCATTGTCATTTTATTTAGCCTTTTTATAACTAATCTGGAAGAGACAAAGCACAGGGAAACGCACAAGTTTTCAGGCAACACCAAGCTCTTGCAGGTTGAAATGCCAGACTAACAGGAAGAAGGCCTGGTGGGAAGACGGTGGAATGAATGTATCATCAACACGCATGACAGCAGGAAAATTGGCCAGAAGCTTCAGTGTTGGAAAGAGGGACATGATGCCTTTGGAAATAACACAAATTATACTCTTGAGTATAGATGATCGATTCTGACTTCTCACTTATGCTCCTGGAAAGGGACCTAACAAATTAATTTTCAAAAATTGATAAGGTCACATAACCTTTAAACTAAAGAATTTGTGGGCCAATGAATTTTTGTTAAGTTTAATGACCAACATCAATAATTATTCATTGCTATTAATAAATTATTCTCTGGGTTATTATTTTCTACTCTGGGAAACTCCAAAACAAATGTAATATGTTTTAGAAATACAGGTAGCCATACCTGCACTCTATATTCTACTCTTGGCATGCTCCTTTATTGTACTTGTGAATAAATACAATCCTACTGAATAAAATGAGCATATAATTTAGAGAGAAGAAAAAGTAAAGAAAGGAATAAGTAATTTTCACAAAGGCAACCATATTTGATCTCTAAACTGTCCTGCACAGCTGTTGTACACTTCTGTGGGATCCTAGAGACCCCTAAAGTTAATTTTATAAGGGATACAGAAGACTGTTCTTCCTAAATACCAGCCTGACTGGCTACCACCAAAGGATTAATAAGACACAGGGAATTATCAGAAAGAGGACAGAAAATGAATTAGAAAACATTATCTCTTCCCAACTCAACAGAATACAGACAACTGCAAAAGGCCCAAAGATGACTAACTAAAATGACCAAAAAAGATGAAGTGGTTTCTACAGGACATACTGAGCTGGGAGATTCTCTTCAGTCTACAAGACAAAGATTAACGGAAAGAGGGCAAACTCTCAAAGCCCTAAAGGAGACAGTCAAGGAAGAACACACACTCATCAAATCCTGAAAAATTTTCCTGAGAGACGCAAACTCAGGTTCCGTAAAACAAAGTCCTACTTTACCCCCCAGTCCATGCATGCAGTCCACAAGTACTTACTGAGCATCTATTACATTCCTAACACTGTGCTAGTTGCTGCAGATATAGGGAGAACAAGAAAGCCACAGATCCTGCCCCCATGCCACTTAAAGTCTAATGAGAGAGACAGATAGAGAACAAATGCTTTTACAGATAAATATTTACTCAGTTCCATCCAATCTGAAATTCCACTAATTGCAAATTGTACCAGTAATTGTTAAGTCACCATTAATTGTAAAACACTGTCCAGGTGCAGAAAGATTAAAATGTGAGGAATATATGCATTTTAGAACTGACAATACACAGTTATTACAAGTGTGATAAGTGCTCTGAGAGAGAAGAAAGGGGTGCCAGGAAAACATACTCCATCCGGTATGGCTACACTTGGGGTGTGAAGGATGGCTTCCCTAAGGCAGTGACCTACGTGAGTTCTGAAGTGTGCACAGATCAGAGAGGTGTGTAAAGAGGAAGAGGCCATGGAAACACCGGAAGCTGTGCCATAGAGTGTGTGTGTCACGTCGAGGTGAGAAGGCGTTCAGGGCACTGAAGAAACTGAAAGAAGGTTAACGTGGCCAGAGAAAGAGGGGGAGAATGGGCTGCAGCTGAGGCTGGAGAAGAAGGCAGCATAAGCACCAATGCCTGTTGGAGCTGGACAGGTAATAGAAATACGTGATGGGAAGCTGGTTAACACAACAAAGGATGGTGGGTCTGCAGCAAACTGAATAGGGCAGGTCCAGTTTAATGATGTTTGAATTCTAATTTTGTAAACCATTATGTGAGCCATACAGATAGTCTGAGGACTATCTGTGGCCCAAAGGCTACCATATTAAAGAACTGGAGATCTATTATTACGAGAGTAATGACAAGGAAAAAAGAAGTTTAGATCTAGGGTATGAGGTGATCAGATTTATGCTTTAAATGCACCACGACTCTATACTGTTAGATGAAAAAGTGAGGTACAAAACAATGTATAGAGTATGCTACTATTTGGATAAAAGGGGGAGGGGCAAAAAAAGGGGATAAAAGAGAAAGAGCGGGAGACTATGCGCGAATGCATGAATGGAATGGACAAAAAATGTGTCTGGAAGGATACCCAAGAGCCTGTCAACTGATTGTACTTGGAAGAAGAATTATGTATGATGTATAGTCCTTTCTGGGTTTTTTTTTTTTTTTAATCTATGGAACTGAACTACCTATTAACAAAACAGTGAATAAGCTGAAACCGTGAAATAAGAAAAACCAATGAAACTTCACTTTAGCTGCTATGATACTAAAGGACAGACTTGCAGGAGGCTATGCCCGTGGTCCAGACCAAAGCTGATGGCGACGCTGACCAGGGTGGTGGCAGCAGAAGTGAAAAGAAATGCAGGTAAGAATATGCAGTCATCAGGACTTGGTAACTGGTGGGAAAGAAGGGCAAGGTGTCAAGGTTTCCAGAAAGAGCAACTGGGTGACTGAGAGTGAGTTTGTGGGAGGAGAGGGGGTTTCGCTTTGACATGTTTAGTTTGAGACGCCAACGAGACATGCGGGTGAAGATGTGGACAGTAGGCTAGGAGTCTGGGGCTCAGGGGAGAGGTCTGGATTGAAAACACAGTGGGTGGAAGTGCCTGTCTTAAGTCAAGTTCCCTGAGAAACAGACTCTGAAATGGAGATGTGGAGTTTTGTGTGCAGGAGGTTTCCTGGGGAGTCCTCCTGAATCAACACCTACTAGGGAGTGAGGCAAGAGAATCTACTGAGAAAGAGTAATGGCTCTGGGGCTGGGAAGGGCCTTCGGAGTTGTCCTGCTTTGGGACAAGGGCACCAGTCCCCACCACCCCGCCCCAGCACTGGCCATCCTTAGACATGGGCTCCATGAGGACCGAGCACGACCGAGAGGAGAGTGGCTCTCAGGCTGAAGGTAATTCCTGGAGACAAACACACCTGAGAGCTGTCAACCGCTACACTCCCATAAACTGGGGGAATGAGGGCCTCAATCCTGTGCCAAGGTTGAGATCCAGGCAGCACACCATAGCATCCCACAGAACCCAACAGGTGAACTCTCTCACGACAGTGGGTTTCCCTGTGTCTAGTCCTTTCCCAGTGGGAATGCATTTTCAGTGTTGGAGTCCTGTGCAGATAAAGTGGCATCCCTATAGGGTGACCTCTCCTTTACTGCTTGTAGGACACTACAGGTTTCTCCACTTCTGGACCCATTTTTATATTAGTTTCTTGGCCCAGGATTTCCCTACCTGGAAAGGAGTACAAAATCAAGCCCACATCACCCCACCGTGGGGCTGGTTTATAGAGTGTGACATTGTGTTTTCACTCAATGCCTTATGAAGAACAGTTCCTTGGCGTGGTGGATGGTGGATTGAGGGCAGCATTTTTCTAGTCCTCATTCAGGGACAAAATGCAACTTGTAGTTGCTGAATTTATGTAAGGAGTCCAATGCCAGCTCCCTACTCTATACAGGGGCCTGGAACCGCCCCCCCCTTTCCCCCCCCCTCCCCTCCCCCCCCCCCCCCCCCGCGGTAATCCTCAGCCTCACACCCCCAGCTCAGGCTTACTGCCAGGACCATCTCACAGCACGCCTGCATTTTGCACTGTAGTGATGGGCTAACGTGCCTTCTCCTGGACTGAACTTAGGACGGGCCTCCGTGTTTGCACCCCAGCACAATGCTTCCCGTAGGGTTTTGCCCGCGGATGCTCTGGTTAGATTGAACCACGCTACCATCTCCCTCATGCTCAGGCAGACAGGCTTGAGGGTGGCCGTCTTTACCCGGGGGCATAGTTTTTTCATCATCGGTGGGATAGAGGAGGTGAGGAGCGCTATGCAGAGGTGCCCCCTTTTTACTTTTCTGCTCTTTCCGATCAAAAGAAAAGGCCGGCCTCGTGGAGGCAGTGTTTACCCCAGTGCAGCAGCGTCTGCATTGCCATCGAGTTTCACATTCTGCTACCTCAGCTTCATACGCCAAGACAGAAAAAGCAGCAGGAAGACTTGTTTAACATTTATTCCCAGGTTTTTTTTTAATTTCCTCTGAAATGAATATGAATACACCGTGGTCTTTACACTCCGCAGGAGCTAATCCCCCCACTGGAAGCTTTGGGGAACCTCATTCCTTCGTGCGGATGCAAGCTGTCGACACAGGCGTTCCTTCAGGCTCTTCTGAAAGCCCCCAGTGGATGAAGTGGCTCTCTCTTTGGAGCTCTATTACATTTATAACTATGGCTTTTTCAAAGAAAATAACCCAGGAATTGCTTCCAGAACCCAAATGCCTGTGTGAAACGCTGCCTTCTCTTTGAGGCAAGGCAGCTTTCAATGGCTTGTCCGGGCAGTGAGTGCCCCACGGCTTCATGGCCACTGCCAGAGAGGGGCAGCTACTGGGGCCTGATCCCACCACACACACTCAATAGGAAATGTGTACTTTCGATGTTGAAAGAACCATGGGAAGAAAATGATATTTTTGTAAATGAAAGTGCTTAATAAGTATTATTCACTAAGTAAAATCATATTTTCCTTGAATGTCTTGGGCCATGTATCAATTTCATTAACAAAGAAAAATCTGGCTGAAATATTTAATGCCATTGAATAAATATTTTTACTGCCAACAATGGCAATAAAATTCTCAATATTGAAATTCCCAATATTTATCCAGTGAGTATTTATTAATTGTTTACTAGGTGCATAGCACTATAAGGAGACTTTGTGGAGGCATTCTGTCAAGTAAGGCTTTGATCTCAAGAAGCTTTTTTTTTTAAGGTACCTAATTTACTTCATGGCTAGTGCAGTTAGGATAAAAATGATGCTAGAATTGCTTATCCTGTTGACATGATTTTAATTACTCAGGACTGTGGAAGGCTATCTGTTAAATTATCCGCCCCTGCCCTTTCACACATATGTGCTTTTAAATCACATGGAGCATTTTCTTGGTACAGAGTATGAACCCTTCATTACAAATATTCCCAGATCTCTCAGTGAATCATATGGAATGAGAATCCATCTTAGAGTCAAAGTCATATATCTCCCCCACACTATCTGATGGAGCTTTCTGCCGGGTTCTTGGGTAGCCAATCACATGACAGATATATGACTTTGAGACAGGAACTGAAATAAAATTCCTATAATACCCTTAGGGGCAAGGAGGATTGTCACTGTTGAGTCATTTTAGACAATGACTTAATCCCTTTTACACTTCCCTCCACCCTCACTCAGAGCTCTGCACACAACCCAAAAGAGCGGCTTAGTTTACCCAGCGAATTCACAAGACTTCAAGCTGCTGTGGCTTTGTGTATTTTCTTCCAAGGATTTCAGGTGCTAAATGATATAACCTATGTCTTGGTAGAATTAATTCAGTACTCTAATCAGCAACCTAAAGAATGCTTCACACAGGTTGGACTCTAGCAGAAGGAAGGATTGAAAAGCAAAGCATATGATGCTTCAAGAAGGGACATTTTTGAATGTGACTATGGCACTGAATCTGAAGACCAGACCATACACTCTTAGACACCCATTGTCAGGCAGCTATGAATAGCACACAAGAATTCTCCAGCCCACCCCCTAAATCCCTCTCATGTAACATTGTCACAAGGTAGAAGCAATGTTGTAGATGTGTGACTTCCATCCCAAAGATCCATGTCAAGAGTGAGAAATCTATTCCCTAAATCATCGTTCCATGGTGGTTTCCATTTCTGGCTCATAACCCAGTAAATGGCAATTTCATCCTTCCAGTTGCTCAGACCAAAGCCTTGGAGTTATCTTTGACTCCTTTCTGTCTCACTCAGCATCCAATGTGTCAGCAAATGCTATTGACTTTCCTTGCAAAATGTATCCAGAATTCAACCACTTCTCACCACCTCCACCACTTCTACCCTCGTCCAAATTACCATCATCTTTTCCCTGGATTCCTGCGAGAGCTTCCAACTGGATTCCCTGCTCCACCCTATGCTTTTACTGTCTAGTCTCCACTCAGGTAGCCAGAGTAATCCCATTACAACTTCAGTGAAATCACATTTACTCTTCTCAAAACTCTGCAGTAGCCCCCTTTGCCCGGTCCACACAGAGGAAAAGCCAGGGTCCTGACAGCAGCCTCCAGGGCCCTGCAAGATGTCTGACCACCATGCCCCCATGTCTAAGTTCATTTCTCCCCACCTCGGTCACTGCCAAACACGTGCGCCAACCTCTGTGATGCTCTTCCAGCAAGCCCATCTTGGGGCCTTGGCACTTCTAGTCTGGCTGCCTGGAATACTCTTCTCCCAAACAACACCTGATTTATTCTTTCACCTTTTGACGTCTTATCTCAAAAGTCACATTTCCAGTAGTACCAACCTTAATCATTCTCTAAAAGTACAACTCCCAACTCCTGGCATGCCTTACCCCTTCTCTGTTTTGTTATCTCTACAGCACATCACCACCTGACAAACAATTTATTTACTCATTTATTTGTTGATAATCTTTCTCGCTCCACTAGAATGTAAGTACCATGAGGGCAGGAATTCTTTTCTGCTTTGTTCACTGCTGTATTTGCAGCATCTAGCAAAGACAGTGGCCCATAGTAGGTATTCACTAAATATCTCAACAGTGAATGAATAAATGAGCGAACGAATGACTATTTGGACTATGTACTATGTACTTCAGAACTCTAGGTTTTGCTGTGTTTATTCCCAGACATTCCTCAACACACACACCAGAGTAACTTCTTCCGAGTTTGCAGCAGTTTATATTAAAGGATTTCTGGAGTCCTTTAGATCAAGTTCCATACTTCAGAATGTGAGGTTATGTCAAGGTTCTGATGTACACACACGCCCATATCAGCAGATCAAGGTAGGGATGCTGAACTGGTGCTTTTCTGTTTGGGGACCTTGATCTAGTTTTTGGGGAGCTGGGGCATGAAGCCATTCTAGGAAAACAGAGCATACTGGCCTCTATGCCTGTATCTGCCTCTAGCACCGACCGCACACTCATGTCCAACACAGAGATTTTCTCCTATGAAAACAAAGACACTCCCTCAAACAGGAGTATCACTGCAGAAAAGAAACTTTCCAATGGAAACTTGGGAAGTCAGAAGAATGTACTGTATGTCCAAAGATGCATGTTTTGATCTGAGATTGGTTTGGTGTTAGAGTAAAGCAGAACAGGAAAGTTGATAGTAATATGCTTTTTCAAGATTCCATTTTTTCACAAAGAAAATAAAGACAGCATGGAAAAAAATATCTGATTATCAGCGTTTTGATCAGTAGTAATATGAACATTTTTTATTGGGGTTGGTGTGTGTGTGAGAAAATGGAGAAAGATAAAGTAGAATACTATTTTTTCAAAATAAAGTTTTTAAAATAGATTTGTTCCCTCTGCTTCTTTTCCTGTTGCATAATCCCAAATTATCAGTTCACAGATCAATTTTGTGACAAGAAAAAAACAGCATCATTGAAACCAGTGTTTCTCACTGAAGCACATCAGAATCGATTCGCCTAATTCTGTTCTAAGTACCTAATTCTGTTCTAAGAAATCATCTTAAAATTTTTTGCAAAAAAATTCATAAAATAAAAATACAAAGTTTAAGTGTAAATTGCTGCAAGTTTGCATCTGCCTCGATGTTAGATTATTTTTAAATGATAATGATGGCCATAGTAATAAAGATAGAAGAAAAATTACATGGTTCATGTAGACTAAGAAATTTAGAGACACAAATTCCTCAGTCGAATGTCTACAATTTTTACTGCCATTTCTCATTACAATGACTACGTAGGAGGAAGCACACCTCATTGACGGGAAGGGTGTTACTCCTGATTAAAGGACATTGTTTTCTCATTACTTCATTTTTGCATTTTGCGACTCCAACAAGACTGTGCATCCCTTCAGAGCAGAAGCCATAGCTTATGCTGCCCTTGTGACCCTGAAACATGGCAAGCACAGAACCAGACACACAGTAGGCACTCAGTAAATACCAGCTGCCTTAACACTGACGTCAGCAATTATTTAAACCTCTAACAAAGGTTTTGCAATTGTAAACAGGCGAAGAAGGATTGGCCTGTAAAAGTCAAGATGAAAAAGCAAAAGACATACAGGGAAAAGAAAATGATGGAACAGACTTGTGCACATTTGCATTATATATCAGAGTGAACTGCATTTCAGAAGTTTCAAACAACACTCTTACAAAGTTAGCTTTAAAATAGGTATTTTGAGATGTGAATTCAGAGCTAAAATAAATTCTTACAGTTTTCATCCTGGGCAATGCATTGTAAGGGGATCCCAAAGAAAGACGTATAGCTGTCATTGTACCACACCAGAAGCTCGGTACCCCTGGGAATATCTATACAGGCTCGGTAGAATATATTCGACCTATTCAAAACAAAAGAAAACCCAGCTTAGTAAGAGGTAGGACTCACGTGCCCCCATCCACATTTTATTGCCCCGAAAATGTTCTGCCCAGCTCCACCTAGACAGTTTCTGTTTGTAATAAAATCTGCACCCACCTTAGCGTTTCCAGCAACCAATTAGAGCCTGTAACCCTGTATGATAAATAGCTCACAGTTTATTTCCACAGTGTCCCTCCACAGAGTGTTTTGGCTGAAGTGAGAGATATTTGGCCCAGGAGACAGCAGAATGGAAGAGTTCATTTAAAAAAAAAAAAAAATTCCACCTCACACTGATGAGAAAATTCTCTCTCTTGGCAAATTGCAGACACTGGTGCCTCGTATATAAATTAATACTATTGATTTCTTATTTGAAGAAAAAGCATTACGTGTATTCTTGCAAGTTGGCATTGGGAGTTCTCAAATTTGTAATAAAATTAAACAGCTTTGTGACCGAAGGATTGAGAGAAATAAAAATCTCCCCCATTGCCTTCCTTCTAAAGTTTGATACAGAAGAGAAAAACCCTGTTATGTGAAATGGATGGCGATTCAATAAATACAAGAGGAGCACTTTACTCTGGCTGAAAGATTACACTCTGAAATGACAGAGTGAAAGTACCAAGAAATAAACACTTTTTATAACAGCTTTGGTACTGTAAAGAAATATCCACAGGTTAAAAATCCACAGATCTCATATGTATATATGAGATCGCGACTGGTTTTCTCAATGAAGAATTGCTACAAATATTAGCCTCAGTTCAAGATAAAAGTGTTTAGGGTTGGTGGGCCTTAAATTTAGCCTTTCTGTAAGGAATTGGCTGTAGCAGGGCAATTTGTTCCTTGTACAACACTGCAGACAGAAGGCGAATCCTTCACCACATTTTTCATGGCAGTGAGATATGCACTTGTCAACATATTTTGTCACCACAAAGTGGCTCTTGGCAATAGGATCATAAAGATCAATAAAAAAGTGCAGATTCTCAATATTTTACTTGCAGCTGCAAAAATTTCATTTATCTTGTTATTTTCCTTACTTGCTGCCATTCTGTCTCACGAGGGCACTGCTAGCTAAGCAGAATGTTTTTTCCCAACATTCTATGAATATCTGACAAAAACTCCAGCCAGTTGTCCGGACCTCGCTCCCCTTCCTCCCTCCGCATCTCCAAGAGCTGTGCATTTTATTAATTCTTTCCACTGCTACATAAAAAAATCAAAATTGGAGCCGAGCTATAAATCACTGGCATCTCCTAACTTGAGAAAAATTGAGTCTACTTTGTACTTCACCCTTGTAACATTTCATCTCTCGGTTTGGCTTCCCTTAATATAAACACAGCGCCCGGCAAATGAATGTGCTAAAACCAAATGACACACTTTGCCGCTGAAAGAGCAGAACTGTTTTCGAGCAATGGGTGGTCTTCTGAGGCACGGAGTAGGCCGAAAGGGAAAAAAAAAAAAGAAAAAGGAAAAAAAAAACGTGTAAGCGTACACCGTTCCTTACAAGCGGGCAGAGCTTCCAAAACTCGCAGAAATCTCTGCATGTTGAAGCACATCAAAGGGATTTTTCCCTTTTCAGATAATATTTCCTTTGCTGACATGTATTTAGTATTGTGGTTGGATGACTCATAAAGATAGCTTCATGGCGTCCCAACGCAGTTGAAGCAGAACACATGCCAACAAACATTATTGTCAGTCTCCAAATAAAAACAAAACGTTCAGCTAAGGGTCAATCAATCAAGGGCGCTTTGAAGAAAATTCCATTTAGATATTACAAATCATAACAGAATGAATCTAAACCAGCTGACTTTTTGTGAAGAGGACATTCATGTACAATAAAAATTAGGCTGGCTCTTCAGGGTCCAACTTTTCTATTTTCTTACTCTTGGACGTGGTCACTGGTGATGGATGCCAGTTTTTTAAATTGTGTTTTTGTAGTTCGTTTTATAAAGATCTGAAGTAATCGAAAACAGATCGGCAGAGAGAACTTGAAGTTTAAGTGCCATCATGAAAGGGGAGCTATAAAATCCACTTAATATTGACAGATAAGTAATGACTTACTCATGCCCACCTTCCTTCTAGGGGTTTTTCTTATTTGCCCAAATTCAGAATTCGCCTCAAGAGCTCCCCGGGTGCTCATCACAGAACCAGCCAAACTCTCTCTTGCTTAATGGACAAGCACAATCTTTACTAATTTTCTATCTCCGAGTTTCATAAAATCCTCGTGACAGAAATGCAGCTGCAATAAAGGTGAGGGAAGCCCATGCACGGCAGTGTAACCAAACACCGTCGTGCACGATTTCATCTGGACCATTATTTCATGAACAAGAACTGCATAGGAAACCAAGGCAGTGAAAAGTCACATGCTGCCCAAATATGTTCCTTTGGAGTTGGAGACCTTCAGAGAGCGAGCCAGATTTGTGCAGCCTTTAACCTACAAGGGGAATAAAGTTTTTTCTTCTTTTTCTAAAGGCTTCATTAAAAAAAAAAAAAAAAAAAAAAAAAAAAAAAAAAAAAAAAAAGAGGGAGAGAGAGAAAGAAAAGGAAAGGAAAATAAATAGCCACAGGCAGGACTCCAAGTCGCCAAGCTCAGGGCTTTCTGCTTTGATGTGTCTGTGGTGCCTAATAAAGCTAAACAGTTGCTTCTGATTCTAAAGGGAACATGGCTGTTTATAACTGAGGTCATATATTTATATGGCACATGTTTTCGAGGGATTTTTGAGAAAAGAAGGCTTAGTGGTAGGGCTTTTTTCCTATGTGATCTGTTTCTGCCCTCTCGTCTCCTCTCCAGGTTTCTATCGCACTAAATGCAAAAGCTTGATCAACAGGTGCACTAAGCAGATGTGACTTAGCATCTGGGAATCCACCTTGCTTCTCAGGCCCCGCCCCCAGCGGCCTCCCTCTGAGACTCTAGGAAATGGGGGTGGCTCCACCTCATCTTTGTTACCCTTTGGGCTTTGCCCAAACATCTCGGGAAACCCTATGATCTGGAGCCACCTCATCACCTGAAACAGATTCTGAATTGTCCAAGGGCCAAAGCCCAATGCTTTGGCACCTTCCTAGGAATCAGGAGAGGTTACTCTGGCTCACATATTGCAGCTAGCTGAGCATACCAGTTTTGGAAACAGTCTTGGGAAGGCTGAGAGTCCTAGGTTTCCCAGGCCTTTGTGCAAATGAAACTGTTCCCCTGGGAGAAGGCCTGAAGGTGACTGAGAGCAAGGGACCTGGGGCTGAATCTCTGCACTCCTGTTTGGGTGTGTGCGCACATCTGCTGGGGGGAATCGCCCCACGTCAGTGGGTTTGCTGCGCTCTTTCGGGCCGTGGTGGAAGTTCAGGCGAGGACGTGGAAGAAAACTTGACCATGTGCACTGAATGAAAGAGGCCTTCTACTAGCACCTTTAGTTCTGAATGCTCATGCAATTTGCTGCTGCAAGAACTAAGGCGATTTCAGAACCCTAGCAAACAACTCTCTGCCAGTCCTTGCAGAGTTCCTGCAAAAATTCCTGCAGAATTTTTTCCAAAAAAAATAACGCGAGCAGCAAGCCTGAATGTGCATATGCAAGCCCACGGGCTTTAGCTCTGTAAGTGGTAAATTGAGATATACTTTACCTGTACTGAACTACTGTTAGATTCTGTTCTCCGCAGTGCCTTGCACATCGGATATACCTCATCCAGCTCGACTTACTAGGTTCCCCACCATCAATAAAGTGCTGTAGTGTCCCATCTTGGTCATATATCTAGGGAAGAGGTCAGAAGGTCAAGTAGTTAGAATGAATCATCAGCAATCATTTTCCCTGCTTCCCTTGGTGTCTTTATGTGTTCGCTGTAGACATTTATTGCCCTTAGGTTTGCTCGTGCTCACGGATGCTGGTGGAAACTCCACTGGAATAACAGGAAGATATTTTTTGGTGAGGCAAGTCAATCATATTTTTCTTATCAAGCCAATCTTCCCTGTATTAAACATATTTGTGGTATTTCAAGGATGTGAGTGACCATGTTTCCCAAAGAATATTTAACCAATTTTGACAGGCTACTCTTAAGTAATGAGCTGACGGATAAACAAAGCAAGCTGAAAGGAGAGGCCACTCTGACATAGCTGGAACGTCCACATAAAAGGCCCCCAGTCTCAAACACATTAACTGTTCAGAGGCATTCAAGGCAGTAACCGTCTGTTCAACAAGCTGCATTACACCTAGCAGAAGGCAGTCAGAGAGTTATGGAGCTGCAGAACTAGTAAAACAGACTCTGATTTGCGTGAAATAAATGGATTCTCACCTCACAGAAGATGTAAGACTTCAGCTGTCAGGACCTGAAACTATTAGTAGAGGAGTCATCAAAAAAGAGAGACCCTCAAAAAGGGGGAAACCCCCCCACACAAAATGTTCGTATGGATTTAAATGTCTTCACTGAGGTTGGTCTAATAATTATTGCCTTAGGTCATCTCCAACAGATTTTCTTGCAAGATCACATTCAAGGAAATGTCGTCTGGTTCAAACCAGGCAATAAGTGGGGGACAAAAAGTCTTATGCATGACAAGTAGCCAGCCCAGCACGCATGGAGCTGGTGCCGACACCAGAGGCAGGTGGCTCCCACTTCCAGAAACCAGGTCTGCCCTGGGTAGGACGTGGTATCTACATTAGCGGGAGATCAGGGGTTACATGTGTTCTAGAAAGTTATCCCTAGTCCAAGGGGCAGCCAGGAAGCAAGGGGTATAGTTTGCAGAAGGACCATGGTGCAGCTGGACCTTTGCAAATAAAATCAGCAGTAGGATCCCAGCAGCTGCTGAGGTGTTCCCCAGAGCGTCCTGAGAACGCCTGTCTCTTGCTCTTGCTAATCAGCCTTTCCACTTCCCTTTGGACATGGAGAAGCATCTTACAGAGAACCTCACAGGTTACCTTTCAGCCCTAAAACTGGTATGGTCATTCATATTAAATTAGCTCAGTACTTCTATTCTGGGGGCCAAAGGTCTTAGTGATGACAGTTTCTTTTTATTATCCCCATTTTTAAATGGCTGATTTTTTTTCTTTTCTTGAACTCATTTGTCTCTACCCCCAACCTTTCCACTAACCCCCACAAATAAAGACAGACATCAATCTAATAAAGACAATTGTTTGAGAAGTTATGACTGCATAGCATGCCAGAGTGATCACAGCTGATAACCCGAGACAGAATGAATACATTCCTAGATTACATTATATTTCAAATTAGTGACTTCTTCCAATTCCCAGTTTGGGGATGATAGCAGAGAATGGACACATTTCATGTGGTGGATCCATCGCTACATGAACAATCGAACAACAGACTTCATATTTACATTAGATTACACTGTAGTTATTTTGTTGTTTTTTGTTTTTGTTTTAAGAAGCTGGTTCAAAGATTCAAAGTCTCAACCCTGAGTCTGCTGTTGACAGGCCATGCAACACTGAACAAAGTCATCGGTTCCTTAAAAGCCACTGTTTATCTATAATGGAGCCAAAAATGTTGATGACCCAGGCCTCTGCCCTGTCCTTTCCCTACACACAAACCTTCCATGAGGACTGCTGATGAAAATAATTATGAGGCATTTTCAGAAGTACAATTCTCCTTTGTACTTCTCGCCAATATCCTCAACAGCGAGGAAAACTCTCTAACATTTATCTGTAGTAGCTGCTACCTTGAGCGTTGGCTCATTTGAACAGCAGACACTAGCCAGTCACCCTTGAAAAGGAGTATAAAAAGTGTTTCCTTGTACACTCTTGTTTCAACAATAACCTCCTTAAATGAAGTATATTGTGACTACAGGAATCCTACAATTTTTGCCTGCCTGATGAAGCTACTACCTGCCTTGAGGAAGTAGATGGCTCTTTGTCAGGCTTTTCCCAAATATCACACAATGCAGCACATGGCATGAGGTTGAGCCCCCTGGCTTCAGCTAATACTGGTATTAAATTATTTCACATGAAGCTTTGACGAGAACCCCACGTACCTCATTATAACCCATAACCACGTACCCAATCAGGGTTGAGGACACTCATTCAACCTTGATCCTGTTCTCTTCCCTCAGCCCCTTGAGCCCAGCCCTCACCAAGTCCTGTTGAATTTGCCTCCTAAACTTTTCAAGTACATCCATCTCTCCCTCTCCACTTAACATCCTTGCAAATCAGCTTCCTTTCTCACCTGAAGTATTGCAACAGTCTCTTCACTGATCTTCCTGCAGCTTCTTCCAGCCCCCTCCAACCTATTCTCCAAACTGTAGCCAGAGTGATCTTTCCAAACACAAATCTGATTACATCTGTTTCACCCAACTCCCCACCCCAAATAAAAAGCTTCATAAATGTCATAAAATGTCAAGTCATGACAACGTATATTCACTGCATGTGGGATTTCCTCAAAGGGGCTCGTGCCTCCTACCTGTTATTTAGGGAGGCCAAACATGTGTGCCTTTGCATTTGGCTCAAGATAATCCTGGGCCTTTTCTGGTCTGTGCTGTTCTACTCGGTGTTCCTTGAAAGAGAAACAATGGGCCAGAAGGCACTGGTGCCTATTGCTGTTCATGCCTCTAGCAGAAGGAGAATAAAACTTGGTAAACCAGAATACCCCAATGAGAATGCTAAGTAGGAACTAAGGATGATTTCTCTAAAGGCTCTAGGTACTCCTTTGGGCTCTATTATTATTCTCCATCACTAGCTCAACTTTGTTTCCATTTAAGAGCTCAGCTAAAACAAACAAACAGACAATTTAAAAGGGGATAAAATTCTGCATGTAACTGAACTACACAAGTACACCATGCCTATATCCAGCGACTGTACCAGACAGACGCTAACTTCTGCCTCCTACGGGAGAAGGAACTACAAGTGGAAACATTTCTCAGGTTTCAGTGTAGAGTAGCAGCAACAATTTTAAGTTTAGGAAGTTGTTCTTGGAGGTTGTGTTAACACCTACATTTGTGTGACACTCAACTGAAATTTTAAGTTAAATTCCTAATAGGTCTAAAAACTTAAGGGATTTAGGAGACGAATTAATGCCAAGCCCAAAGTTATTTTGTTTTCATTATCTTTGAAAAGATTTAAAATAAGCAGAAAAATATTGAAAATCATGTACAAAGTGTGTAGCGAATCCCCTCAGGACCTGTGAAAATGTTGAAAGGTGAGAAATTTTATTCGTTCAAATAGTGATACATACCAAAGGCAAGAAAGTTAAGTTTAGATGAGGGAAAGATTCGTTCTGAACAAACACTTCAATACAGCATAGTTCTGCTGAAAACTGGACTTTATGCTGAATGAACATGAACTACCACAGTTTTCATAGTTGCTTTGTTCTTTCTAAGGAAGTCGAACAAATGACCCTCTGGAGGTTGGGAAAATATGTGTAAAGAAACACACAGGACACTTGGTAGGAAAAGGGTTTAATTCTGCAATGGAGAAAACCTCAAAACTGTAGAAAGTATATTTGGCATATTTGCTTTAGAAAGCTAGTACTAGTATTGCCAAAAGGGAGTATAAAATGGCATAGTCACATTGGAGAACATTTTGGCAATATCGAAATAAAGTTGACAATGCTTATATGACTCAGCAATTTCACTTCTAGGAAATTACTCCAATGATATCTGATACATGTGCCTAAGGAGACAAGTTCACGGGCATTCATATTAGCATTGTTTGTAATAGTAAATAATTAGAATCATCAGAATAAACAAACTGTGGTTTATTTATTCAATAAAACAGTATAAAACATTTAAGATGAACTAACTAGATCTGCTGTATTAAGATCCAGTTGATGTAGATAAATATCAAAATATGTTGATTGAGAAAAGCAAGTTGCAGACTGATACATATGATACTGTTTGTTAAAATCTAAAAATATACAAACTAACACTCTTAATAGTATATTTTATAATAGCGTATATTGTAATAAATATAGCAATATATCTATCTCTGTGTACCTACACATATTGTAAAATTCTGAAAAGAAACCCTGAAAGAATTAACAATAACTTCATCATAGTACTGCCCTTGGGAAAGAAGAGAATGTTAGAAAAACAAAGGGAACTAACACTTGATTTGAAATGCTTCATTTTTCTTTAAAAGAAAATCTGAAGCAATAAATAAATAAATAATAAAAATAAAAATCTGAAGCAAATATGGCAAAGTGTTAACACTGACTTTTTTGGCAGCCTGTACACTGGCATTTCTATAGTATACTTTGTGTTTTTCTGATTTACTTTTCGAAAAAATCAAAGGGAGAAAAATAAATAAAAAGTAAAACTAGCCATTTATTTCTTTGTAGTTTAGTTTTTGCATGCGTTGTTAAAATAGAAAAGTTGACTATTTTACCCAAGGTTAAAAAGTGTCTCTGTGTTATCCTACTGGGAAAATACTTGTAATATGTATCACTACATTATCAGCCACTGATTTTTTTTTTTGTGATTGTTGTTGCTATTTTAAAACCACTGTTTATGGTTTGAATGTTCTCTTTTATCTTGCATCAGTGGGATTAGAAAGTAAACGGAAGGGCTAATTCTTACCTTTTTAAGAGGATTTTTATAGTTTTTCAATCCAATAATATTTATTGGGATGCCACATATGTGGTGGAAATAACGATCACACAAGTTCTTGCTCATTACAAACCATACATGGCAGTGACTGAAAACCACCACACAAAAGGCATTTTTTTTATTGCAATCCTGGATATTATGGAGCACCACTCTGTCCCATGATCTTATTTTCCTAGAACAAAAATCTACTTTAAATGAGAACAGCATGAGTGAAAAATGCACCAATGGCGTGTGTTACAAACGCTGGTCATGAGTGGCTTGTCCAGGGCCTTGTCATTTGCGAACGCTGCCAATTTGCATTAACAATAATAATCATCACAGAAACAACGGAAGCCAGAGACTGACGTGGGTCCATTTTAGCATAATAGCAAGAAAATCATCTTCTGAATGATAAGATTTGTGTATATTGGTGGCTCTGAGCAATCAGTTCCTCTAAAGACAGTTTTGTAAATCAGTGGCTCTCAGGCTGAATTCAAGCAATTGACCAACATTGTTTGTCCTCCGTGTTCGAAAAAATTGGAAATTTTACATATGTTCTCACTTTTCTTGGAAAAACCAAAAGACAGGTCACCCATCTCTGACCATAATCCACTGAAGCTGAGGAAAAGAAAGGGGCCCCCTTTAGATCAGCCACAAGCTTTTCTAGTTCTCCGTAATCCCTCTCACTCCCTACTGCCTTACATGCTTCTTACTTCACTCATTTTTTACCTACTTGCTTGGCCTCAGTTAAGTTTGTCATCCGAGCTGTAAAGGAATTATGGTTACCCCAGAAAATCAGTCTGTTACAGTTGGGGGCACTTTCAAGGAAAACCCTTTGACCTGATAGCCAGGAAACACTGCAAACACTTATCACTGTTGTGCTGCCCTGAAGCCATCATCTGACCGCGAGCCAAACTTTCTGTGCTGTAGTTTTCCAGGGAGTGAGGGAGCTGAGGGAAGCATTCCCTTTTTTCATTTTTACCAGCAGAGGCTTTCAAAGATCTTTTTAAGCAAAGGATCCCCTTTCATTTAATGAAGCCTTAAATACGATTCCACTATAAAAACAGATAAAAAAGAAAGTTGCCCTGGTCCACTATAAAAGCAGATAAAAAGAAAGTTCACCAGGTACACGCCAGCAGCTCAGCCAACCTCACCCTTGCTCTCTGAGATGGTTCCTGGGACATCACCAATGGTCCGCAGTGAACTGAAAAGTTGGTGACTTAGACCAAGTGGCAAAATGAGGCCTAGTCTGCAGGTCTCCTCACACCTTTCCATGCCTCTGCCTTCCCACTGGACGTGTGCTGAGGTCTGCTTCATCTCCTTTAATCCTACAAATTCCCAGAAGAGAGCCAGTGATCTTAACAAAAGGAACATGGATTATAACGGAAACAGTAACCTACTCCTCCCAGAACCTAGGTCCCTAAATTTTGGCGACATTCAAAGGTTTTGTACAAAAAGAATTGGCCGATTTTTAGGGAGTAGGGAGACGTCTCAGGCTCCCTCTCCTACGTTTCCACACCTTGGCATATTCCTGTGCCGAGACCCCAGACACCAGCATTTGTGTACTAAAATGCCAGCCTCCTTCAGCTTTTGCTAAGCAGCTGACGTGAGGGAGCATATTTCATGCCCAAACATCTAACACAGGGCCCAGCACACAGGAGGAACTCAAAACATACTGAAGCGAATTGAACAGAATTCTCCTAATAATTCTACAGCTTCTTAAAATCTCAGATTGTATTCCAAACTTGAGGAGAAATCACCACTAAATGCAATTAAAACTTCATTCTAAACACTAACAACTTGGGCTTTTTAAGGAAAATATGACATCCTCCTAACTTCTTTGAATTCTATGAAACGCAAGGCGTAATTTCATATGAGGATTAAAATGCATTAAACAATTACCCCAGTAAAGGGCTGAGAAAAGGTCTTTGGGAGTTTTCCGCTTTGGACCTGAAAACCCAGCACAGTTTTACGTCCTTTGACAATAAGTGGAGGGGTCCAGGGAAGAACAGACACAAAGATGATTTCTCAGATCTCCTCTACCTATTGTCCACGCTGTCTTTATATGGTCCTACCTTTTCTGTAACACTCATAAAATTAGGGTTTCAATAATCAAGTGTATTAGTAATTTGAGAAACTCAATCGAAAAATACACTGTTTGCCAAGATGGATAAAAAGGTTTCACTGTGAAATTCCTCTGTGTCGGGAGGCAGCGGGGCAATAATTTGTGCCTGTGGATAGCTATGGGCTACAAAATCGTTTTGACTGTGAAAGGTGAAAACCAGAATACCTCTGCTGCTAAATAAACGATTCCACTTTTAATAAGCATGGTTGGTAGTGGAGAGTTTCTGAAGTATTATCAGTGAATACATACCAGGGACGTGACCGGAGAGGGTCAAGTGCAGAAGCTCAGAGCACCCACATGGGGCTCGGCTCCCATACCTGTGAGCTATCATTGTGGCACCACCTCAGGTGGCCATGTGACTTCAGGCAGTTACTTCACTTCTTGAGGAAACTGAGACCTTCTTTGAAAAAATGGTGTTAATAATAATCCCTATGTCAAAGGGCTGATATAAAAATCAAATGAGCTTATATATATAAAGGACTTAAATTGGCTGTGGGAACACAGTAAGAGGCCAGAGAGCATTAACTATCCTTAGGCCATCATTATAATTATATGGGACATGTCAGCCTGCTTGGGGCCGCTGACAACAAGACAGTATGTGCAGTGTATGCCAACTCATTTTTGCTAAGGTTACCAGAACGTAAGCTCAATGAGGGCAGAAATGCATTTTAAATGTTTTTGAAATTTACCGATAAGTACTTTACACATGGCTTAGTACATACCAGGACACCAACTTTTGTTGTGAGAGAGAGAGAGAGAAATCGGGATGACATAAGGGAGGTACAGGAGTAAACCAGTCATTCTAATTTGTGTTTTTATTTCCCAGACGAGTCTATCAAAAAACAAAACAAAACATTAAAAACACTGGATGACTATGAACACTACCTAGAGAACAGTACAGAAGCATCTCTTCAGTCCTACATTTTCCACTTTGTAGATTTAATCAGTCTTCAGTGTAACACAGTGCTACAAAAATGTCATCCAAGAGACACAGGCAGCCACCGCCCCCTTAAGAGCATTCTGGAGCATATCTGTAACTCAGAGGTAGTCATTACAAGTGTTTTAATTATTGTGGCTTCAGCACTGCAACAGACCTCTCACTGAACATCACCGAACATGCAGGATTGCTTGACCTCTGAAGCCACTGACATTTCTGGCCGGAGGAGGCCCCAACTTACAGCACCTCAGTGCTACATGAACAACAGACATGTTCAAGGTAGGTGAGCCATCGGTGCAATCCAGTGTGCCCGGATGAGGACAAGGGGACATCTGTGCGTGGCAGTGTGGACCATCAGATCCATAGGGAGCCCTTTCAGCCATGGCGTCCGGGCTCTGCTTCCCACGTTAGAGAGGAAGACAGCAGAACCACAGCACTGTGGTCTCTTAATCCCTTCACTTTTCAACTTTCCAATCAAGCTACATCCGGGTGTGAGAAGACAGACCCGAAGCAATACCCTTAAAAATGAGTGAGATGATCTGCCTTCACCTGAACACAAAATAAGAACAACAGCTAAAGACTAGGTCATACACATTTGTGTGGGATTTTTGGTTATAAAATACTTTCACAAGCTAACCTGAGCCTTATAACAGACCTGAAAGGTAGGTTGGAACATTATTCCATTTCATAGGTTAAGAAACTTTGGGCTGAGAAGGTTAAACGACTTGCCCGCCATCATACAGATGGTGAGGGTGATAAGGACATACCCTCCTGAACCACAGGCCATCGTGTTGTTGCTTTTTTCTCACGTTCCATCAGGGAGAAATAGTAGAGCTTTCTCCTTAAAAGCATATGAAATTCTCCAAATGAGGGCCATGAAAATGTTCAGAATGATTAACAACGTCATATATCAAATTTCTATTTTCAGAGTAAATGTCAATTGAGTGAGAATTACTTAATCTGTTAGCAAAAATTACACAAAGCAACCACGCAATGGATAAAGACACAGCTTCCCAATATTGTGTAAAACCATTTTCCTTCTACTGGCAATGTGCCATACTGACCAGGAACAGCAAAAAGGTGGGTAAGGCATAAGTCTATCGATAAAGATGTGTACTTTACAATAAAAGCCTCTTCATTAAAGCAAATACTATATAGTGTGGCCATATTTATTTGTGGTCAGTTTTTCAAATTTTTTTCTCATATATATAGTACTATAGGTTTTTGGGTTTTTTTTTTTTTTTTCACTTCAATGATTTCTCCTTCCTCCCTCTATTAGATATAATAACAACTTATTTTGTTGTTATTATATTTCTAATAAGAAAACTCTTTCCTCTCACTCTGGTTTGGAATATTTTGGAATGTTTGGAATGCCAAGATTTTGAGACGAGGCTTCAAAAGTCAAGTAATAAACACCCCATAAAATAAATGAGTAATGGTTATATACACCATTGCTGTATTTTAAGTAATGCTGATATAAAGCTATATACTGTACTTTGTCAATTCACATTCATCAAGTCCCAGAAATATTAGAAAATCATTAGAGGTTTATGTTGAGCTTGCAGATAATACTAACATATAAGTCAAGACTGAAATATGGTAATCAGAAAAACAGTTGAAAAGTGTCAATACACTATAAAACACCCGTGGTAGGGTGCGTGAAGCCCGCATCAGAGAGCCGGCCATGTGAAGAAATGAAAATGGGTATTTTGGTCACACTGGGTCAGCTGCTGTTAAGTGTCAGGTTAGCAGAAAAGAGTGGGTGACTCAGGATTCCAGCACAGAGATCCAGGAGCTCCTGAGAGCTGCTGGGCATTTGGTGAGTCCCACTTATCTCCAGGGATGGCGGCGGCCATCAATACAAAGCCTGCCATCCATCAATCTGGAGTCCTCTTCAGACATCCTCTGTCTGCTGATCAGAGGAAGACTTTGGGGAATTAGGCTTCCATTATCAGGAGTTTGTCTGTGATCTGAACAAGCCACTGAACCTTTAACTTTTCACTTGGCAGAAGCATATATGCTGGAAAAGTCCTGACAGTTCATTCATTTTGTTCCATCCTAGAGCCAGCTGATGTCTGACTGGTGAGACCCGCCCTCTTTGATGTTGTACTCTTTTGAGAGTGCCCTGCTGTGAAAAAAATTTTATCCATCCAAATTAAAGAGAAATATTTCTGCATCCAGCTGTTAGCTGTGACATGTTTGCCATTTTTCAGGGCACTGGCTTGGTGCCATCCACAGGCTCTGCTGCAAACCTCTTTTTCCCTCTCCTCCGTTGCAGTAATACTATCCACAGTGCACAACTGTCTCCAGTGTCCATACAACATCAACACTCAAAAGGAAAATACTGCTAATCCTACATGACCAAGAACAGCCTCAGAAATATTTTCAGGCAACCATTTCTCTTTTCATTTCTTTTTTTTTATATCAATGTCTTTCACAAACTGTAAAATTCTTTGACGCAATCCAACCACTTAAAAATTGTTTCAGTTCGGTTTATTAAAAATCCCGTTTCAATTAACGTAACCAACAAGAAGTCCTGACCTCTTTTAAATATATTTACAAATGAAATGAACTTAGATCTTGTGAAAATTTGTTTCACATGTACTGAGTCCACAGTTTAAAATGGACATTTATTCCGTGGAGAGAACTCTATGTTAAAAAAAGAAGAAAAACTCTCATGAAAGCTTGAATAAACATTTAGATCTAAGCAATCAAGAAAGCCCGTATCTTCTCATATTTATTAAGTGCCATTGGGGGCTTATAAAGATTGCTGCCATGAACTGTGTGTATTATAAACAAAGGGCAGCTCGCATTACTACCAAGTTTTTCCCCATGTACTGAGCTGACTGAGGAAAACGGCTCAGTTCCCAGTGAGCCTCCCATACTCGGGCCTTTCTCACTCTTCTCTCTCATTTTCACTTTTGCTGAGGAGGAAAGGGATCAGTCGGAACTAGATCTCAGCATTTAGCATCAGAGGATCCTGCCTTGAGACTGATCTCAGACTGACTAGCAACCATGCACAGCTATTCTCCATCTTTTCTCACGTTAGTAAAAATGGGTCATGAAAAAAAATCAACAACAACAAAAACAGGCTATATGTGAGAAAGTATCAACTTTGGAAAATAAACCACAGGGAAATCTGAATTAACACGCTCCTCCACACGGAAAAACAGAGCCTTAGTTTTCCACCAAACGGGAATGGGGACCAATATTTTGTTAAAATAATTCTAGAAATATTACCGGTGTGAGCTGATGGGATTTGCACATTATCCATAATAGTACACCAAATAGTTCTGCACTTGAAAACTGTAAAATCATGCGTTAAAGCTATTGCACACGCTGTGGCACACCCTTGAATTCTCCATATGGTTCATGAAATACATCTTACGGAATACTATTTAACCCTTACCGTAGTGGAAATGTGGGGCTTATAAATTCTAGTGGGTGTAACACTACATAGACCTTGGTGAAAACTATTACTGATTTTACACTTCAGCACGGTGGCTAATGAAGAATACGATTTCCAAGGAGAAGCTTGGACCAAAGCCTAGGTGCAAACTGCTATGTTAGACAGCAATCATATTAAATATTTACAAGGTAGTAAGTAGGGAATATCCCTAAAAAAGTCAGACGGAGGCTACTTCCATGTATGTGCAGACACACACACACACACACACACACACACACACACACACAGTGCCCTAGAACTCACCTGCTTTTTTTAGTAAGAACTTTCTGAAGACACAAAATATTTGTCCCAATGAAGTAATGGTTTCCTATGGTTTTACTTCTTTGCAGAGCAGTCTACAGCTTTATTTCTTTGCTGAAATGTGTCACTCTTTAAATTATTATGTTTTCCTAAGTGTACGACGTTCTTTTCCTAACCACACCAATAAAGTGTGATTGTCAGACACAGTTTATTAAGGGGAAAGTGACCATCTGCGGAGGGTAGAAAACAGATTTTCAGATCTTAAATAATTTAGAAGACACTCCTTACATCACATCGGGACGGTACTGAGCTTGCACTTATTTCGCAGTTTACACCATCCTGCCCTGGGTCCTAGGACAACGGCAGAGACGGAATCAACTCTCAAATTCACGGTGCTTCAGAAAGTGAGAGTGTGAGGGGCACAACTGGCCTAGACCAGGCATGGTCCCGTGGGACAGCCCTCCGAGGTGGCTCTCCTCCCAACATAACTGCTTACAGGAAAATCCTACTGGAATTCCAAGTTTGTGCTGGGAGCAAGAGACATGGAGAGATGGATTTTGGCTTCTCTGAACCATTTTTCTTAAAGGAAGGGTTGCACAGCTGTGCAGAGGACTGGACAAGCACACTGGTTCGCCACAGTTCTCCTCCCCGTCAAGATGTAGGAGATGAGGTACGGAAGACAGAAGGTGATGGCAGTCGCTTTAAAGGTAGACTTTCTGACCTCCCAGACGGCATTCTTTCAACAAACACTTAGTAAGCAGCTCCTATGTGCCAGTCACTGCTTCACGCAAGGCATCAAAAACTTAAGATCCAGTTCTTGCCTTCAAGTAATTGACAGTTCATGAGGAGAGATACACACATAAACAAATCAGAAGACATTTATTCTGGCACCACAATCTGTAGATTTTCCCATCCAAACTTTGGACATTTGATGTCTAGAATGGGGTTCCTAAGTGTGGGAGGGTCATCCATTCCAATTTTACAAACAGGACATCAGGACTTAAAGTGAAAGTTAAAGCTAGTGATTTAAACAAATTCTGGACTGTGAAGGTGGCATTAAGTAAATGTTTGATTAAAATCTGCCAAACTATAACCTCAATGAGGCAAAGATAAACTCCGTCTTGTTTGCTATAGTACCCCTGGTACCTAGTGTTGAATGAATGTCTGTTGGTTGGTTGGTTGGGTGGTTGGTTGCTTTCGTGGGTGGGTGAGTGGGTGGGTGGATGGATGGATGGATGGGTAGGTACGTAGATAAAAGGATGGACAGTCACCAGGATACAGATGAAAGGATACGAGAACTTCTAGGTATGCAAGCGAAGGGCTGGACCATGCCTCTTTGCTGTCTGGGCAGGTCAACATAGTTAGAGCAGAACTGAATATCCAACTGGGAGAATTTTAAGGGATGCAATGATACCTGAAAAAGTGTGCTTTGCCTCACTGGCTAAAATTAATACTTCTTTTATTATTTTTCCCCTAGTTCTTGGGTTTGTTTTTTTTTTTCAGCTTTATTGAGGTATAATTACCAAATAAAATTGTAAGGTATTCGAAGTGTACATTGTGGTGATTTGGTGTATGTATACATTGTGAAAGGATCCTCCCTCCATATAGTTAGTTAACACATCCCTCACCTCTCACATATTTATTTATTATTTGGTGAGAACATTTAAGTTCCTTTAAAAATGCCCAACAACTCTTGGAGGAGCATGGTCACAGGTAAAGCCGAGCTCCATTCCACCCGCTCCTGCACCTGACTCACCGCTATTTGCTATTTCCTCCCTCTGAGGAACTGGTTGGTCAGGAAAAACGCCGCAGCTCTGGCTTTTAAAGACATTGGAAAGACACCCGTGGAACTAGTAGTGGCGATTCACCAAATTACAACGACTCTAACCAGCTGCAACGTAAAATCCTGAGAGAAGGTGTGTACTGACTTGATCAGAGGCGCAAAGGAAAAGAATCTCAAAGTGAAAGGACCAGTTGGGATGCCCACCAAGATTCTGAGCATCACTACAAGAAAAATTCCCCGTGGGGAAGGATCTAAGTCTTAGGATCATTTCCAGATGAAGATCCACAAGCAACTCATTGACTTGTACAGTCCTTCTAAGATTGTTAACCAGATTATTTCCATCAGTATTGAGCCAGGCGGCGAGGTTGAAGTCACCATTGCAGATGCTTAAATCAAGCTTTTTAATAAACTATCAATTATTAAAAAAAAAAAATGCCCAATAGTCTCTGCAGAATTGAGGCCGCCGCAAAGCACCCGCATGGAGATTTCAGTCGGTCGCGCGGCTACAGACGATCCAGAGCGTGGCACTTACCTGCCTCTCTGCCAATGTTGGTTTCTCCTCCCATCCCAACCCCCAAAACTGTCCCTGTTGAGGGTTACTGTTACTATCCCTAGTCTTCCCTTTCGGTGACTCTTTTTCTACCCTCCACAGTTACTCCTAGCTGTGAACCTAGGTCAATGTGCTACTCCTGGAAAAAAATAGTTGCATCCTGAGATTTATCTTCAAGTGAGGCAAGAAAGGGCATATAAAGCTCTTTTAAAGACATTCAAAGTACCATAATGAGGGCTGAAGTCCTCCTGGGGAGGCCAAATGACCATTCCTGGGACCCTTGCTACGGCACAGATGGTCCATTTGGGTCCTTGTAGAGATCCAGGGGGAGGCCGCGGACTGTGCTGCTGCAGTTCCAGGACAAGAGCTTCTGCAGAAGGGCGGGAGTCAGAGCAAAAGGCAGGGAACTCCGGGAACAGGGGCAAACCCAGCTCCTCCTGCAGAAGAGTTTTCTGTGGATTCTCTCCAGGGGTGCCAGCAGGGCCACTCAGGCTTACATTCATAAAGACCTTCCAACTTAGACCTTTGAAGTCATTTTCAAATGAGGTTATAAATACAATCCCAGAGATAGACTGACAGGATTAAAAGGAGGCCTTCTTTGCTCTCAACTTGGGTCCTTTGACCAGACCACACTGCCTGTAGTGAGCCATAAATTAACATTTTTATAAATCCTGTAACTAACTTATGAATAGCACAATTATATGTTTCTGGTATTAAAAGTATTAAGTTGTTAAAGGTAAACATTTAAAGTATACCCCTGTTTTTGTAACCCTGTTTTGGCATTTTTTTTCATTTTTCCATATATCAAGGGCCTCAAAAAATGGAAGTGGCCCAGGCCTCTAAACAGCCCTGGTGTGGAGTTGTTGATAAAGTTCCTTTCACATAGTTGGGCCAGACTGGCTGGCAAGTGTGTAGCCGGCACTGGGACACGGTGCTTTCTTACAGAGAGATAGCCCTGTGTTTCTGGATAAGTAGTCAAGTCCACAAAGCATGATTCCCCGGAAATCCAACCAAGAGATCCAGTAAACCTGACCGTCTGGGGCATGAGGTTTGCAAATCCTCTGGTTAGGAGAGGTATGACTAACATCAACACCCAAGAAAAGCAACCACCTAATTACCACATTGTTATAACTTGTATGCTTCCTAATTTTTAGACAAGACTTAGGATTCTCTTCTTTCCACAGGAAGCATCTGTGGGCTGAAAGAAAAGAAAGAGATCTCTTACACTGGGGTCCAGAGAGAGGTTTCAGACCAGGCTACAAACACTCTGGAATTTCAAGAAAATGATGTACGAGGTGTGATCAAACAACACAGTGAATGTTTAAACAACAACCAAAAATTATTACAGTAAAAGACACATTGCCACTAATCCCCCTCAAAATACTCCCCCTCACTTTGAACACACTTATCCCATCGTTCTTGCCACTTTCTGAAGCAGTTCTGGAAGTCCATTTTCATGAGTGTCTTTAGTTGTGCTGTTGTGGCTGCCTCGATGTCCAGAATTGATTCAACATGTTTACCTTTCATGATCAGTTTGACTTTGGGAAAGAGCCAGATGTTACACGGCGCCAGATCCGGTAAATAAGGTGGATGAGGACACTCCGTCATGTTTTTATTTGACAGAAATTGTCATACCAGAAACAATGTGTGACATGGAGTGTTGTCATGATGGTGGTTGATTTTTGGCACACTTTAAAGCACACCTTCTCTCAACCGTAGCTCACATCCGACTGACTGCACCAAACAAGTGGAAACTTATCACACACTGTTACTAAGGTTCCCGTATGCACCACTTCCCGTATTCAAGATCCCTGCTTTTCTGTTGATGGCACTCGGCAGCAGCAGTCACCTTATTTGTTGATCACAACGGAAAGGCTCCATGTCACATATTGCATCTGGTATGGCAATTTCTGTCAAATAAAAACATTACGGTGTGTCCTCATCCATCTTATTCACTGGATCTGGCACTGTGCGACTTTTGGCTCTTCCCCAAAGTCAAAATGACCATGAAAGGTAAACATTTTGAGTCGATTCAGGACATTGAGTCAGCTATGACAGTGCAACTAAAGACACTCATGTAAGAGGACTTCCAGAACTGCTTCAGAAAGTGGCAAGAATGATGGGATAAGTGTGTTTGAAGTGAGGGGGAGTATTTTGAGGGGGATTAATAGCAATGGTCTTTTACTGCAATAAATTTTTTAAAATTTAAACATTCACTACATTTTTTTGAGCCTACCGCGTATGTGCATATAAGTAATCTGGGAAGAAGGTCCATAGATTTTAGCAGATTCGAAAAGGGGGTATGTTTTTACACACACACACACACACACACACCCCACACACACACACACACACAACTGCCAAATTCCATATATTCTGAAAGAAGGAGAGTACTGAATGAAGAAATGGAGATAAGAACATGAGTGGATGAGCTAGAATTCTGGGGGTGTTTTATGTATGTTTGAGGAGGTACTCTTCAAAGATTGATAGGTTTCCTTGGTCCCTGAATTTCTTGATCTCTTTCTCATTTCCTCCTCTTTGGAGCTAGAGACCCTAGGCTTCCTAGGTTCCTTTTACTGTATTTTCATTTTGTATTTGATTGCAATTGTGTTTTGATGCATTGGTTTTGCCTAAATTTCTGACCACATTTCCAGGACCACTAGAAAAGTCAACTGGAATAGAGTCCTTTGGCTGGTTTATTTCATAAGACAGATATTTTTTGGTTAGAGATCATGTGAGTGGGCCAGATTATATCAGGTGGCTCAGTGTTGCAGCTTCGTGGACATTAACCACTGCCTATTCTGAACTTAGTCAGTCAGTGGTTAATACAACAAAGCATTGATTCCCTCTCAGCTTTAAACAAACCCTTTGACGCCACCAATTTTTCCTACTAAAAAGAAACTATGTAATCACATTAAATCAGCCCATCTAATGGAATCACTTGCTTTGTAACCTGTAAATGTTTCATAAATTAAAGCACTGTGTATCTTTCTCTGGCTTATGCCTTTATAGCTCCTAGTTTATTCATCAGTAGACGGGCTACAAATTAGGAGTCCTGGGTTCTAATTCTTACTTGGGCGGTATTAACTTTATAACGTAGGCAACTCTGTTAACCTGACTCTCCATATCCTCCCATGTGAAGTATGACATTCAATTAGATGTTCTTTGAGATTCTCAGCCCAAATTCTATGATCCCTTGAACTGATGACTATGTAAATGTGTCTTACATACAAGTACTTGGCTGCTGGAACCCAGAAGGATAAAAGCCGTAACACAACCATTTCGAGTACATATGAAAATATTTCGATGCTCAATAAGGGGGGGAGAAGAACCTAACCATAAATCACATACTTTTTGTATTAGACCTGTGCAAATTTAACTATAATTTATACCTTTCTAGCTATAGAGTGTAACTAAGTCGAGAATCAACTCTTAAACAGTTATACTTTTTAAAATTCCACATAACTGAAAGTAAACTCAATTGTACAAATGTGTAATGGATAAACTTAGATTTCAGTGAAATGGAGACCCGGTAATGGAGCAGAATCACAGACAGACTGGGTCTGAATCTTGGATTCAGCAATTAGGAGCTGTGTCATCGTGGGCAAAACACTTATCTCATTTGTAAGATGAGGAAGGTGTTAATGTAACTTCAAAGAGTTTTTGTGAGGATAAAATGAGATAATCCATATAAGTGTCTGACACATAGTAAGTGCTCAATAAATAGCACCATTATCGTTGCTTTTTACTAGTGGGTTTGGGTTTTCCTTTCCAAGACAAATTTCCTTCTTCGGTATTTCTGAAAGACTTCAGTATTTCTTCAGTATTTCTGAAAAACTAAGTACAAAAGAAAGTGACAGAATGTTCAATCCTTGCATGTTGTGTGTTAAGTAGAACTGGGCACAGCAGGAATCAAATCTCAGCTGTGTGACTTCAAGCAAATTACTTAATATCTCCAGTTTGATTATAATATGTAAAAAGACAATAATAACACCTGAGAGTGTCCAAGGATTTAGAGAAATAAGGCATATAAAGGGTTGAGAACAGTGACTGAGATGCAGCTACTAAAGAGTATTCCTAGAAAATAAAAATTTTGTTTTCCTGTAGTTTAGTGATCCCATTATGTTAAATACTAAAAGTGCCAAATAATAACAAATTCTGAAAAACTTCTATATAATTGTTTTGCATTAAAAATATAAATGCAAAGGTATTCAAGTATTAATGGCAGCACATTCAAACTTGAAAATAAATTTCCAAATCATTTCACTTTTATCTAATTGGATCACACTATATTTTTAAGTTAAAATAGTCATTTAAAGGGAAAAATAGTATTACTCCTATATCCTCAAAACAATCAGAATTTGGTGTATATATATGTTATGGAATAATTCTGAGCGTGGGATATCATTACTCTAAACTGGGTTATAAAACCACAGAAGTAAAATTATGAGAAGCTTCACAGAACTTCTACTTTTCTCCGTCTCAATAGAAATATTTAATTTCAATAATCACCCTTGTAAAGACTACCAGAATTATCCCTAAAAAATAACTGACTTCATTTTTACTAAAATGTTTAACTTAGAATTTGAGGTTCAATTTTAAAAAGTGGATGTGTCTGATGAAAGACTAGGCCAATAAACAACTCTAGAAACAATAATACTTATCACTACAATTTATTTAAGAATTAACAACTTGCCTTCTTTTGATCAGTTAAACCCTTTACAAACCAAAGTCCCAGCAAGAGTAAATGCACATGACATTTCCATGTACCAGAGGGAAGATGGAATACAAAGATTCTGTCTCATTCATGAAACCCATTTCTTAGACCTCTGTTCTCATTAGAAAGCAAAAGTATGTAGTCTTACCAAGATATGTCATTTTTTATTAGGTAAGAGTATTTTTTCCATAAACTATCCTTGCCTTTCTTTTGTAATAAATTAAATACATGTCAAATTCTAAATGACATAATTAAAACCCAACAAATATCTTTTATTTTCTTTAAATTTAATAATTTTCTCTTGCTTAAAAGCTGCATGAATCTTGGCTAGTTTGTACAGTTTTGCTTTCAAGGATGTAATGTAAAAACTGGAGCTGTTACATCATGTAAATAAATTTCAAAGATGGTATTAATATAAAAACTATATCACATAACCCTAAAATTTTAAGATAGCTGCCATGACAATAACCAGCTCATTTTTCCAAACAAATATATATTTCACCATGTCATTTTGAACTTTTTCTGAACTTTTTTTTTTAAAGAAAGAAAACTACAATTGAGACCAAATGTTTTGTGAAAGAAAATACAGACAAGTCGATTTGGCGAAGCACAGATAATTTCAGACTAAAGATGTTACTGTATCTTAGAACATAACCCATTTTTCCATAAGCCACAGTAATTATTATATAATTATGACATAATTATGATCTGAAGTTATGATGTCACTTAGGAAGTCTATGAGCTTACAGTAGTGCTTAGACTATTTTTGAATGGTTTGATATCAGCTATAACTACCAAATACACAACTCCTTTTTTAAAAAAAAACATTGAATGCAGGGTATACTGCAGTTTGTGATACGGGCTACTATTATGTCAACATCTTTTCCCAAATTGTAAAAACGAAGTCAATTATTTTTTAGGGTTAATTCTGGTAGCTGTTACAAGGGTGATAATAGAAATTAAGTATTTCTATTGAGGTAGAGAAAAATACAAAGGCTGTCAAGCTTCTCATGATGGTACTTCCTTGGTTTTATAATTCAGTTTTGAATAATTATACCATGCGAAGGCCATTCCGGCAGCATTCTCTGTGCTACCCATCCTGCCTCCTTCAGGTCACGTTGCTCAACCCTCATCCTCCTCTCTCCTATTTAGTTCAACGCATGTAGTTCCAGAATCTCTGTCTTTTTTCTATTCAACTCTGTGCCTATAATAAACCGGAAGTTCCCATGGCCCCCCGTTTTAAGCACTGGCTGGATCAGTCAATAGAATCAAAACAGTAGATACAGTGATTGTATAGAAATAAGTCACCAGGGTCCAACAAAGAGTGAAGCTGGGTCACCAAAGCTGGGTTCGGCATAGGCCAATACGGAAACGATTCTCCAACGACCCTTTCAAGAACAGCAAAGACGCTATGGCCCCCACTGTCCACATCCTCCTCTCGCTCAAGCTCACCACGCAAGAAACAAAATTGCAAAAAACAAAATTGGAAAAAAAAAAGGATGCTAATTTAACAACACAATGACAAGTCATAACTTTCACTAAATATCATCTGTAAATTACAAGCTGTACTCCTTCTGGTTGACCACATGAGAAGATCGGTTCACAGACCATCTGGAAAAGGAGGCTTTAAGAACCTACCAAGAAATTGCATTATTATACTTTAAAACTGATTTGGGCCAGGCTAAATCCCTAGTTTGAGGTAGAATCAACAACCTCTCCTTTTTCTTATTTGTCCAAAAACTGCAAATTTAATGTTTGAATTTTTATTTACTTAAAAAATGACCTAGTGTACTTTAAAAAGTGGGGGCAGGGGACAGGGGTCAGTAAGAGAGCAGCAGGCGCCTCCAATGGCTTCCCTCCATGCCTTCAAAAACAACCAACAGCACAAACAACTGAAACGCCGAACACTTGTTAGCCAATATGCCCCAATTTTGAACATTCTGATTATGTCTGCTATGTGTTAAGCAAATGTGACATATAAAAATCCAAATTTCCAAGAGAGAAAGGAGTGCTTTTTCTTGAAAAAGGCTTACCTAGTTTTCCTTAAAACATCCAACTTCCTCAGAGCTCTAAAGTATGATTTGAATAACACAAATTCTAAGTATTTGTAACATTTCAAAAATATAGCTACTGTGTGAAGTAGGGCTTACCTGTGTGTACACACAGATAAAGAGAGATGACATAGGGCCTGAGCCATCTTGGCGGAAAGGGAATGAGTAAATGTTCGTATGCATGTGATAAGATAACCCGCTCGCTATCAGGACCATTCCTGACATTTGGGTTTTCATATCTGCCTTTTCCCTCTAAAGTGCGTTTCACACTTCCCCCAACGTGGTGCAACTGCCAACAACTACTGCTTCTTTCTGCAATTAGGATTCCAGAACAGTATGTCACATGGCTAACCAATATTCACTTGTGCTCTGATTTTTTTTTTTTTTAAGTTACTAGAATAGAAAAAACTCAGGCCTAAGAAGTTCCTTCTCTTTGGACATAGGTATAATCATAAATTTAAAAAATATCTTAAATTATAGAAAAGCATGTGGGCTCTCAAGCCGAAAGGGATCGGGAGAACCTGGAATAGGCCGGATACCCCATACCTTAGTATTAGCACTGATGATTTTTACTTTATCTTTATACATCTGTACCATCATGTACTTAATATTCTTCTTTAAATGACTTTAAATCAATTTTTCACATTAGCCTCACCATAACCAATAATATTTATAAAATTGTGGGTTTGATGTACTAGATGCAAGTAATTGCAAGCTCTATGGATCTCCTGGTTTGCTCATGCATGAGTAAAATGTCAGGGTAATGTCAAGTCTCTTCTAAATTCAAAATTTTGATGATCCCAGGACTCCTAGAGTGATTTGCAGAGTCACCTCGTCCAGTAAATCAGAGCAGAACAAGATCCAGACTTTGGGTTTCTGGACTCGCAATTTAGTGCTCCTTCGTCCTCATCCTACTGTGCACACAAAAGTGCAAATGACTGGGCAATGAACATGCTGGGAAATGATAGCAAATGTATATCTAGTGATTACCTTGTGCCAGAGACGGTTCCAAGGATGCACCATATTATACCTTAATGCTCACAACCATCCATTCACATATTTCACAGATAAGAAACTGAGGCATGAAGAGAAGTAACTGGCACAAGATTATACGATTGGTTAGAAAGTGACATAGCTGGCAATTGGAGTCCCAGGAGACTGGCTGCAGAGTGTGGGCTTTGTCACAACACCACTCTACAAATTCGGGGTGCCTCTCAGCTGCTACGGTTCCCATGAACATTTTGCTGGCAGAACTCTGAGCATGTGAAGAGACAGTGGGACGGACACAGAGAGAGAACACCAAAAAAATAGTATCAAAGTGAATGACAGCTGGAAAATGATAAGAAAACTGAAAAGAAATACACAGCAACATGTATTCTTTTGCCTAAATTCAGCATATATAAGATCAGCAATATTAAACATTTTAACAGTACCACGAGTAACAACAACGACAAAAAATCCAAATAACATTGTATCCCAGCCTCTTCCTTCCCAAAAAAGGATTACAATTAAAAAGAAACATTGTGGCCAAAATGTCCCAAAATAAAGTCAAATGTACTAAAATATATGTGTAACCTGCTATATTTTACTAGCTACTTAAATAGCTTCTAATTTGGTTTTTTTTTTTTCTTTTCACATTTTCATTCTTTCTACAAAAGAATAGAAAATAATAACAATTAGAAACACTTTGATTTCCCTCTTGGGTATCTACTTTGTAAAACAGTCTACTGAATTCGGTTAATAACATCGTATATTTCACTGCCATTCTGGACCATCATGAACCCCATAAACACATTAAAACAGGGCAGAAATAAAATAGAAGTGGTGTGATTCACTTTCGGCCTACGTAGTTCATGTTACACCATACAACGTGCCAAAAAATACATTCAAAATTGTAGTCATATGATCATAGCCTTAAAACTTGTAAATGGAATGATTTCCAAAAGGAGATAAAAGTCTGAGTTCAGAGTGGGACAGAGCTGGCAACAATAGCCTTATAATTTAAATCTTCCCTGAAACTCTCACCAGAAACCTAGTTAATCGCACTTCAGAGACCTCTGCAAAACGCATACATGTCTTGCAGAACAGTGAGATTTCGCCAAACAAGGAAGTTTCATTTTTATTGTAAGATCTTAGACCACCTGCAAATATAATTTTAGTACTTTAATTTCCTTTACTTAATAAGAGTGAAAAATAAATTTTTTTTTTAAAATATCCGAAGGCAGTGTGATAGTTAACAAAACAAACGAATGAAACTCTAAAATAATGATGTTGAACTCTGCTGCCCAAATAGATGGGTCTGGTTATTTTAGTATTTATGTAACATGGATAAATATGTGTGTTTGGGGGGGTGTGTGTGTGTGAAATGTGTATGAATAGATTCTTAGGAATTTGAAAATTCATCCCAAATTCAGCAGCTTGAGATGACTTAACGAGTTGGAAAACGGGATACAGAAACTTTAATTCTTAAATTATTTGTTTTATTTCAAAGCAGTCAGGAGCGATTACCCAGCTTTAGATATAGTTTAGTGGCTTAGAAGTAGTTCCTGGGGAGCTGGCCTAGGGAGTCGAAGGTGGTTTGGGGTAACGTTGCGTTACCTACACCCTGTCTGTAGCAGCCATTAATGGACACAGCCGAAAGTTGTGTTAAATCCAAAGGTCTTTAATCCGAAGCTGAACCACAGCCCATGGACATGCACAGAGAGAGCCACCTTAGGGGAGACATCCCTACGTTCACTCCTGCAGCCAGGGATGCCTTTGTGTTTTATTTTTGTTTTGGGGGACCAGGCTTAGCTTTTTCAGCATGGTGAGTTTCACAATCCTATCTCTATTTCCTTAAAGATTTTCCCCTAACACTTTTTTTTTAAAATTTATTTTTAATTTATTGGGGTGACAATTGTTAGTAGAATTACATAGATATCAGTTGTGCAATTCTGTATCACATCATCCATAAATCACACTGTGTGTTCACCACCCAGAGTCAGCTCCCCTTCCATCACCATACATTTGATCCCCCTCACCCTCATCCCCCACCCCCCAACCCCCTTACGTTCTGGTAACCACCAAATTACGTTCCCCAGATTAATTTTCAAACCCCGTGGCCATCCTGTGGTCACCGACTGCCCTCCAATCCCCTCACCCTCCCCCCCACCCCCCACCCCTCCCGCCCATCTAGCAACCCTCCCTAACACTTTTTTCTGAGTTGCTGATTTCTAAGCAAGCCTTCCTCGGATAGGAGGAAGAAAAGGTTTTAAATGGCATGCAGGCCAGGGTGGTTTCATTCCCGTGCATAGGACAACACTTTGCACTTGTGTAAGACTTTATTGTTTTCACAATACTTTCAGATATTTTATCTCACTATGGTTTCCAGCCTATGTAAACCGTCGAACAATTGCTAATTCTAGGCTGACCATGATCTACTAAGTCAAGAACAATCACAGAGATGTGTTTTCAACAAAAGCTTTGAATTACTTTAGGAGAACAGGGATTGATTTTCTTTTCTTAAAGAACATTTTTGCCCCTTTTATGCATTTATTTTGATAAGATCTGGTTATCCTTATTGCCTGTAGAGGCTAAATGTGGAAATCATTGCAAGTTAAACGTCCTTGCATTGCAATGTGATTGGTTTCTTAATACACCAATGTCTTATATAATGTTCTCTCACACATCTCTGCAGAGTGAGTAGTAACTGGAGATGAACCAATTAATTGAAATGTATTCAAAGAATTAATTCCTGGGTGATAAACTACATATAGTTTAGCAAAAGTTTTATGTAGGACATGATTAGTGGAGATAATGAAGTAAATATTTTTTGTCTGTTTACAATTATTCTGACTTAATTTCATTTAATCAATCCATTTTGTGACAAACATAAAAAGTTCAGTTCCTTTCAAAAATACATTCAAATGTGCCCATAAATTAGCTTTCTGTGTCTGCTACTATAACTTAAAATACATAAAAATTAAAATGCTTTCTAAGTAGATGGTGAGGACGTAACAGCTAAATCCATCTACTTATACTAATTCATATTTTGTTAACAGACCATACCAACACTTTTCATTAAAGTAAACTTAATCTATTACCTTGAAATTAATCTATTACCTTAAAATTAATACGTACAATTTTTATTCCACTTCTTCTAGATATCAATTTGAAGTACTAAAGATCTCAACTGAAAAACTTAACTGATTTTGAATGAATCCACATTCTTTTAGAGTTAAAGTCTCCAATAATTAAGGCCAGTACAATCGTTAAGAAAAAGAGAACCAGGAACCCAAATGCAGTGGTAAAATCATGCTAGGAAAAATATTATGTAAACCCCACATTTATTTTTCAGATACACTTTGAGTTTTTACAAGGGGAAAAGAACTACAACTTGGCTGACAATTAGAGAAAGATATTTGGTAAAAGGACAAAGTGACTTTGAGTTGTTGGAACTATTTATACAGAAGTAACCCAAAAAATTGTAAAGTGATCCTTTACTGGTTTGATTAAAACAGGGTAATTAATAAATGGCAAGACAGAATGAAAAGTTCATTGTGGCATTAGATAAACCACCCAAGAAGTTAAATCAATGCTTTTCTGTTGAATTTCACTATTTGTTTTTCCATTTGAGCTGCCAATTTTTTTAACATGCACGAAAGGAAGAGAAACTTTCTTTTTTTCTTTTCTTTTTTTTTTTTTTTGATTATAAACATCACAGATTTTTGTTTCAAATCAATTGAAGTTTTTCAAGATGATCCATGCATTTGCTGTCACACTTGTGGTGAAGCCATTATTCCATCAAAACTGTTTAAATACTCCCCCCCCCTTTTTTCACTACTTTGACAAGAACACCATAAACAGTTCAAATCACCCTTGACCTTCAGGGTGTAGATCATCTTGTCAACATATAAACAAACACACTATTGGTTGTATTTTAATAGATTTTGTAAATATCAAGATCCAATTTATCAAAAGGTTCACCCTAGTGACAGCTCTGGAGTTCTGGATTCTATTTGCCACACTAATTCTGACTTTTAATGAAAAGGGATATTTTAGTTTTGTCTTGTTTTTTTGTTTTTTTCAAGAAAGTGTAATAAACTACCAAACCTTTTTTTTGTTTTTTTTCCTTTTCTATGATGGAAGCTTTGACTCTGATTCCATTTCAAAAGGAGAAGACTACTAGTACTATGAAAGGTCGTTATTTCTCTCAGTTGTATGAGAAGCACACGTTTGTACAGAAAGAATTTTTATGAGATTCCTACTACTCTCTCCATGGTTTGGCAAAATGCATCACCTATGATAATAAGAAGCTTTGTTTTAAATGGAAAAGGAGATTATGAGAAAGAAGATAAACACTATTTTTGCAATCAAGTAATTATTTTCCTTTGACTCCCATATTCACATCCATCTCACACTAGGTATGACTGACTTTGCATCTTCTTTCCAAAACATGAAATGTGTTATCAATATTAATGTGTCCTCTCTCCTTTCAAGGACCCTTATTAGGGAGATAATTATAGGAACATTGCACACTTCATGGTCTAGGAGAATTGGATGGACAAAACGTCCTGTTCATCTGAAAGCAGCCTACTAGATAATATTTGTTAAAGATAACGTGAGAATTTATCAAACTTCAACAAGTGTAAAAATATAGTATCTATATCTTGGCAAAATAGAAAAAAACCCAAAAAGTTAATACTGTATCTGGGAGCTAATATTTAAAATAAATAATTAAAACCTCTAAAATAACAAGAAAATGCCAAGGTTCTGTTGACCTGCGCAGACACATATGTGCATACAACCACAATTCTATCATTAGAAATCATCCTTGGAAACTATCTTGAGTAGGCAGATTTCTCTGAGTCTGAGCCAACCACTCAGCTACAAACTCTGATGCTTTTAGAAACATTCAAAGCTTCCTGAAATGTCAACACACTTTGAGAGTGCTCAACCAGAGATATGGGGATGATATACCTACTCTTGTGAAAAACTAAACAAGAAAACCCATTAGGAGGTACTTACAGAACATCCAAGATTTGGAAACTTCTCTTTGATAAGTTAGGAAGAGGAAACAAACAAACAAAAAAAAAAAAACCTCACAGAACTCATTGTTATTTGGACAGAGGAATTTGGTTAGCCTGCTTATGTGAAGGTTGAGCCAGCAAAAATTCTAATTCTGAAAGGCCTGAGGTGTTTCTCCACATTTATGTACCCCACGTGTTAATGGATGAGATTCTTAGCCCTGAAAGACCACAATGTGGGAAGTTAGCTCAAATAACGAAGAAAAGAAATTTGGCTCTCGCTACATGAACATTTTTAAGTATGACATCAAGAAAGCTCACGTACACACGTGATGACTGTACTTCATAATACTGTATTGAACACTGAAAATAGACTAAGAGTAGATTTCAGGTCTTCTAATTACACACAAAAAAAATGGTAACTATGAAGAGATGATACATGAATGAGTGTGACTATAGTAATCATTTCACTATGTATATGTATATCAAATTATCATGTTGTACATATTTATACAATTTTTATTTTAAAATATGCAAGTAAAATTTTAAAAAGAAAGATAGGTATTATGAAAAGAGCACATACTTTGGAAGGAGACATTTAATCCTTAACTGCCTTATGGAAAAGATAGCATTATTATGTCCATTTTGCCTTTGAGGCATCTGAGACACAGAAAGGCTAAACAACTCACCCAAGGACACACTTCTACTAGGGGACAAAGCTGAGACGCAAACCTAAGTCATGTTAGATGCAAAACACCTGATACTGTACCAAGCACATAACAAGCACTCGATATGGATAAATAACTCCCATCATCATTGTTCATTCAGCAAATATTTATTAAAACTTCAGGATATACATTTGAGTCAGATATCACCTTTGACCTCAAGTTGCTTTTATTCAGTCTACGGAGAAAGACAGATATTAAAATTTATGACTAGATATAGCCTCTTAGGGACTCTGTTTTTGATGTATAAAATGGAAGTAATTAAAACTACCCTCAAAGGAATGATTCAAGGATTAAGATGGATAATGTGTACAAAGTGTACAGAACAATGCCTGGCACACAGTAAACACCGTTAATATTGATAATGATAATTTTTTAACATAATGAACAGACTATAGTAGCCGGGAATACTGTGTTATTAAGAACGAAAAAATTCAAGTGCAATTACAGCTGTGAAACTTCTCAGACGATCTCTTGAGAGAATTAGTAACTGCTTATTGACTATCTTTTGGCGCTAACGCAATTTTTAATCTCTTAATACTATAAACACTTTAATGGAGCACATGTACTATATCATTTAAAAAATATCCCTAAATAAATGAGAGAATTTAAAGCCATTACAAAAAAAGATCCTCTGTGCCTGATTCTAATCCAAAAGCATACGTGCACTTCCACATGTATTAAGAAATTAGTTATTCCCCATGCTTGAGGATTTCCTGGTTCTTCAAAATGTGTTTCAGGGCTAAGTGCTGTTGAGAAAGAGATGAAGGGGGTGGGGGAGGGTTAGAGGGAAGAAGGAAAGAAGGAAGGAAGGAAGGAAGGAAGGAAGGAAGGAAGGAAGGAAGGAAAAGAGGTTGGCTGCCGGCCAGTTCAGAGGCTATTTTTATAAAGTGGAATTGCTTAGGTTTGAAATACTGGGTTTTCTGATTCTCTCTGGCTTAGATCCTAAGTGGAACAGAACTTCATACGCAAAAAAAATTTTTTAACGCAATGAAGGGAAGGAAACATTTACAAAGAACCTACTACCTGTCGACCAACATGCTACGAAATTTATGTAGCATGTTATGTAACTTAGTTTTATTTAATTCTTATCAAAGTTAGGTAAGATTTGTATTCCTCATTTTACAAATGACAAAACTGAAGCTAAGAAAAGTTAAAAGTGACTTGCCTAAGTCACACCAAGTACAGTCAGGATTTGAACCTGTATAATTGCGAAGGCCTTATTCATTCTATTATCCCATGCAGCTCCTTTCACAGAAAGGTTTATGCTTGGCATAGCACTAGAAGGAAGAAAGATGCTTGGGAAGACCACACGATAACCTTTACTATAAATGCCCTCAAATTGTGCTTGTGTACCATACAAGGTGTTTTCCAGACACCAGACTCAGTGGCTGCAGGGCAGGCCTACAGCCTTACTGAACACCTCAGGAGATTCCTGCCGCAGTTAGAATGGGCAGGTATTGTTTCCTAATGATACTCTGTATACCAAGTCCTGGATTGGATAGGATCCTAAATTCCGTCATAGTAACATATTACCTGAGAAAGCTCTTAGAATATCATTTCTTTAGAAGGTCTCTTTTAGGATCAAAATGTTTTGCCTTATTTTCATCCACAGATCTTTCCAGACACAGATTTTAAAAGTTAACAAACCTTGAAAAGGGTTAAGTCTCATAACTAACAGTTTTCATTTTTTCAACCCCGAATAAGCAGTCACTTCTCCATTTACTCTCTCAATGATGCCGCATAAAGACCAGATCTTTTACCCTCAAACTTACAGTTCTAAGAATCAGAAACAAGAACTTTTCCCCAACCTCTTGATTTTTTTTTTCCTTCCACCTCAACTGTCAGATTTGCCAAGTGTTTCTTGTGAAAAGCATAAAAGAAAGTAAGTGCCGGGAGTAGACTGAGGTTTTTGTCTAAATTTTGAAAGTCAGAGTTTGCAGTTAAATTTACTGCTAAGTCATTTGTACCAAAACAATAAACATTTGTCAACTTGCATTCCATCAATAGGAGAAACCACTTTGTGTCACATTATAACACACAAGAAGTGTCTTAATGATCATGATAGTAACTCGTGGGAGGCTAAAATCAGGTTAGTAGGTGGAAGATTTCTTTTTTGGAAACAAAGGTAGGGACTGGTATAAAACCTTTGGAAATTCTTGTTATTGGCTAGAAATATTCTCCTTAAAATTAATCCTATTTCCTATATTTCAAGAAAATGTAGAAATATGTACCATCTGTTGTCCAGGATATATATCTTGCTTAACCAGACAAAACTTGGTTAAAATGAAATCTGAGAAACTGGTAATATCTTAAAAGAACTGGGTTGGTTCTGAGAGTGTGTCAGAACCTAGATATGGCGGTGGCTGGCGGGGGACCATTTCCATAACGAATTAGCTAAACCCAGAGACAAAGCTCATCCAAACAGTACTGGTCCACTGGTCACTGCCAGGGGTCTCGGCCCCTACAGAGATGCTACATTGGAAACTTCACCAGAAAAATCATGATCAATTAGTATTGACAACTCCCTGCTTTCGGAGTTTTAAGGAGACACCTATCTCCTTTGACATTTCACACCAAGCAAGAAATACAATGTCTGCCACAAATATGACATAACTCATGAAATCCTAGTCCCTCTTTCTGCCTTTATTGATACTACCCTACACCCTGTCAGATTAATGAGGAAGATTGGGCCTAGTTATACACGAACAAAGGTGAGAAGCTGAAATGAATTTGTGAGAATTCCTTGCATATTGGTTCCTCATTCCCAGAACTTGTCTGCTGTGCCACCTTAGTCCCTGCTTCCTAGCTTTTGAAATGTAAGTAATTCCGACCTTAAAGCAGTATCTGTCCAGCCGTGAATGAACTACTACATCTCCTACCCCCCGCCCACACACACACACACACATAAGCACAACAGAATAAATATACAGGGGTGGGGACAGGACCCTAGTGTCCTGACAAGGTCCTGAAAATGAGCATACGTATGCTGTTCTCCGAGACCTCGGAGAAAGAACATTCACAATTTCTCTCTGGAGTCTCAATGTCCTTCAGAGCATGAAACCTTTGGGAAACTGCTTCTTTTTCTGATAACGGAGACCGAAAAAAAAAAATTGTTTTCTAACTTTCAAGTCTCTTCTACTGGAAGCCATAAAAAAAAGGCCAAAGAAATGGAGGAGGAAGTGTTCCATTCTGAATATCAGGTAACTTCTTTCCTAAACCAAGTTAAAATTTCCCCCAACCCAGGGTATTCATCCAGCTTATATTTTGCTTTAAGCCTATTAAGCACATAGAAGGAGTAACATTGGAGGAGGGACCATGTCAAGTAGGCTTTGAATTTCTGGCAAATGGCTCACTGTATATTTCATTTCAAAGGCCTAATTATGTCTGCATAAATAAACTGTGCTACGCAGCTTGATGCATGGCCATTTGTCATACTAAAACAATGGCATCCAAAGTAAATCCCCATTAACATTGTTTAACTTTAATGCTTTGGGGTGTTTGCTACTCAAATGATTAAAAAATGGAGTGATTTATGATACCACAATTTAAATGAGGCAACAAAACAAATAGACTGTGAGTCACCAAGACCTAAAATGTACTACAAGCCCAGCTGGGTTAGCAGTGCAAAAGACACCCACCCACAGCTGAAGAGTGCCTAGTTGGATGCGTGTGTGTAGTTATAAGGATTGAGCAGTGTGTACTGCGAGAGTTTTCAGGAAAATGCAATACAAGGTTTAAAAAAAAAAAATGCTTTATAAGTTGCCCTCACTCGGTCTCCAGGGAAATATTTGTAATGAAGAGGTTCTAACATCAGGCCTTTGGGGTACACGAAAGGGGAACAGAGAAAAAAGCAAAATTTTTTTTTCACGGATCTGGATCTCACGGATCTTTTTTTCCCCCTTTATTTTAATTTTCTCCTTTAGAATACTGTAAGTAGAATATCATTATTTTATATGAAGAAAAAAAATACAGAGCTTGAAGACATATCGTTTCAGAGGTCATGGATCAGCTTTCGAAAGTAAAACATGTTGCACAGGCCAGTAAATTAATAAATGACAGAGTTGTCTAACTCTCCCGACTTCCCTGGTCTTAACCATAAATTTTCCAGCAATGTCTTGGTTTTCACTGCAGACCAACTTGTCTACGTCCCTCCTGAGTAGAGCCCTTTTAATCCCTGATCCCTGTCCCACCTAAATCAAGGCAGCGTGATTGCCAACAACAGCAAAGTTCCTGAATTAGACACTGTAGCTATGAAAGACCCGAATCATTCCACAGTTAATGCCAGCTCTAAATTAGGCTATTGTCTTCAAACGCAGATTGGGATTAATCCATTTACCAAAGGAGTAATAATATTTTTTGCCTTAGCCCTCGAGAACCAAACTTCCTGTAAATGCTTCCATAAAAATACTTTGAGGTCTTTTAAAACAAAGCACCATATGAAGTGTGTCTAAACAGCACAAAAGTAAACTGAAGTTTGGCAACATTTATCCTACCAATGTGGTTGGCTAAAGTGAACAATCTAAGATAAAATCATTTCCATTTAAGTCTGAATTATCCTGCTGGCCATCTACACTGAGATAATTATTTAGAAAAATCACCAGATCAGCTCTTCCTGTTGTGCTGCAGAAACAGTGACAAACGCAAAGAATTTTGGTGTGGCTGTGCAGGACAATCGCAGTACCAAACACAGAGGCACAACCCAACCGACCTTTCACACAGAAGGAGCAGCTGCCAAGCCTGCCAGGTCAGTCACCAAGGCTGGCCCACCTGGGGCCAGGTCCACAATTGCCCGGACCCTGTATTCCTTGCCCTTGCTCATTCTACTCTGGTGAGCTTTGCTTAAAGGCTGTAATGCCCCCCAAACCATGGATTTCTCCAGTTTTTCGAAATATTCAAATATCACAGCTCTCTCCTTCCCCATCCAGACCTCAGCTGTCTCTCCCTTTCTTTTCCATGTTATTCCTTTTTCAGTCACTCGGTAGTGATATCCCATCTGAGACAAGAGACTAAAGGCAGCTGAAAAAGCCAGATAAGAAATCAGGGGGCACATCTAAGGGTCTGTATCAAATAGGCCTAAAGTTTCAAACTTTATCACAATGGTATCAGAGGTTGCATGGAAAGAGTGAACAGATGCCTATTACAACATCAGTATAAACGTGGGGAGAAAACAAAGAGCAATAAAAATGAAAATAATACAACCAATTATAAAACATTTTTCTGCAATCTTGGACCCCAAGGAGCTTAAAGATAATTGGCAAAATTTATTTATTTTGGATTCATTTGGCTCACCCAGGAAATCTAATCACCTGTAGAACCCAGACATTTATTTCATTATCTCCGCCAATAATGCAATATCTAAGATGCTCAAACTAAATGAAACAAATTCAGTAGTCAGATACACGGTTCCAATGATCTTTATCCCTGTAATAGGAACTGAGGGCTTCAGAACTGACCACAGGGAGTGTCCCAGACTTCCAAAGCATGTTTTCCTAACACTCAGAGAGTCAAAAGGGCCAAATACTTAATATTCAGGTGTGATGTGCCTCAGGAAGCGTAACTGAGGTACTATATTGAAAACCATTAATATGAAAGAGGGAGGAACACTTAAATGTTTTATAATAGAAAAGACGACAGTGTAGAAAAGGGATTAGGGAAACTCATCCTGTCAGAGGAATGTAAACTGATACAACCCTTCTGAAGGCATAATAGACCTAAAATAAAACCTGTATAAACATGTTAACTCAGAAATATAAAAATTAAACCAGGTAAACAGTCAAAGATTAAAAACAAAACAAACAAACAAACAAACAAACAAAAAAACCTATAGAGATTCTAATAGAATATTATCCATACCAGGGAAAAATTTAAACAAGACAAATACCAAAATCAGCGCATACCCCATATGCTGAACTACTAAGCAGCCACTAAACTTACAGTGAAAAGTATTTAGTCGTTGAAAAAAACATTTACAATATGTTAAGTTAGAGAGTTACAAAAACGTTCGTAGTGAGAATTTTAGACATTGTCTTTTAAAAAGTTTACTGTCGCACAAAAAGAATAGGATGAAATACAGTGAAAATACTAATAGTGACTACCCCTAAACAGAGTGATTATAGGTAATTTCTTCCTACTTCCCTACATATTCTCCGTTTTAAAAACGTTTTTGCCAAGGAAAGAAAGGTAACTACAGATAGGATGCAAACAGACAGAGAAATTTGAGTACAGAGTTCTCAACATAAAGCAGTGAAAACATCCATAACGGAACAATCACTAGGAGAAAAAGAAGCAATCGTAGAAAGAAGCCTTCCATCATCTCAATCGTCATCCGTAAGAAGTGAGTCCCATTTGGGAGAAAATCCAATCAATAAAGGGTTCACATTTATAAAATAAATAAACTAGGAAACTAGAGGGTGATTATTGATATTTCAAAAAGTTTGTTCCTCTTCTAAAAAATTCATTCCAAAGGTGCCGTAAGTATGCTCCTTTGTACAAAGGTTCTCAAAACTGTCCATCAGAATCTGCACTAGAGCTTTTATTAAATGCAGACCATCAGACTACATCCCTGATGATTCTGATTTAGTAGGAAAGAGGTGAGACTCAAGAATTCTCCTTAAAATAAAAACCCTCCCCAACTATTGAACTGTTCTGGATTTTAAAAGACCTAAGAGATACTTCAACAAAATGCAGTATGAAGGTTTTATTTTGATTGTTATTCAAACGAATCAATTGTTAAAAGATTTTGGGGGCGGGGAGGAAATGAAGTGATATAGAAATTAGACGATATTACCAATTACTAACAATGGTTAGTAGTACTGGGTGTGACGATGGTATTGTGGTCATGTGGTATGTTTTTAGTCTACAGTATTTGTAGATAAAATGTTATAGTATCTGAGATTTACTTTAAAATAGTCCAACAGCAACAAAAATACAACCCAAAATAAATACAAAGCAAAAAAAAAAAAAAAAAGCAGGAGAGAACAGAAGAAACAAAAGTGAAAAAAAGTTCTTCAAAATGCATGCTGGATATAAGAGGATTTATTATACTATTTCTATCTACTTATTTTACTCTACTGCTTATATTTTAAATTCTATAAACAGTTAGAAAAAAATATCCCAGTGGTTTGGAAACTCCGGCCTTAGCAGTTGAAAGATATTCATTCACTTTGTAAAACTGGACCTAAAGCAACTTATCAGGACCTTCTCTCTTACATAAAGAAAGGAATGTCACATTTTCAGAATTATCAAAACATCAGTGAATTAACATTTATATGAGTAAACATCAACTCACAGATATTTAAAACATCCCTATTAAGACCGAAGGTAAAGAAAACTGGGCCCATATTCAATAAGCACCTACTGTTCATCATATATTACCTTATTCATTATTACCATAACCTTTATGAGAGGAATAATTCCCAATATATAGAAGCCATAAAATTATGGCTCCAAATGAGAGTTAACGTGTTTAAATATGTTCATTAAAATAATGAAAAGCTATAAGCAACATAGATGCTAAATATCTAACAATAAGGAAACAAACAATGAAGCAAATTCTGACTCATTCGATGGGTAATAAACAGAATGATTACAAAGAATATTAATGATACTAGGACATGTTTAGGCAATAATTTTAAGCAAAAAAAAAAAAACTTCAGCATAATACACACATACATACATGTAATTTTTTTGGAAAATAGCACATTTAAAATTTTAGAGTTTGTCTCCAGGTGGTGGACTATGACAATTTTTTTGTTCCTGTACTTTCTGAATTTTTGGTAATAAACAACAATTACTTGTTTAAGAAGAAAAAACAATTTAATAAAGAAATCCAGCATTCCACCACTAGTCAGCTCCCCCCACAGATGGAGACTGTGGCCTGCCCACTCTGCACATATCCCTCTGCCCACTGTGCGACACTGCCTTCAGACAATGGAGCAAAACGTCACATCATGGTAACATCGCATGCATTCTACAAACGACACAACACCCGGAGGAATACATTCGGTAACCGTGTCAAGACAACATTAATTGGATATACCATATTCCAATATCAGAACAGCATCTAGACTATTTTTTAAATAACGCATATTTGTTCCTATTTAGAATTTCATCTTCTCAAAACATCTCTAAACTTAAACTTTCTAAGAGCTATTTTTCCTTGAACAAGGTGAACTGAGAATAAATAAACCCCTTTAGTAAAATGAAAGATATTCAAAACTAACCAATAACTTTCAAGATATCTAATGTGTACTGGCATTGTCGAAGAAATGGTGAGGGAAAACCCTTTAATAATCATTTTTAACTCAACTTAAAATTTTAAAATTAAAAAAAAAAAATCGAAATATAAATTAAACTATAATTTTTCACCTTGTATAAAGGTCAGGGATAAAACTGAGCTGACTTAACTTGGTAGTATAACCATAGATACATTTTAATTTAAATGTCCTTACTTAGCTTGCCCCTTAAATTCCTTTCTGTTGCTTAATTTCCAAACAAGAGATATTAGTGCTGGTCTTAAATGGATGAATCTCTGACACCACTGACAATGTAGTTCTAAAAACAGAAAATTATAGATTATCAGAGAAGGAAGTTTAGGGTCTGAAGCATATCTTGGGAGGCCACCCAAAAAGACAGCTTTCCTTGTAGTCCCCCTGCCTGCAACTCTAATCTCCAGCCCACAAACAGATGCATTCCTCTAATTCCAAGAGGGGGCGGGGCTAGGCATCACCGGCAGAAGCTTCTGGTCATTATAGCAGCTGAGATGTTGCAGCTGAGGAAGCAGCATGGTGGCCCTGAAGGTGGCAGAACTATAAACCCCACCTGTAAGTGCAACTATTCTCAGTGCCTCTCTCACCTCGCCTTTCTTTCTCCACCATCTTATATACTGCCATGTCATCTTTTTTGCTCAGGTCCTCTCTTCTTCTCAACTCCCTACCTTTATCGCCCATTTTATTCTTATTTTTATTTATCTATTTATCTATTTATTTATTTATAACTCCCTTATCTTGTTTTTTCCTACCCTAATCTCAACTCAAAAGTTTGCATTCCTTACTGTTCTTGTTAGTTTGGAGGTGAGTTTAGATTTTAGGTTATCTTCTCCCTCTTTTTTTGTTTGTTGGTGTATAGGAAATAAGAGTTAATGCTACCCACTACCCTTTAACCACTCGGTATACGATCCATATTTTTCTGGAAGTGTCATATGAACACCCACAACTACTGCCACCACCATCACCATCTTTCAACTCTGTGCTCCTGGATAGCTGGGCTTTCAGTTTTCTGTTTGTCTTTTTTCCTCCATATTTGTACATCTCATTGCTGAAGGACTAACAATGGCAGAGACAATTAAATCCTGACTACAAAATGCATTCATTTGTCACAAACTGTAAGATACTCCTCTTTGCTCTAACAGAAGATCATACACCTGTGCGTGACCCTACCCTCAGAATAGAAAGCTGCTCACACAGAGAATTGTTATCGACCTTAGAAAGGTTCCTATTCCCCTTTTGAGCCCCATTCTGTTCCTACACATTCCTCCTCTACTCCTTGGCCCATCTAATTACATGTTCCTGGGCGTTACATACCAAACCGAAGACATTATAACAAGCAAGTGCCCTAAAAAGTGCTGTGCCCCGTTTCTGACAGCTCATGTGTAAGATAAACTGTGCTTTAGCCACTGAAGTCCTCTGGGGTTCAGGATGTCCCTAGCTTTATCATAATCTTTATCAGTCCGAATGAAGGGACGATCTCAGATGTCGGTGAAACTTCCATTACCTGTAGTGGAGATACTACGTTGAGTCAAACCCACTTCCCCTTTATCTGCACCCAGCCCTGCTCAAGTCACCCTCCTGAAGACTGTTGTAGTTTCTTATTCACACCTCAACTCTCCACTCTCCAACCAGTTTTCAGGAAGCTCACCGGTGTGCCTTCCTGGTTCTTCAGCCTCTTTTCTTACTGTCACTCCACTGAGAGAGACCCGTGGACCAAGTCAACCTTTTAAACAAAAATGACTTGCTTACTCCTCTTCTGCGCTGTTGCACTTGCTCTTCTTCTCATCTTAAATTCCATCTCTCCTGTTGATCACTATTCCACGTACACTCATCCCTGAAAAACTTGAGTGCAAACCCACCTCTGGGGGCTTTAGGTGACTCCCCCCCGCCCACTGGTCCTTCATTCGCTCCTTAGTCATCCCTCTGGATTTGTGCAACCAGGGGTTTTATCGTTCTCACTTTGCCTGATCTGTTTCACTTAAATATCTTTCTCCGATATTTGATGTCTTCCTTATGGATTGTAAGTTCCTGGCAGGCACAGACTATGTCTTTCTAACACAACACTATCCTCCAACGACCCTGTATAGTGCTTGGCACACAGGAGAAGCTCATCAAATACATGTTGAATGGTTACATGAATGGCTCTCCTCACTCACACTGCACATACTTCCAGAACTGCGACTGCCTCCATTAATACTTTACACATCTCTGCAATTTCTGGTCCAGTTCTGTTTGATAGTCACCACACATGCAAAGCAAATGCTGCTAGTACTTTACGTTCATCCCTATGCGACATACTCCACAGTTGCTTTGAATGACACTCCTTCCTCTGGCAACTTCAGCAAGATTTAAATAGAACTTCTATCATTAAAGATCTTACATCAGCAGGGTGACGAAGAAATATCCATCCTTTAGCCAAACAGGAAAGGTGAGGGGACACCCAAATGAAACCTACTGTATATCCTACTGGTCATTTAGTGCTTTCTAATGTGTCCCTAAAGCACCCATTTTAAACTTTCCAGACACAAACTTGCTGCCATCCGCCCAAAGTCAAAAGCATGAACATTTCCATTGTGCCAGGCCACTTATCAGAGTTTTCAAAAGTAGAAGTCACTGCCACTCCTCTCGCGTGGCCAGGAAAATAAATGCCAAATGCCAAAGATACCTCGAATGACAAACTGCCTTCTAGGGGAGCCCAACGTTGGCTGTGCCCACTTTAGCCACAGCCCCCCCCAGCAGAGCCTGGGTGTATTTACTGCTCTCTCCTAGTCCTCACCCCTTTACTGGGAGCTTAAGACTGTTGTTAAAAATTGCACAACTCTAGAGTTACTCTGGACCTGGGTCCAACATGAAATCAACTGTTGGGATAGTGGACATCCCTGGAGGCTTCATGGAACGTCATCAGAAAGCCCAAAGCCCTTTCAGGGTGCCCAAGTTCCCTGGCTGGGGGCGAGAACCAGTTGTGCCTAAAAGCCGGGGGCAAGACGAGTCTCACTACAGAGCATGGTAGCTGGGAAGCCAGTTGGTTTGAGGTACGGAACACAGGAATTTGCCAGCTCCAGAGGAGTGAAGTAAATTAGGGAGAACAAGGAAATTACTGGCTGGGAGACAGAGTTATTATGAAAAGCTGATTTCACTGTCCAAAAATGTTACCCTGCATTTATTCTCGAAATTATCCAAATATTTCAACAATGATCTATTTATATGGTTGTTTTCTGGACATTTCCTTCCTGTTTCTTTCCAGTCTTTTATCCAGTGTGAAAGTCATTTGCTTTTAAAACCACTTCCTCCCTTTCATCACAACCTGCAAGGCCTAATCTATGTGCCCCTCTGGATCCAGGAAGATCTGCACTTGGAAAAGGGTTTCGGCTGCCCCGAAGCAAAATGTCCTAGAATAGGGAAAAAAATTGTGTTTCACTTTGCTACGTCATTAAGTTTGATTTGCATATTTATCCCCTCCAATAGCCACTGTGGACAGTGGTCCAAACACGCTTTTCAAAGATATTTCCATTGTTTTGTGGAACTCCAGATCTGGAATACGAGATGTGCAAGGATATGAAACAAATTTCTCAGTTGGAAACCAGTTCGGTATTATTACCTTGGCTATGCACAGTTTGCACACCAGCTTCTCTCTGTTTTGTACATTTTCGAAAACAAAGCTCATAATAACGAGTGGATGAGTCATTCGCACGGAGGTGACTTTTAATTCAAATTGAATTAACTGTAAATGCAAGCAATTGGAAAAAATTAAGGCCTTATGTTCAGTGTTGTCACTACATTTGTTCGGGATTTCATCACTGTGTGGAGGCGTTTAGTTCCAGGCTAACATTTGGACAGATGGAAAGCTCCCCTGGAGCATACAGGTCAAAAGAGCCAGCTCCGGGCCTTGTGCAGAAGAGCAGGCAGCCTCCCCATCCAGCTTCCCCAACTCACACGCACCAGGCAGGACGGAGCGTGCCCTGCATCTGAGAGGCTGCAGCCACCAAATTAGTGAGCTGGTTGTGAAATCTCTTACAAATTAGAAAGTGATGGACAAATGTTTGCTGTTCTCTTTAGTATTGTTGTTGTTAGTGCAAAGGGAGTTTCTCTGTGTGTGCTTTTTTCTGCAGGTATTTTGGCAAGCAGGATCCAACACACTCAGAATATCAAATGATTAGTAACATTTCCAAAGTAAGAAGAGAGGCAGGGAAGGAGGAAGATCAACACAAACATCCGACAATTGGATTCAACCATATGAAGAGTGTACAGCCAATACATTTTTTAATAGTATATAGCCAGTAATTTTTATTGGCTACATACACAAAGAGTTTTGAACATGAGGTAAATGTTGATAATTTTATAAGAGGCAAACAGCATGTTTTCAACTATATATGAAGAGAAAATGCTAACTGCAATAAGAATGACACCAAATTAATTACAGTTCATTTTTCTTTCCCTTTTACAATATTTTTCTGCATTTTCCAAATTCCCTTCCATAGATATATTTAGCCTTTGTAATCTTCGGGAAATAAAGACTTCAGAAGAAGCATTGTGAAAAATGCAAGAGCACACGTGAGATGCCGCACTCTGAGTAGAGGAGATAAAGGAGATTTTCGGTGGAAGATTTACGAGTCAGATTAAGCATCCCTCTCTTTGGGGAAGGATTCTGGTATAGACCGCAACTGGAACACATGATGGCCTCATGGTTCACAGGAGTGGTGACACGATACTGCCTCATTGTCATGTCAACCCTACAGGCAACAGCAAGGAATGTTCCCGTTACCAGCAGTGGAGGGAAATGAGATGAGGCATCCAAACCGTGGCGAACTACATGGTTCTTATTCCACATTTGACCTTCAGATCCAGATCCAATGCCCAAGGATTCATAGGGTGCCATCTTAGTTCTCCTCTAGTCAAAGCTCTGCCTACCCAAGCACCCCGCTGACCTCAAGTGGTCCTATGGATTCCAGTAACAGCTAGAGGCTCACAGCTCCTCATTTGTTTCTCCAGCACATCCTGTCTTCTGACTTCTCCTAACAGCACCCCCCTTTGCCCCACCACAGACTGTTCTCCACCCAGCACCCAGAGCGATCAGTTTGTACTTCTCCTCGCTCATGCTACTTCATTCAAAATAAATGCAGTCTTTCCCACAGTCTAATTTATCTGACCCCAGCTACCTGCGACCTTATATCCTACCACGTTCCTCTGAACTCACTGGGCTTCCAGCACACTGACTTCCGTGACAGTCACAAGGTTCATTCCTTTTTCCATCAGGTCTCTCTTCAATTGTCCCCTTAATAGGATTAGCAAATTGAGCAAATAAAAATGCAGGACACCCACTCAACGTTGAACTATAGATAAATAACAAATAGCCCTTTTAGTCTACGTATGTCCTCAATATGAGCTTATCAAAGTAACTGACACTGCACTATCGGTTAATAAAGCAAAACGTCCACAAGTGTCGAGCGGATGGTTGGAGCATGTAGAAACCTGGGATTAGGCCAGAATGAATTCTTGGGAGATGTGACTCCAAAAAAATAAAAGATACAGGTTGACCAGAATAAGAAGGGAGAGCCTTCCAGGTGAAGAAACAGCTTGGGCTAAATAACAGCAGTGGAAATTAGTAAAACTTTAGTAAAGAGCAGGAAGCAGTTAGAATGAAGGAGCAGAGGGGCCTAAAGCTGGGTTTGCAAGGACTATGGAGCTCCACTGACGAGGGGCTGATTCCTGTCTTTCCACCCCAGCCCTGACTCCCCGTATTCACCATTTATGTCCCCAGGTCAAATTCCTCCTCCTTCCCTGACCTTCGCCACAGTAAGTCACCCCTTCCTCTCACGCACTGCACAAAGCACTTCTGCACACTCTTTCCAACTGAACTTCCTCGTGGTCCTACGATTCCCACAGTGTTTGAGGGCAGCATTGGTCGTGCCCAGCTCTGTGACCTGCATAATGCCTCATGCACAGTGGTTTCTCAATAAATGGGCTTCTCTGAAGGCTGGGGAGTTTACATTTCTGGGAGAATAAATGTGGAGTCCACTGTCCTGGAACACAGAGTGGCTGTCTAATCTCGTCAAGAGCCTGAGCTCTGGGCCTCTGTGAAGCTCTACGTGGGGTGCTGTGTCTGAGAAACCAAAGCAGGGTCCACCATGGAGGGAGAGCTCACACCCAGGTCCAGAAGCCAGGGTCAACAGCATGGAGAAATCTGTGGCAGATACTGGTGGCCCATAATATAATGGGAGTTCAGGTGTGATAGTGGCGGGGCTGGGGGTAAGGGGGAGGGCAGCACAGCCACAGACTGGTTCATAGCAAGGACTCGACAGCCCCTAACGCCTCCGTGGAAATCCTACTTTTACTGCAGACATTTTGGGCAAGTTACTTAACTTCTCTGTGCTTTCATCTGAAAAGTTTCTTTCTCTGAAAAATGACAAATAGTAGTCGTTGCCTCACTGGGTTATTCTCAAGATGAATTAAGATAACCCCGGTAAAACTCTTAGCAGAGTACCTGGCACAGTCTCAGCTTAATTGTGTTAGCTCTTATTACTGCTATCAGATCAACAGTGTTTATTAAGTGCCTTTTATGTGCTAGATACTCTGTTAGCCGCTGGGCTAAAACTATTTTAAAAAGCCATTACAGTAACTCCAAAATGTTGGGCTCATAGGCCAAAAAGGACTATGAGAGCACTGCAAGTGAAGGATAACGAGACGCCTATTTGAGGAGATGTGGGATGGGGGCAGTTGGTGAACTCAATTTGAAACAATACCAGGATATCCAAATGGAGATGTCCAACAGACAACAGAGCAGATATGATTTAAGCGAGATCCGTGCAGGAAATGAAGTCTGATTGCCATCCCTCCCAGGGAGCAATTGAAACAATAAGAACAGGTGAGCTGTCTGAGTGTGAGAAGGTAAGATCAGAAAACAGGCTGCATGCTCACAGATTACCTCCGTCAATGGCAGAAATGGGAAGCCCAGGAGAAAAACAGAAAAAGATCAGCAAATTTGCAGATAAAGTTGGCATATGGAAAATTTACAGACTGCAAATGCAAATGTCATGCAAGGAGCATATGGCCTCTCTATATGATATAGGACTGCACAGAAGGGGCTGGCAGGAGAAATGGAGAGGACTGTGCAGTGGGATGTAGCACGGGTAAGAGCTGAGGGAATTAAGGTGTCTGCTCGCAGTCACACAGATCAGACCCAGTGAGAGCTGGAACTCAGGCCCTGTGAAGACCCCCACGTGCCTTCGAGTAGGCCACCTCCTCCTGAAGCACACCGTGATTGCTTAGGGCTAATTGCACGCTGCAGTTTACACGCAGTGTAAAGCTTTCTGCCTTTCTGGCTGCCTCCTTACGCCTGGCCTGGTAAACTTCCAAAATACAGAAAAGATGAAAGTCATGAGAGTCAATTTTACTGTCTGTTAGTAGTTCTTTAATCTATCTCTATCTATCTATCTATCTATCTATCTATCTATCTATCTATCTATCTATCTATCTGGAAGGGGTTAGTAAGGGAAGACAGCAGAAATGGGCAGAGATTACACAAAGTGTAGCAGGGATGAAAGCATGGTTGAGACTAGAATTAACACAGTAACAAGACTAGATCAGGTGTGGAACTGAAGCAGAAGAGAAGCCAGGTGAGCTTGAGTAGCCAGACAAGGGAAGACGTAGGAAAGGAAGCCGACAATCACCGAAGTAAGGCAGAGAAAGGTGGAGACTGGCATCCTGTTTCTTCAAGTGTAGCTCGAGGACCACAGGAGGCATCTGTTAAGAAAATAGATTCCTGGGCCCCAATGCAGGACTACAAACCAGAATCTTTTAGGGGCAGGTCCCAGACTGAATTTTGCTCAGCTCCCTGCACCTACCTATATGTTTGATTTGAAGAATTACTGAGCTAGAGGCGGAAAAAAAAATCACTGATAATATTAATTATTATTCTTTTTAAAAATTGTGATAAAATACACGTAGCATAAAATTTATCATTTTAACCACGTTTAAGTGTACTGTTTAATAGCGTTAAGTACATTCACATCGTTGTGCAACCAATCTCTAGAACTTTCTCATCTCTCAAAACTGAAACTTTCTACCTATTATAGGTTATTATTCTTACTGTTTATTTGTTTAATAGCTTTGCTAAAGCTTAACTAGCTGTCCTAGAGTCGAAGCTGACACGTTGCCTGTCGAGTACAGAAATGACTGCAGGAATCCAGGTTTATGGGGCAGGGTCTAAGCTCAATTGTTTGTCAAATATTTTGAATATCACCCCTGCTTACATTCCCATCTAAGTAAAAGCTTCAGATACCATAACAGAAATGATTAATATGAAACAAATATATATTAGAAAAAAATATTAAGTTTAGTCTAAACTTTTGTTCTTTATGACACGTTTTGGTACTTATGTTTCTTTTTCCATCCAAAATTTTCCAACTGCAGACTCACTTGAAATTCTTGCTTTTCATTGGGTCAACACTGACACATTCACATTTTGTACAATGCGCATCGGTTTTCACTGGTTCACACCCAGCTGCGCACACCTTTTGGTGGGCAGTGGCAAATGTGCCATTACGTTGATTTGTTGTAATTTAATATTTATTGACAAGCCACAATATGCCTGGCATTGAGATGTTTTTCTATTCAGAATTCAAAATCCTGTGTCAATCCTACCTAATAATTTGCTCCTGATGTGAGGTCCTTCTCATTTTTCTCTCTGTTACTAAGTCATCCCCCTTACATTTTCATATTGTGAGTCAGTTCTCTGTTGTGCAGATTCGGAGGGATTTCACTTACTGAAATCATGTACATCTAAGAAATGTTCTTTAGGTGCCCCGTATTTGTAGTGCCCCTTTTTGCCCCTTATTAGGAGGATAGTTTTAGAAATTAAAGCCATCCAATGTTTTGGGGGTTTTTTTTACATCCATGTTTTATGGTATCCCTTTAACATGTAATTTTTTCTTATAAGCAGCACTAAAAAAAATTGCATTTAAATATTATTTAAGCCTGATTTTGTAGTAAGTAATTAAATCTGAACTGTGTCCACTGTATATAATCTCTTCTTTTAACTGACCAATAATGAAATTCTTTATAACTACTCTGTGCAGAGTCCACTAGAGACTTAAAATTTACTATTGAAATCCCAACTGAAAAAGGGAAAAATCTCTTTTGTTATGCAAAAGTCATAAACCTTGTCTCTCTGACTCACATAGCAGTCCAGTATGACTCTCTTTTACACATGGAGAAATAGAGGTACAAAGAAATTAAGAAGTTTCACTGAAGTTTCACGTACAGCTAGGTAAATTAGTCTTCCTACTTAGAAAAAAATTTCAAAGAGATCTGATTTTTTTTTTTTTTTTTTTTGCTAACACCTTCCTGTGTCAAAAAACAGAAATTTTCTCCTCCCTCTCTGAAGAGCATTAAAATCTCCCTATAGACCCCAAAAGGCTCTGGTCTTATTAAAGACATGTGCTATAAAACATACGAATATTATTGGTAGAAGTGTTTCTATAATATCAGTAGGCTTTGCAGATTGCTAATGAAATTTCCCACCAGGAAAGATACAGAGAGGGGAGAACGGGACTAGACACAAAATCAAAATCTGTTCATGGTTGAGCCAAATTTAAACATTTGCAGGAGAGCCTACGAAAACAGTGCCATTGGTTGCTGCTTTAAAAAAATGTGTTTTGAAAAAAAAAATGGGTTTTGCAGCACCAAGGAGATAGTGCAAGTATCTTTTACCAACACTGTGATTCAATGAAATAAATGTGTATTATATTACTTAGTTATCTCTTAAAAGGCCATTATAAAAAATCATCAACAGTTACCACTGTTTTATACTTTTATATAGTTTGAATGTCTTATTATGAGCATTAATTATTTTTAATAGAAAAGATTATTTCTGCCACTTTAAAGCTTAATAATTACAGAGTTTCCACTTTGTAGATTATCCAGGTCAAATCTTAAATTGCAATTAATTGCAATAAATTGAAGTTAAGTGCTTTCCTCAGTAGCCCAGTATGTTTCAGGACTCTCTACCTCAGGAGCTACGTGTGCATTTTTTTTATATCACAAATGAATTTTAATATTAGTTTGGGACAGACACAACAGGTTCTGAAAGCACCATACTCTAATCCAAAATTTATGTATGGGCTATCTACTATTTTGGAGTTTGCACGAATATCTGAGAATTTAGTGCTGTTCCTTTTGTGATAAACATTAATATTCCCAAGTGTGCTAACAACACTTAGGTTTTGTTGCTTTACAAGACACTGAAAACATGATTTGATTACATTTAATTTGATTCCAATTAAAAAGCACTTAAGAAGTTTCCACAGAATTAGATTACACTAAATGTTTCTATAAAAGACACTTCATTATCTGAAGCAGCTTCAATTTAAAATGATCACAGAGAGTGAAAAGCACTGTTCATTTTAATAAAATGGGCTTAATCCCATATCATTATTTCACAACTGCATGCAGTAGAGTTAGGTTTATTAAATAAATGTACAAGGACACTGGCAAAAACATCTGTAATACTGAGTGCCTCATTCACAGCTCACCCAAGACAGATCCAGTCACATGGCTTTTAAGTCTTAACAGAAACCAGAAACACTGCAAAATTTTTAAATAAAAATGAGATAATACCGAGACAAGTGAAAATATTGCCTTTTCACTGAATTTTGAAATCCTGATTTTAAAACCAATTAAAAATACAAATGAACTTCTGACTTGTTAAGCAACCATAGCCAAATGAACATGCGAGGAGCCACGAAGCCACAGAATTTCCTGAAACATAACATTTCCCCTTTTACCAAAGAACTACCTTGAGATCAAATTATTATATATTCAAGACAGGACAAACTAAAAAATTTTGGCCTTCCCAACAGAGTTAAACAATTTTCTAAAGTGTTATTATTTCAAGCTCCAGTTTGTGTGAGAGCTCCAAAAAGGGAAAATTATGATTCAAAACAAAATGATGATTAAAAATAAATGTCTACCGTCTGTTATTTTGTATAATAGTAAGCGTGAACCGCAAGGCTAACTTTCACTGAATAGCGCTCTGCAGCCACTTTTGGCGTGCCCATATCTGATATTTCAGGAATAAAGGCAAATTTGTGGTTTGTGGTTAGTGATTAAGGCACCAAGTGGACTTGTTGTGTGTGTTCTTGTATAGGAAAATTTGTAGCATTTTGAGCATTTCACACTTGTAACAATGTCTTTATTATGGCTTCCAGAATTAATTGACCTAAAATCCAGTGATTGGAAGATATATCTATTAGATAATTAGAACTCTAAGGACCAAAATAAAACACATTATTGACTTTTAGGTTTCAATCAAACAAATATTTATAGCTTCAATTTGCAAAAATTATTCCCTTTTAAGTTGGCATCCTCTCAAAATCTGTGCTGCTGAGCTGAAGCCTATCAGCGTCATCCACACCTTCCTTCAAAATGAGGATTAAAATGCAAAGACAATGGTACAACCTTTAGAACAACCTGTACTTACCCTCACAGCCCAGGTGGGTCTCCTCTGAAGACAACTGAAACATCATAGTTACAAAAGTCTGCCTGACCTTGAGACCAAGAACAGCAGGGAGCATGAGGAACAGTGACCGGGTTTAGTGTCCAGCAGCTAAGCATAGAGATCACAGAATGTGCTTGTTGTCAATGATCGTTGCTGAAATCTGTCTATACCACACTGGAACAATCAATTTTGTAAATGATTGCAATAATCAAGGAAATTGCCTAATTTATAAACCCTTGCATACAGCATCTTAATGGATTCTTCCATTTTAATGCTGATGCCTTCAGAGCTAAATGAATTGTTGTCCAAGCTGTCATTACACAAAATGATAAAAACATTCCGTCTGGTGGGGAAACCGCATCTCATGGATATTCAGACCCTCAACCCATAATCCCTCGTTAGTGACTTCCATGAAAGTTTCACATTGCTAAGCCTTAGAAGAAGAGCAGCAGAATGGGTTTATTCGTGTCTGTGCCTTCATGTAAATAAATCCCTGTTTCAGTTTTGGAATTTGAACAAATTACCTTCCATTGAACTGTAATGCACTGGATGTGTCCCCAGTCCTGACATACTGTAATAGTTTTTCTCTTTCTTTTCTAATGCTGGGCCATTTTTTACCACCCAGCCTCAGAGTCAGCAGGCTCGGCCACGCTCACCTCCCAGGTCAGAAAGCACATCAACACGGATGATTCTGGATGCATGAAAGCAAATGGGTGACGTCCCAACCCTTCTGCTCCCACTACCAGATAAATCTGCAGACTCCACGTGGAAACCGACGCTGCACTCTTAGCTCTTTCCCCAAGCCCACCACACGTAGATTGTTCTTCTCAGTTAAACCCTGGCCAATTGATTCCAGCCAATAGTGTGCTGTCAGTACTTTACTTACTGCTCAATCTCACTAACCTGACATTTATGGTGCACTGATTGGCCTCTGTCAGTGGTGCTGGTTGTAAATTCACTTTGAAAAGCTTTGTGTTAACAGCCTTCAACCAGGCTCCAAGAAGAGTACGAACAGGCAGCCTGACAATTGCTCGACCTCCTGCCCTTATTACAGTGAGTAAATCAGGGTTTGAGCCATTAGGCTGGAGCCTGGGGCCTACACAAAAAGGATTGACATGACGAAAGGTCAACCTCTGTCACACATGTGTAACAATTTGGATAATGGAATTCTGTAACTTATCTGAGTGAGGTGGCAAATGCTTACAAGGAAAAGTATATTCTGCTCTGGCTTTTATGCTAAGTAGTTATAGCGGAGTCTGTATTTCTTGTGTAAATACACAAGGAATGTCTGAACTCATGAAATCGTGGAGTATATATGATTCTAAAAAAGAAAAAAAGAGAGAGCAAGACAGACTCAAAGTGGTTCTTCTATGCACGACATTCTTTAAAATGGCAAAATGTTTTTCCCACACTACGAATGTATCACATCCATCCTCTGAGAAGAGAGGATTTTTGATATTGTGGGACATGATTCCTCAGCTAAATAACAGAATTTTCATATGTCAATTTTTAAAACCCCTAATATTATACCACAACTGTAAGTGATTTCTGGGTGATACAATAAATTTACTGAAATAATTAAAACTGCCTTAATTGACACAGCGAAATAAAAAGGCTGCGCTGTAGGTTCTCAGGCCGTGTTACCATAATCACATTTTCATCAGATCACTTGCTGCCATGCAGTAATTGGGTTGGGGGGATTTCATCTGTCCAGGAACCTCTCTGAGATTCTGATTTGAATTTCTCTACCCCACTTTTAAGTCAGTATGAAAAAATAAAAAAAATAAATATGATGCAAGAAAATATGCAGCTATGGAATACTTTGAATTATTTTCTTTATATGGATAAATGCTATCAATAAAAGAAGAAATCTGTAAACAAGATACATTGAACTGACTAATGAGAAAAATAGTCCTGCAGATACAGAACACATCACTCTTTACAAAGTATTTGCAACTAGAGCACTGTAGTGTCACATGCATATTTGGATTAAACCTCACTAACATGAGAATTTCCAAATGGCTATTACAATTTTTTTTAAAGCAGAGTCATTTTTGGACTTAGAACACCAAGGTGGCACTGTGCAGGGGACTACATAAGCCAAAAGGACCAAGACTTTAAGTGGACCTTTTCAAAGCCAACTTTAAATACTAAGTTTTGATTTTCAACACAATGCTGGAAACCATTCCAAGAGGCAGCAGATGGTTTTACAGTTTATGTAAAACTACAAAATGCTCACACTCTATCAAATGGGCACCACTATAAAAGACATCTTCAAATCAAATGAGGCAAAGCCAAAGAGCTACACCAGCTGTTACCCTGCATAATTTAAAACGTAATAGTAACATTACTATGGCTTATTTTAAAGGAGAAATTATTTGTGTTTCATAAAATCGGCATACTCAAAACCAAGCTGACAATCAGTCCAGTATATTAAGTGATAAATTACTAAGAAGCACAATTTTTACTTCAATATTACTGTGACAGCTACATAATTCGATCCCCTGGTGTTTTGATAAATCAAGCCAAAATGAGCCAAACTCTGTAAAGCAAAATATGGAGCATATTGTTACAGTATTATCACTGAAACAATTTTTTAAATGATTTTAATTTAATCTAAAAATTACTTTAATTTAGTTTAAAACAACCTTAAATGATTTTTTCAACATCTAAATAGATACAAATGGGTACAGTATTATAAATGGAATTGGGTCATTTATAGAAACATACATAATACATTTAAAATATAAAATCAATTTACTTCCTTCTAGTACCAATTACCTGTGATGGCTCTGAAATATAAACATTTAGCCACGTGTAATATATTTTTAATATTGGTTTTCATTACTGTCTTTTGACCTAAGCTAAATGGTAATGATGAAAAATAGACCATTTGCTTAAAAGCAAAACTCTTATTAAATCTAAAATATTATGGCACAAAATCAAACCACAAAAAGGACCATATTATCCCCCTTGATTTTCTGAAGAAAAATAATGAAAGTTTCCACATAGTGCAAGTGAAAATGAGACACTCAAATTTACTCAGGCAAAGAGAAGAAAGGTTCTGTAAAATTAAATCCCTTTCGAGTACCTTGACTGTAATCCTAACAAGTCACTACATTATTTCAATTAGCAGAATAATTTTTTCTCGGGTGACAATAAGTGCAATTTATTTTGTCACTGTTGCTAAAATTTCTTGTCAAATCAGACTTTGAGTTGAAAGACCTGAGTAATTCTAGCCTATCTTAAACTGTAACTTTATTTTAAACTTCCGTATTTTATTCCAGTAGAATTTTAAGTATACACTGTGTACATTCCTCAGGTCCAGTCATATTAAATTCTGATGTTAAGCAGAAAGGGGAAACCATGTGCAACTAGATTAATTTATCTCAAGGGAAAAGAACACATTAATAATTGAGATAATGTTTTCATAAATGTCGGAATAAATGTGCCTTTTCACTTCTTTATTAGAAAACACATTAGGATAAAATTATCTCACTCTCATCAACAAGACCTAATTGCTGAGAAAGACTAGGTTTTCTTTGCAAAACATTCAGAAAGATTTTTCCCATTATGTCCAAAGAGCTAGAACTATATCATACATCCAAGTCTTGTTAGAATAAATGTATGTAAGCAAGGCAAGTGATTATTTAATCCACCCTGTAATGTTTTTGTTTTAAACTATCTGAATTTATTATTTTTGTTAAACACATTAAAATTCGGATTCTTAAAGAAATTGGCCAAAAAAGGCAAATAATTTAGGTGTTAGCTTGTTAATCTCCTCAAAGTACAAACAACGTTACCTTAGCTTATTGCTAAAAAAAAAAATAAAATAGAAAAACTCTTGGAACTTCTCAAAAACACCCAAAAGAGTCAAAACATATCGAAGGTAATATAATGATATTTAACTTTCTTTAAATTGCTATATTTTTAAGAAATAGAATTATACACAAAGAAAATGTTAACTAAAAGATGATAGCACATTTACAGACCAATCAAACAAGCTCTCCAGAGCTGATGTATGTTAAGTATTAAAAAGTCATTTTTCTACAAAGAAAATAGTTTTTAATTTTTAAACAGAAGGAGTAACTAAGGTGAATCTGATTTTTTTCTGTAATAAGCCTTCATGTGTATAATAAAGTACAACCATACTAAAAACAATGAACTGTAAACCGAAACAAAAATCCATCATCTACTTGGAAACAGTGACGGGAAAAAGATTAGCAATCCATTTATTGTACTGAAATAAAGATAAGTAACCCTGGTAAGATCCATCAGGACCTGAGTATTGAACTCTAAATATAAAGACATTTCTTCATCAGCAAGTGACTTGAAAAAAATGTGAGGAAGAGAAACGATTACAGTTGACTTTTAAAATGAAATAGTCACGATTCAACTGCTTTTAATTTTTTAAAGATCTGCTTTATGTCAATCTGATATTCTGGAAGATATCTAAAAGAGTATGTTTTAAAAGTGGATAATTTTTACATGAGTCATTAAATAATTATTGCCAAAAGTTTCCTATAGACCTACAATGTATTCCAATTACTGATTCTTTCTAAGACAAACAATATCATGATTAAAAATTTTTCACAATAGAATTTAGGTTTAAAAGGAAAGACTAAAATTTCAAGAACAATCCAGCATTTAGAATCTTGTTATAAATATAACTTAATTCAAATAGTCATGTTTCATAAAATAATAAATCATAATGCTTACAAATAAACTCATACTTCATGTCTTAAAAATAATTTTACTAACAAAAATCTGAAACCTATTAAAGTAAGTGTTTTATCTTATAAATAGACATCGGCACTAAGTTACCTGGCCCCAGTCAGTCAAATTTTATGTAATCTCCCAGGAGACTGATACATTTTGCATGAGTGCATTTTAATATCCCTTCAATCTAATCATACATTATTGCAACTGTTCTTACAGATGATAAAAACAAATAGACTGTGTTGAACTAGGAGAAGGGACCTGTAGATCATTCAAGCAAATTCCATTACCCCCAACACACGCAACATACCCAAACAGGTAAAACTCACTTTATGTGTACTGCAGTATCAATAACAACAACAAAAAACTAAATAAACTCCCCAGTCTTTTTACTACAAGAGAATTTTAACTTCATCAAGTATGTGTAAAGGTGTAAAAGAAAAGTTCCATAGCTTTCAGTATTAATATATAGAGAATCATATTCTGTATGTGTAGTGGTCTCTTGACAGCATCCCAATCATCCAAGGCCATTTAGAAAAACAAACAAACAATAAACAATAGGATTTTTTTTTCACGTGTGGGGCTTTCTCCCCTGGCACTCTAACCCAGAGGCATCGGAGGGCAATAGTGCTCAGTTTCAACAGTTTCAGATTGAGCAAATCTGTACCAATGAACAATTGCTTTATGATTTCCTCAGAAAAGTATTGGCAGACCTTTAAATGTAAGGTATTAGAGTTCCTAATAATACCACTAGAACATGAAACGTGCCTGAAAGTGTTTTATAAACTTTAAACCACATGGAAGCTTACAGCTAATTAGTCAGAAACAAAAACCAACTAGGAAATATTTCCAAACCACACATTTTATTTCCCACTTGTCATTTTTTTTCTATCCAAAAGTTCTAACTGCGAACCTGCCTCTATTTACCAAGGCATTTTCTCCTGCCCTGTTTTCCTATAAAAATTCCTGTTTAAAAAAAGAATAAAAGCACTATCTGGTGAAATATACATGCCTCACTCAAGAATCCTATCTCGAAAGACTAAAGATGTAAAATTGTTTTCCAACAATAGTTTAGGAGTGAAATGGAACCTGGGAGCCTGGGTACAGGGCATGCAGCCCATATGCACCACTGGTCACCTAGGCTGTGATCTTATACACTTAACCTACCCCCCCACCCCCCCAATCAAAGGAGGCTTTGCAGACACAGGCCACAGCACCCCATTGCCAATAGTCATGTAAGGGTTCTGGAGACAGAGTCTGTTTTTCAAAACACAACACTGTGTCTCCAAGGCCTAACATAGGGCTGGCCAGATTGAGTGCTCCGCAAAAATCCGAGTGGATTACTGAGTCCCATGAGTTTTAGGTATTGAATATGAGGCAGCTCATGGTGAAAATGATCACCTTGACAGGCCACTGAGCCAAGTGTAAGGCGCGAGCTACAGAAATGACCCATTATCGGAGCCCGAAGGCCTATGACAACTTGACTGCTGGCATTTCAGAAACTTTCTTTTCTGGCTATTGCCACTCTATTATATTGCCTCAGTCAGATTTACATATTGTCCTAAAGGACAATTCTAGACTCTTATATTTCATAAATAACTCTATCGGTTGGAGGAGGCTAATTGGTGGGGGCATTATCTATGGCCAAGGGTCTATCTCTTCAGTAGAGGACCTCAATAATCAACCATGAAGCTTTGGGAGAAATCTCAGTTTAACGTTTTTCAAGTAGGTTGTTTATTTTTAAATAATAGTGTCAGGTAAGATTATGCCATTGAAATATGGTCATCAATTGGGTTATTTCATAGTGCTCAGAGTTTTTCTATGCTTTGATTTTGTCTTCTTGAAGACTGCACCATTGTACCATGTCAGAGAAGAACCAGAATTTGTGATTTCTGGTTCATACTACTATGATTTGCTTACTTCGGGCACTCTGAAAGTTATGAAACATGTTGCAGTCTCTCAGGGTCAGTGTTTGCAAAATTGCTTTTATCTGACAAAACGAGCCTGACTCTCTTTGCTATTTATGCTTATGCTCCTTCTTGCCCAGTATACAAAAACAAACAAACATATTGGAAGAGTTTAGATTGGGACACAAAGTTCACCTAGCTCACATCCCCAGTGCCCAACCACTTCTGCTTCATCTCTTCAGCTGGTTTCTCTTTTTCTCAAGATCCTGGGAAATCAAAGATCAAATCCATTCCAGAGCTGGAACAGAGACCCATTAAAGTGATTCCTTACACCTTCAGAAACGTGTAGGCCCTGCCTTCCCAGCTGGGTTGCTGTTGTCAGGCCAGGCTCTGTACCTGCTTACTGCAGGTGTTGCAGACACCAGAGAAATCTATCTCCACTATTACTCCCTAGGAATCAAGGGAGGCTCTCCCCGAAGTTGCCACCTTCCATGGGCCAGGCTCTTTGCCGGCCAAAGCTCCGGCTGGGTGGCAAAGTGCTGGGCGGCGGGTGACTTACCTCCCAGAGATGCTGCGTGTTCCTCACGGCGCCGGCCTGCACCTTCTCCGGGGGCAGGAGTACGCCCTGGAAAGGCCCAATCCAGGTGCCCTGCTGGATCCTCTGCGCCGCGCAAATGCCGTAGGCCAGGCCTGGCACGGTGCTGGTACACAGGCACACCTCCCGCGGCAGGTCCCGCAGCCACTCGGGCAGCTCCGGCGGGGGCGCGGCGGCGGTGGCGCTGCTGGTGCCCACCAGCCTACGCAGCGAGTGCAGCGGCCCGTGCATGGGGCACTCTCCGTTGCGGTTGTCTGCGCACATGTCACAGCCTGCCGGAGACACGCGGGAGGGAGGGAAGGCAGAGGGTTAACCCGGTTCTGGCGGCTCATCCTCGGGTAAACCCCCAAGACAATAGCATCCCTGCCCACATAAGCCACCTGCAAGGGAGGTTACGCCCTGAGGGGCCCCGAGGCCACTGGGAGTAGGGGGAGAGGTGAACCTGAACCCCTCCCTCGGAATTCACCGTACCCAAATCTGGCTAGTACTAGGTCGGCACCCCGGGTGCCCCAAAAGCCTTCTGAGCTAGGTGCGGATGGCCTCGTCCTTGTCGCTGAGGAACCGACGGCTCGCAGCTTCTCCTCCCGGTCTCTGTCTGTCTGTCTCCCTCGTCCCTCTGTCTCTAGTTCCCTGTCCCTCCTCTCCCGGATTCCCGCGGGTTCACTCTCTGTTGGGAGTTTCAAAGGGTGTTTATCGTTGTACCATGAAGAAAGCGCGACAAAGAAAGCCCGTTTCTTGCCCAATATCGGAGAAATTCTACATTGGTTGCCTGAGTATATTTGGTTTTCCTCTTTTTTTACAATTATAGTCGAGATTTTAAAAATCACCAGGTCAGGTGGGCGACCTGTCTGAGAGCGCCATTCCCACTCCTGTGGACCCACGCCCCCACCCCCAGCACCCAGAGACAGTCCGCGCCAGAGGGTGGAGCCCGGAGCCCCAGATACCAGCCACCCAGGGAGTGCGTGTGGGGGGGTCCCTCTCTGACGCCCTGCAGTGCCCTCTGTGGGCACTCCAGCCAGGTGGGGATGGGGGAGAAGGGGGAGCTGTTCTGGCGGGCTAGGGGTGTCTATGCTTGCGCGCCATCTCTTCCCAGAAGCCAAAAAGAAACGAATAGCAAATTTAACGATGGGGTAATGGGTCTTTAATGATCTGGATAATGGTTCAATGGAGAGGGCCCCAACTCCTGCCCAAACGGTTGCTCCCCAGGCTAAATGTGATTATCTTGTGTTATAAACAGTTCTAAAGCCCTCTCTCTCGGCTATTCTCCAGAGCAGCCAGCGTTCGAGGGCACCCCCACGTCCAGGCCGGGCTGTGGACGCCCAGCGTCTCTCGACTCAAAGGGTAAGAGACCAGGCGGCCGCGGGAAGCAGGGCCTGCGGCGACTGCGCTGTCGGATCTCAGCGCCCTCCGGGTTATTAATGGGCCTGGCGGAGCCGCCGTGTCTGTGCCGGCAGACCTGCCTCAGGGAGATGGCCTCGGCGCCTGCCGGCGCGACCCGGCCTCCCTGGCCCAGCCTCCCTGGGGAGCAGCGGCGCCCCAGCACAAGGGAGCCCTGTGGCACTGGGCCTGATACCGAGAGAGTCCCAACAGGAGGAGATGGTGAGAGCTGGGCGTCAGCAGATGCGCCAGTGCTTGGGCTTCGGGGTGGGGGGTCGCCCTCGGGTCTCCAGGCACCTGTATCGGGCCTTGCTCACAACCAGTCCTGGTGGGTCACCATGGATGTACCCTCTTCATGCTGAAACAGAGGAAACGCCCAAGGATGTTGTGACAAAGTAACTCATTGAAGAATCTTTGATGAAGGAACACCTAATCTCAACACCTCCTTTTGCTATTTGCTTCACAGCGGCTGAGGGTTGGCTATGTGAGCGTCCTATCTCAGAAGAGGGCTCCAACCTGCTCTGTCTCCCCTGCCAGCTACTCCTCACGCCTGCCAGAGAGCTCAGGGAATGAGGGGACCTTCTGACTGGAGCTTCTTGGACGTGTACCCAGACTTTTCAAGTGAAAAGCAACAACCTGTTTCTGCAGGTAGTGAAGTGTCTATGCCTCTGGACATGGATCACACAAAGGCCCCCTCTTCCAGAATCACAAACTAATGTAAAAACTGTATCAGGCTCTGCTTTTGAGCCTAGGGCCTAGATGGAAGGTATATCCACCCTTATCCACATGTCAACCCGTCCCGAACACATGCACTTCATACACCCTCTCAAACTTCTGACTGTGAAAATAAAAACTTCAAGACAAAGGGGGAATGGAAAGACGATAATAACTCAATTACCAAGTGTCAACTATGTGCCAGGCACCTATCTTGACCCAAACAATCACCCTATTATCTAAATGTCATGATTCCCATTTTGCAGATGAAGCAACTGAGGTTTCGTGAGCAATGTAACTTGACCAAGGACTAGAAACTAGAAAGTGGTGGAGAAAGATTCAGTCAGTTGCCTGACTCCAAAGCCTCCAAACCTACAGATCTAGGAAAACTAATGAGAGCTGGGAGAATTTTACATCCCAACGTATAACTCAACTAATAGAATTAAAATATTTCACTGAAGTCACTATTTGGGGAGCACAAAAATGCTGCAGCAGGACTGAATTACAATGATCTCTCCCTCCCTCCCATCCTTATTTGGAGTTAAAGAGAATGAATTCAAAAGTAAACACCGTGTTTCCCCGAAAATAAGACCTAACTGGAAAATAAGCCCTAGTATGATTTTTCAGGATGACATCCCCTGAACATAAGCCCTAATGCGTCTTGTGGGGCAAAAATTAATATAAGACCCGGTCTCATTTTCAAGGAAACACAGTAGATGATGTCCATACCTGAATTTTAGTGCCCAACTCCAGAGTTGACCTTTCAGCACCTTAGCAAAAATAGCTTAAAACAGATGACAATAAGCAAAGGCTATATGTGCATAAAAATAAAAATAAATCACCCCAGGGTTCAGTTTAACCAACCTTCCCTTTCTGGTTGGCTCAATGAAACAAAGGGTGAGAAGCAAAAGCGTTTAGTATTCATTCCCCTAACAGTTCACACCAGAGATTCTGTTCAGTTCCAACATTTCCACAACATAGAACATCACATCAACTACATCAATAATAAAAAGAGGAGCCAAAGTACCAACCTCAACCACTCCTCCCGCCCCCCCAGACAGCAAGCACACTCCCGATATTTGCTAGGCACAGTAGCACTATGGATAGTCCTTTCTCTAAGATGTTCTCTAAAGCTCTCTTCAACTTAAGTTTCACTTGTCTCTACGAGGTGGTTGGAAAAAAACTTAATGAGTAACATTTTGCGGCGTGAAAAAGCTGAGGCTCTCCCAAAATCGTGAAGGCTACATGTTAGGTCCACAGCAGATGAGGCAAGGCCAATCCACTTTAATTAGTCCACCCAACATGAGTCGTCTTAATTTACAAACCACTTCATGCTGTACCAAAATATTCTGTTAGACAAGTTGACCAATGACACCAAAATACATGTTATATCCTAATGTTATTATATTTTATTGCACAAAGCCTCCATCACAGAAAAAAATTTGGCTTCCGACTTATGTACCGGAGTCCCAAAGGAGTGTGAGGATGTTTAAAACAAGTAACTGATTACTCGGGGTTGACAAATGTGGCCCAAGCAGACAAACATTCTAACAGCGTGTTTTCGAGACAGCAAGCCATAAACACCTACATGAAAAGGTTTGAAGGAGAAGTGGGCTAGATTCCCAAACTACACATATATGATATATAATACATACATTACACACAGATTCCATGCCAAGCAATACATAATACACGTCTATTTGTATTCATGAAGAGGAGGCAAATAAATGTTCCTACTTTCTCTTCAAGTCAAGGGAAAGTTTTTGTACAAGTTCATAATTATTATTCATAAAGGTGGGTTTTTTATATCTGTGAGAAATGCCATATTCTCCAAGCAAGATACTTTGACATGTCAGGGAATATACGAGATCATGGTCCCTTTTCTATCTTGAATAGATCTGTTAATGTTCCTGTTTATGGGTCCCTGAATAGGGAAGGAGGCATCATCAAGTTAGCTTTGTTCACCTACTGGCTTCCCCAGACCCCGCCAAGTGGAGTGAAGAGCAGACTTTCCCTCTTCATTCCACATCCTTCTGTATGGTTTGAATGTTTGTACAGGTGCCTGTATTACTTTTGTAATTGAAAATGGATCTAAAATAGATAAGGTGACAAAACAGGCCATGGTTTTTTTCTGGTATTTTCATTTGTCGTTCTAGGAAAGGCGAACTATAAAACGTTTCAGGGCTTTTAGGTGTCCGGAGAGGCCGACAGGTGTGTGTGGGCACAGGCGGAGCTGCGACCCAGGGAAGGACTCCGCACCCGCACGCCAGGCCTTGGGTTCTCAATGCCTCTTTGGGGCCTTCGCCTGCCTTCACCCATCCTCTGGCAAGGAAACCAAAGAGCAGCTGAAAAGCCTGCCTCCCTGCTTGGGCAGCGGTAACGGCTGGACTATAAATCCTCCACAAGCGCTGCTGAGGTCACGGCCCTCAGTCCCGCAGGCCGAGCCCAGCGGAGCCAGCGTCCATTGATCTCTGCCGGGTGATGCTGCCCCAGGAGTGCCGCCTACTGGCAGCGCCACGTGCGCTCTGGGTGCCGGCAACCGAGGCACCGGCGGCAGGGTCGAAGGCGGCTGGCGGAAGGGGCAGAGGGCAGGCGGAGCTCTGTAGCTGGGAGGCTCCAGCACCCGGGTTCACACACCACCCTCCTCCCCAGCTGCTCCCGCCCGTCCTCCCGGCACTCTCCCCAGCCGTACCAGCGCAACCGGCTAGATGGGGTGGCGATGGGTGAAGCACAGGGTGGGAGGTCCGGCTGCGGGCTGGAGTCCCCCTGCACCTAGTCTGCTTCACCCCCTTCCTGCCAGCGAAGGGCTTTCTTACAATGCCAGACGTGGCCCGCGCCACCTTACTCCGGAGCCCCAGCTGCGCCCTGCCACCCACCAGGCCGGCGTCTTCCACCTGGCAGCGGTCTTCTAGGCTCCTCGGATAGGGTCTAGAAGCAGATCCGGAGGCGAAGAGGTTTAGCCTGGCCACCGGGAAAGGAAGCCTAGAAGCTTCCTTTGTGGTCGGGCCCCCGCGGGAGGCTCAGCTCGAGCGGAACCTTCTGGAGGACTCTCTTTAGGCGAGTTTAAAGCTCCTGGCAAATCGCGGAGGCGCGGGGTTTTCCCTGCTCAGCCGGGCTGCCTGCTGGGCCCTGGGACCAAGAGGGAGAGACAAAAGGGGGAGGGAAAAAAGAGGGGGGGAGGAAATGTGTATTTTATTTGTCTCCCAATAACTGTACTAATAAATTAAATGGGAGTGCCCGTGTGTGCTGGCGAGAGAATATTGCGCTGAGATAAACCTCGCCGGCCCTGCCCCTGCGAGGCCCGCCATATACAACGCGGAGATGATGAATAGGAGGCTGCCGAGGAGATCGAAACGGGTCTGGGCTGGCTCCACTCGCTCCTACGAAACTATAGGGCAATTAATTGTGGCTTGTCCCCTCATCCTTCATCTCCTAGTGGCACATATCGATGGAGATTACTGCTGATGGACCATTTTATCACCTTAAATAAACAGTCGCCACCTCTTCTAACCCTCAATCTAATATATGGCTCTATGTTCAGTTTCAGGGCGCTAGATAAAGAATGATGTAAAATAACTAAATCATGTGTGTTATGGGATGGGGCTGGGCTTGCACACGAAAAGAGAGAAAAGAGAAAAAGAAAAATAGAACAACACAAAAGCCCACACACTGACGCCCAGCCTCCCTCCCACTAGGGACCCCGTCTGAAGTCCACGTCCCTCCATTGCCATTGACAGCAGAGAATGGTCTGGAGGAGTGAAGAGAGTATGCAGCAAAGCCCATTGGTGGGTCGCTGGGCTCACAAGCTTCCCAAACAGAATCTGCGTTTTCCAACTGAGTGGGAAGAGATTAGAAAGTCAGAAAATACTTGCTCTCTTTTATCTCTCTCCCTGACCACTCAACCGGTCACACCAGCATTGGGGCCAGATTTCCTTCTCTCCCCTGGCCACTCTCCCCAAAATCTTGGAAAGGGTGGCACTACCAACTAGAAAGCGTCAGCCCATACTCATATACCTGGGTACGTGTAGCAGGGCTTCCCTAAACCGGGAGGAGACAGAGACCTCCAGCGGGGAAAGTGGCTGAGTGACCCAACTCTCCACAGAGACTTGGTGTGGGCTTAGCTCCTGCCTCCCTGCCAGATACCAGGGGAGGAACAGCTTCACAAAAAAGGTATTAAAAGCTAATTGGCTCTGCCTTCTTTGTACAAACACAAAAGTCAGGTGCACCCCCCCCCCATGGCCATCTCTCCCTACCTTCCAAGAGTACTGACAGGGTCTCAAACAACGCACCAGAACCAGAGAAGAGGCCACTGCCACGGAGCCTGACGGAATCAATGGCTTCAGGCAACCCAGCAGCAAATGAGGGCAGTAATACAGGAAGAGAAAGAAAGGGCCCTATCCCCCAATTATATTACACACCTCCCCACCCAACTTTAGAGAGGTGAAAGAAGAGGCAGCTAAGCATTTAGAGCTTCAGTGGAAAGTGTACTTCAATCATAGAATAAATTGAATACATGAAGTTAGATAACAGAAATACATTGGAACAGCTCACTCGGGGTAGCGTGTATAGTTTCTGCCGTTTTTAAATCTTTTTGTGGTAAAGAGAGCTACAAGACCCTTCACTATAGCACTTGCCATAGATGCCAATAAAGTTTCAAGGTAAAACTACTGTTACTGATTCAGTGTTACTGGCTTGGTGATCCCAGACAAAAGTTACTCTTCAACAGGGAACAGAGAAGTAAGGAGGCACGTTTCTTTGCCTTGTAAGAAAAAGAAAATGACTCAATACAAAGTAACAAAATGAAACAATGCTGAGTGGTCACTTCATCCAGTTTTTTTTTTTTTTTTTTTTTTTTTTTTTAGAAGGAGATGGCAAAACACTGAAAGGGAACCTAGGGGAATATATATGTAATAAATGAATAGGTGCTTCCCTTCTGCCTGCCTCTCACACCCCCTTCCCCCAAAAGGTGGGGAGAAGCTCTGTTTTTCACTTTCTTTCAAGGAACAAACATAACAACTTTCCCTGCCTAAGGAAACAGTTTCCCATCCTATGCATTTCTGATTTGTTTTGAGCGCCTAGTTACATTAACCTCAATCATTTCTCACTTCGTCTCTGTAAAACACATCCTATGGTTTAAAATGAGTGCATATATGCTTCCCCAGAGAATTTCCTGAAAAAACGGGAGACCTGTTCTCTTACCCCACCCCTGCTTTCTATTTTCCTTCTCCATTGCCCTTTAATTAGGGAACAATGTGAAGTGAAACTCTAATAGGACACTGTGACTTCCTTTCCTTTACTGTCTTTTCTCCTGAACTTTGCACATTTGACGCAATCCATTCATCGACTCAAAAAGAAGATACCAGAAGATATACACGATAGGAATAATTTAAATAATTCATACTTCATTTCCTCTAGCTGGAGAAAAAAAAGTTACCTAGACAATAAATTGGTTCAAATAGCCATATATTAATTAGGAATCTATCCCAATTCTTTCTCTGATTAGTCTACGCTTTTCTCTGGTGAAAATATATTGAACCTCAAGACTGCATTGTAAACAGTATAGGGAGCTCAACACAGCCAAGGCTTTGGGGGTGCACTGCTGGTTTATTTTCCAGCACTGATTTCATTCAGAAGAGAAACTGCAAGCTTGATGAAGCATTCTCAGCCCACAGTGACTACACTTATACTTAGCGGTAAGAAATGCCTTTTCCAAAGTATTTATCCTTTTATTTCACATTTTTAAAACACTGCTTTGAAAGCAACACATACAAGAAATTCATTAGGAGATAAGTATTTTTTGAAATCCACTAAGACAACATAATTTTAAAATTTTTGCTGCAACTGTGAAATACAACTGTCTTCTTAACTGCAGAACAAATTCAAGTGGAAACCTTCATTTTAAGATACTACATTACTCTCAAATTATAGAAAGGAAAAAAGTAAATATCACTGCTCTTTTTATTAGTAATACTTAGCTTCATTACAACAATTTTCTCCTATCATTATGAAAAGATTAATACACCTTAATCACTAGGCTCATGCCCAATGTTTTTTCATCAAAGTAACAACTTTGGGAGTCCTTCAAATAACTATAACTGGAAGGCATTTTGCTTTTAAACGAATTAAGTAGTTCACGGAATGGCAGACATTCTGACAGAAGGGACTTATTCAAAACAGAATAATAATAAGCGTTTATGATCAATGTTTCTCACACAGAAGCTAGATGAAGGAATAAGAGGAAGAAAATGGTGAGTGCTTGACTTTTCAAATCATGTATTGCTTTCAATCTGACTCTTAACCTGGTTTAATTTTCTTTCCAGAGGTCTCTGGAACTATATTTAGTACTTACCCCGACACACTAGGTGTAAACATATCTTAAGTTCTGAAATTACCAAAATAAGATGATGATATAAAGCAACAGACATTCTTGGTCTTCATTTAGCGTCGTGCTTCAAAACCTCAAGATGGTACTGTACTTGTGAAGAGCGTTTGAAATTATGAATATAGGAACCGAAGCTAGATGAGACCTGACGTTTACTTAGGTATTTGCCACTGGCGTGCGGAACAAGACGGGTAAGTTTCTTATACTAAATTACTGTCATCCAATTTTTAAATATAAGTAAGCCATCAAGCGTGGCTACGGATTGCGAACGTTTGCAGGGTTGAGGGTGCACAAAGAATGTGGGAACTGCAGGGAACGACCCTACCCTGAAGACGGATTTTTTTTCTTACTAATTAGATGACATTTTTCTTTTCTAAATAAATAGTAGACCTAAGAATAATGCCTGCCTGCAGGAAGAAAGTGACCCAGTATCATCCAAAACTCCTACTCCCGCGAGGCCAGGCCAGCCAGCAGCTCCGGGCCGTTCCACCAGACAACCCCCAGGCCCAAAAATGAGCTGACGCAGTTAATTCCAGAAGTAAGGTAGAGATAAGGAGAAACAAGCCCTGGAATCCAGGCTCCCCAGAAACTCTGAGCCCCTCTCCTGTCTCCCCTTTGGCCAGACCAGTCCGTTCTACGGTCTCCCCATCGCGCCCTGCAGGTAGCTGACCCGCCCGGGCCACTGTCCCGCGGGAGAGAGGAGATCTGCAAGTCCCAGCCCAGGAGCAAATCTTGTCCGAAAGGCTTGGGGGTGGGAAGCAGAGAATAAGGGAGGGGAAGCGGTAACCCCAAGGTGCCACCCGGCCACCCCATCCGTTCTCCTCCCCCTCCTCTAACGCCAGAAAACTTTTGCCACAGTGCTCTAGGACATGCGGGCCCGCAGCCTGGCCCAGCCCACCACCCGGGGTACCCCTCGTCTGACCCGCCTCCCCGACGGGCGCCCGCCCGGGACGGCGCCGGCGCCACAGGAGAGAGCGCGCGGGCAGCGGCTACGTACGGTTGTTGGGGTCGCTGGTGTGCTGGTTCAGCGGGATGATCTCCATGCGCTGCTGGCCGTACAGGTAATAGTCCAGCTCCTCGGCGCTGCAGCGGAAACGCGGCGCGCCCCGGCCATCCCCGCCGCCGCCGCCGCCGCCGCACTTGGAGGGCCCCGGGCCCGAGGCGGCACCGAGGCACAGGTCCTTGGGGGGCAGCGGTTCTGCGGCGACGGCGGCAGCGGCCAGAGGCGCGAACACCGGCAGTTGCGCCACTGGCAGGGCCGAGAGACCGGCCAGCGCGGCGGCGGCGGCGGCGGCAGCGGCGCAGGAGGAGGCGGAGGAGGCCGAGGTGGAGGAGGCCGCCGAAGTGGAGGAGGCGGAGGAGAGCGAGGAGGGCCGCGGGCGCAGGGGGTCCGGCGGAGGCTCGGCGCGCTCCGGGGGGGGGCGGCGGCGGCGGCGGCGGCGGCGGCGGCGGCGGTTGGAGAGGCTGCGGCGCGCCCAGGGGACCCGCGGCGCCGCCGCCCTTCAGCGGGCCGCCGCCGCCGTGCGGGAAGAGTTGCTGCCAGTGCTGCAGATAAGCTGGGTCCACTTTGAGAAAAGCCGAGCCGCCGGGATCTCCGGGCTTCAGCATGTCCGACGCCTCACGCTGGGGGGCAGAGAGAAGGGTGCGCGTGAGCCGGGCCCAGGGCCTGGTGAGAGTGGGGCGGACCGGACGGCCGCCGAGACCCTGCGGCTGGAGCCGGAGCCCTGGGCTTCGCCAGCGGCAGCCCGGTGCGGCGGCTGCCTCTCCACAACTCCGCGGGGGCGCAAAGTTTACTCTGCAGCCGCGGCGCCGCGCGGAGAGAGCTGTGTGCACGCTGTCCGGCCTCTCCGCCCGAGGCTGCCAGCTCCCACCCTGCACTGTCGAAGCCCGGAGCGAGGGCGCTGCCCCGCAGAACTCCGCTGCAAGACACAGCTCCCGCCTGCAGCCGGTGCCCGGAGCCGACCCGAGCCGGAGTGGCGCTGCGCCCGAGCCGCGTTGGCCTCCCGCGATAGGAGGCGGGTCAGTCTCGCCCCCCGCCCCCCGCCCCTAGCCTGGGATCTCCAGCCTCCGGTCCCGGGGGCCCAAGACCCACAGCCCCAAGCGGACGAGCCTCGCCTTACCTGAAAACTCGGAGCCTCCGGCGGGTGCGCGTGTACGTGTGTCTCAAGGAGTTTGCAGGAGCGTGTGCGCCCCAGGTGCGCTACATCCCCTTGGGTAGCGCGGGAGGAGAGCCCTGGAGATCCGGCCTCCCGGAACCCTGCCGCGAACAAGGGCTACGGAGGCCCGCGGAGGGCGCGAGAGCCGTGCCGCGAAACGCGCGGGAGCGCGGGCGGACCGCGGGCGGACCGCGGCTCCGGACGGAGCCGCCGTGGGTTGCTGCGCTCGGGCCGCGTCCAGGCTTCTCGGCTCCACGCTCTGGCAGCCTCCCGGCTGGACACGTGGGTTTTACGACAGCACAAAATACAAGTGTGTGTGTGTGTGTGTGTGTGTGTGTGTGTGAGTGTGTGAGAGACAGAGAGAGAGAGAGAGAGAGAGAGAGAGAGAGAGAGAGAGAGAGAGAGAGAGAGAGAGATGGGGGAGGGGGAGGGGGAGGCGGGAGGCAGGCCCGAAGAACCAAGGGGAGGGGAGAGGGAAGAAGGAAGTTCTAACTCGGCTGGATGCACAAACTGCCCGTGCGCCTCTCCCGCACAAATACCTCCTTCGCTGTCCCACCTCCCACTTTTTTTTTTTTTTTTTTTAGCGTGACGTCTCCCGCTCTCCTGTTGTCTCTTTCTGTCCCATGATGTGTCTTTTCTAGGTGCCGGCTCACTGTCCTGATCTTGAAAGCAGGATCCTGAAAGCAGTGGAAATGCGGAATGCATCTTCGCACGCGCTCGGGGGTCCGCATCCGGGCAGGCGCGCGCAGCCGAGAGAGTGGACCAAGTCTCGGGACCGGGTTTGCGCTTTTGCCCCCCTCGGTTTTTCTAGGAGTACTGCTGGGTACCAGAGGCAACTAGCCCGCCACGCAACTTCTAAGATGAATCCTGGGGTTGGGGGAACGGGTAACTGGAGGGAGTGTTGGGGTGGGGGGTGACGAGTTGCGCGCTGGAATGAAACCTTCAATCCACTGCGGAGGAAGCAGGCTTTGTCCAGATGGTAGACGTGAGACCGAGGGTCTCTGAAGGGCGGCTGGTCCTGGCAAGACTCAAGCCTGGCCGCGGGGCTGGGAGGCGGCTGCAAGGGAGTCTCACCCACACCACGCAGCGCTCAGCCCTCTCCTTCTCGAGTTGTCTTCCTGGGGGGCTCGCTCCTTCTCCTTGTTGGCATCCGAGGCAAATATTCAGAGCTACGTCTGGTAGTGTAATACAACTGTTCCCAGACTCGGGAGAGGCTTGTTTGCCTTTGGCTGCCCGGGGCTGCCCCGGAGGGGTCATGTATAAGTCTTTCGCCCCAAAACCTGACGTCGGAGGAGCAGGGTGAGAGCGCAGCCCCACCCGCCACCTTGCCCACTCCGGCGGCTCGGGCCATGCCCGCCCTTTCATGCGTGGTCTCGGCGAATTAGGAACCCGCCCCCAGCTCTTGCAGGTAGTGATTGCACTCCGTTGGGGAGGGCACAGACAGGGAGTGTGAAAACTGACCGGCTCAGGCGCTTTCTCCTTGGAGTTTCTGTCCACACATCAAAGAAAAGAAGTGACATTCGTCTTTGCCCAAACAAACCAACTTATTTAGCACCCGCCACTCTGAACAATTACTAGCCATTCTTTCCTGATTTCTGGGTGTTTCTTTTTGTCTTCCCCCACTCATTTCGTCTGAGCCTGGGAAACGCGCAGTTTAGACTTCCTCCGGGTCTCACGCAGGATGCCTCCATGCTGCTTGGAACAGAGTTGGACCGAAAATGTTTTGACTGGCGTCGTTGTGACAAGGTCATCAGTCATCCCTGGATAGATTGATAGTACCAAGTTTAAAGGCAGACACCACGAGGGAAAACCCACGATGCTGTGGACCTCGAGGCTAACCAGGCAGCCTCCTCGGGCTTTGAACAATTCCATCGGGAGGAAAGGATGAAGTTCTAGGCCCGTTTCAATTAATCTGCACGCAGAACTGCCCAAGAGTGGCTGTTAGACCCCGAGAGAAGGGCCACACTCTCTTTCTCACACTCTCCCGGTTCGTTGCTGAGAAACGAAGAGACTTCGGGGTTCTCAGGGAGAAACGGAGCACCGGGGACGGAATCCCGTACACTGTGAAAACGGTTCCGCTGCCTTCTTGTTTTTGCCAAAGCTGGCTACTTATAAGCAGTTGGTCCTCAGGACTGGCCGTCCCCCAAACACACTTGAAAATCTCGAGACGCTAGTTACAACAACTGCTCCTCAGGCCTCATGCCGCCCACACTCTGGGAAGCCCAGGGGTGTGGGGGTGGGGGGGCAGGGAATAGGAATGAGGGGCTCAACGTAATAAGATGAGCTGACCAGTTAGTGAGCGCTTTCTACCTGCCAGGCGCGGGTAGGCGCTTGAAGTACATTCAGTCCGCCGAGCAGCCACGCGGGGAAGGCATTATCATTAACCCCACGTAACAGATGGGGACACTGAGGCTCAGAAAGGTTAGGTAGGTTGCCTAAAGTCAAGCCGTTAATGAGTCGGATTTAAACCCCAGTCAGTGAGGCACCAAGTGCATTCTCCTGCTCACACTAGCCAAACCTCTACCCTCACTGTCCAGGCTGACTGACGCCAGAAGGGTGTGGGGGCACCTTGGGGGAGACGTGGTTCCCATTGCTCCCGGGGCCTGGGAGAGAAAAAGAGACAGTAACTGAACCCCCTTTTCTCCCTTATGCATGTGTGTGTGTGTGTCTGTGTGTGTGTGTGTGTCTGTGTGTGTTTATGTGTGGTGTCCCAGACCCACCAGACTCCAGGACTCCCCAGGGTCTCCCGGTGTACTCTAGAGTCATGGTGATGGGACTCTAGGCCCAGAGGCCTTAGGAAACTCGCAAGTAGGAGGTGGGCAAAAGTTCAGTGGGGCGTTCGGAGGCCCCAGAGTCCAGGAGCGCAGGAGTAATGTCTCCAGGGGAGTGCAATGGATGTGCGAGCACCCCTAGAGCTTCCCTAGTGGACCCAGGACGTGGGGCGGGGCCCTTGTTGCCACCGTAACCTCCAGGAGGCAGGCGAGGCTTGGCTGAGGTAGGGGTCAGCCGGGTCCTCCAAGCCCCCTCGGGTGAAGCGCAGCGAGCTCCGTAATCGGGACAGCAGGAGCTCCCCGGACGCCACAGACGATGCGGAGGCCGCTTCTCACCCAGCTGATCCCGGACCCGCTTGGTCACGGCTACCCTGGCAAGTCACAGGGGTTTTTAGAAAGGGAGCCCACCAACATGCACCCATCAAATCCGCTCCCATCTTCTTCATTACTTAGAGGAAGACCGCGGAAACAAATCACTTCGACCACTTAGAAAGCGATCAAACCTTTATAAAAATCCATCGCTCCCAAATCGATGGGTGAATATTTGCTGGGAATTTGTTCCAGAGGAATAAATAAGGAGCGTGAGTGTATTAAATGCAATCGGGGGGACACGGTGGTGTTTTTCTTCATTGATTAATGACCTCGAAAATAAAACAAGTGGGAAGAGGAGCTGGGATCGATAAATTAACTACCCAAATTCATCATTTTCTCGAGCAATTTTTTCCCCCGAAAATTTTCCTTAGGAAGCCCATTGTACCCTTACCTGGGAGGGAAGAAGGGAGCTGGGGGCCAGAGCAGAGAGGGAGTGACAGGCAGGGGCAGGAAAGCAAGAAGAGGATTCTGTCCGGGATACCCTCTATCTGATTTCGTTTGACAGACAATTTTCACGTTTGCCTTTCATATTAATTTTTTTTTTCCTGATGGAGGAGGGGAACAAATGGTCGGTTGCCTTTGACAGGACTCCAATAAAGGATTCAACAACTCTCCTCTCTGCCCTCAGAGCTCCTGCTTCTAGGTTTAAGGTCATGGGTGGCTGAGTTAATAATTCATTAATATAGACATTTATTCAGAAGGGTTCTCTGAGATCCACTCTCCCAGCATCCTCCCAGAGATTTATTTTCCTGAGAAATGGATCGGGGTGGAGTGGGGGTGGTTAGGCTGCAGGTGAATGGAGGGGAGAAGGAGTAAAAGGAAAATGAAGAGAGAGGCTGACTACCGCTCGGAAGAATCGTTGCTTACCCAGATAAGTGGACAGGTCCCTCTCGCCTGCCCTCAAAAACTTGGTTGAAAAATGTGCAATCTAAACTGTACAAGGACCCTGGCCTTCAGTAGTCAGTTTCCCTACTTCTACATCTCTTCATTCACACTTATTCAGAAAGTGCCTTTACTCCACGCTTTTCCACAAGAAGAACCATCTAACTGAGGACCTTGGAACACAGGCAAAAGAGGGAATCTCTGGGAAAAGGCTACCCTCCACCCCCCATGAAGTTCCCAAAGGAGGAGCTTCCTAACTTGGCAGACCTGAAATCTAAAGGAAGCTCCACTCCTAAGGGCACAGGCAGTTTCTGGTGGATGCTCTATCCCCTCAGAAAGGGACTACAGTGGCATTAAAACAAAACAAAACCCAAAAGTCCACATCCTGATGAAGTTTACATGGTGGTAGTGGTGGGGAACAAAAAGTAAACAATAAACAAGTAATTGTCACATAGTAATAAGTGCTACAGAGAGCAATAAAGAGGATAAGGGGAAAAGAGACTACTAGTGGAGGGTGTTACTATTTTAAATGTAGTAGTCAGAGAAGTCTTCACATATGAGCTGAAATTTGAATAGGGACTTATAGAAAGAGGATGCCAGTTTTGTGCCTAGAGTAGGGCATTCCCTGTCCTAACCTATGGCCCAGGGGCGAACACAGTACAAGGGGCTTCTTAAAGATCCCCCAAGGCCCTGGGTAAGGATTCTGCCTCATCAGGTCAGCCCCTGGCCACACTTGGCTCCCTTTGCTCCTACCTCTTCCCACTTGGTTCCCACGAGATGCTGTGAGCTACTTGATATCCTTTCAAATACATCTGTTCACTGTTTACATCAGCTGAGGTTGCCTCTGTTGCTGGCAACTCATAGCTTTACACAGTGAACCTACTCCCAACTGTCTGGGCCTGTGTCTTCTACCGTTAAATGATGGGACTAACGTGGCTTCCTATATTAAGCTTTTTATGAAGCAGCTACCAAATTCTCTACCACCCATACTATGCCCCACCTCCCAGAAGCCACGAGTCTAAGGTGTATGGTGTGTAAAATGTATTGAGTAACTGAAAACAAGAAAATCCACGTCACATATTTTAATCACTGCCATCTTCCCATTGATCTCTTTGCATCTTCACTCCTTTGCCCTTACTTAGTGACAGAAAACAGTGCCAGCTACCATGGGAAAGGAAGGGTGTGAGAAGTACAAAGCATGAGATGGAAGGCACTGGAAAGCAGAGCATGCAGAAGTCAGCTCTTTCCTCAGATGGTTCAGCATGAGCCTCACCATTCTTCGGAGGCCTTGGCACTTTTTCCATGTCATCTCCTTAGCTTTCCTCCAGTCACAACAGTACCAGGAAGCCAAGCTCCTCACTTTGCCAGGTCAGAGACAGCCTCTGGGGCTGAGAGACCAAGCTCAGCCCATTTCTGACCACTGTCTTTCATCCTCCACCAGGATAACCGCAGACAACACCTGTTCACTTCCCTTGAAATGCAGCTGAACCCTCCAGCTCCTTTCATTCTGGTCACCCAACAGCTGTCACTCAAACAATGCCTCTCAGCCACCCCAGGCCTGATTTGGAGTTGACCTGCTGACCTCGAGGTGAAAGGCTCTGCAGTCCATTACCAATCCCTGGGGCCAGTTCATTCTCCCAGGAAAGCCTCTAAATATATCCTTTCCGTTTCTAGGGAAATCAGCTATTATTATATGCAAAGGCCTTGTGAGTTTAAAACATATCGGGGCTGTTCAGTCCCATAAAGATTTCATGAATAGCCATTGAGTGAAAAACAGCTGTTCTTTTTTCTTTATGTCTTGACAAGTAAAGAGAAATAATTAGATAAGGAGAACTATCCCTTCAGAAACTCATGTATTCCCTTCATATCTTCTTTACATCCACCCTTCCCCCAGGAATTGACTCTTCCATTTCTCTAAGAATCTGTAAGAATAGATAAGGCCAATTCAAGTTACCTGCAAATTAACAGCGATACATAATATCAAATGTGTACCTACTGTGTGCGAGAGAGTATTGGTAGGGATCTTTGGGATGATCTCCTTTGAAGCTCTTCCAGCAAATGCTACCTAGTTCTACCAGTCTTCCTTTCGTTACCAGATTGTTGCCTAAATTAGGTGAAGCCTGTAGGCCTTAGGTTGTAATCAGGATGAGGCAAGCACATTGCTGCACATCTGTTTGAAATTAGGAACAGATGCTATGGTTGAGTCACATTCTGAGGGTTGGTGGTTCCTACTGCATGGTGGGTTCCCCTGAGTGCCTGGCCACTGTCTCTAGGATCCAGGATGGCTTCCAGCAGCCCCATGATTGAGGGGGCCCTGAGGTCTTTCCCCCCAGGCCAGCCTGAGGTAACAGGACCCATGTGCTCCCACGGGGGTTCTGACATACACCTGTGGGACCCTGGGCAGCCTGTCTGCCTCTCCAGCCTACACTCTCCTGGCTGCCTTGGTGCCTGCCCTTACCCTCCTCTGAATTAGGGAGTCAGAGGATGACACTAAGCCTTGTTTTTATTGTATTCTTTCTGGTGAATGTATGTTCTCTGTGTAAGAGCCTCTCAGTTAAAAAAAAAAAAGAAAAAGAACTACCCTCAGTTTCCTTTTCGGAACCCAGAAAACTTGCCTTTAGACCAAAATAAAGACACCTGCAGGTTGCTGGGAGGAACATCAATTAAGTGAATTGCAGTGCCCCGCCTTCAGTCATCGTAAGGTGGGGAAAACTTTCAGAGACTCAGCCTTTCTTCTCCACCAGAAGAATTCCCTCTTCTGAACTCTTTTGCCATTTAAATGGCATTTAAATGGCAAAAGAGTTCAGAAGAGGAAGCTATTGGGCTTTAGGCTAGGAGACAAACACGCAAAGCTTCACAAAGGAGATGGGCCATAGAGATTTTCTGCTTTCAGGTGGGTAGAGAGGAACTGAAGAAAGGCACTCTAGGACCAGGAAGGGCCTGAGCAAAGACCCAAAGACATGACCCTACACAAATAAACTGGGAGGCCCAGTGACTTTTCTTCGTCCATTCATGAGAATAACAATCGGATGGCTGGCTGCCCTTCAGCCAGAACTCCGTCTCCATGGGGTCCATTCCGTCATATTCCATAGATTTAGAAAGACGTTTTCATGAGAAAGTCCTGAGCGAATATGCTCAAGTTCAGGTCTGAAAATCAACTCACTATTAAGATAACTAAAAAACCGTTGAGGGCTCCAAAATGAAGCCATCAGCACAGCAGAAATTGCACTGGACCACGATTTGATAAGCTTGACAATGCCATTTCCTGCCTCTGGATGGCACAAGCTATAATGCTCTGACCTGCTCTTTTTAAACTGTAAGTAACTATGAAATATACACATACATTGCATATGGAATATGGAATAAAACTGAGAGAAGTTTAAAAGACTAGTGATCCAGATCCGTCTGAAGTAAAAACTGTATGGGAAAATGTTTTAGAATAGGCAGATACGTTTCCTATATGGTTTTCAATTACAGACTAACTACGGTTAATCTCCTTTCAAAAGAAATTACAGAAAAATGACAAGATTCTGTAGACTCAAAGGAAAAAAAGTAATTTTTTCATTGACAGGATTGCCAGATTCTAAAAAAGAACTTAAAAAAAAATCTTCTCATGATTATACAATACATTCTCAGTCCATTTTTATAATACAGTAATCGACAGGTGACACTGGAACATTGATTGGAAAATCAACATTTTGAAAATTCAGTAATTAACAATTTGGCTTTTTAGAATATTGTTAAGCTGACCATGTTTGGGGCATTTTCTTTTTCTCTGTCTACATTGGCAAGCATTATTCGCTTGAAACATATGTTTGGGTGGACAAGTATTTTATTTGGCAGCAACCTAATAGTTTAAGTATAGATTTCAAAATCAAGTGTTTGCTCCATAAGCAAATGTTTTCAAACAGAAGCATTTCTCACAATTGTTTCCTCAAAAAATGTTTATCTTGGAACCAGTAGACAAGGCGAAACACTCCAGTAAACCTTTTCCATAAGTCCATCACCACTATTCTGTCACCTTCAGATTTTCTATTGGTCACATTCTCTTAACAGATTTCCATGCGTTGCTTTACTAGGCTAGCCCCCAACAATGTTTTGTAAAATAAATTCAAGCATGTTCAAAATGATTTTTTCTTGGTAAAAATGGACCAGAAGTACATGCACGTGTACCAATGTTTCATTTCATTTGTATAGATGTCATTTGACTTGTGATATGATTATTGGCGCTATTTGTCTTCTCATTTCCAGTTGTAGAGCTGTGAAAGTTGGTGGCAGGAGCCCCTCTGCTCCCTTCTCCCTGACAAAGAGACAATCAAATGAGTGTGAGTCTCTGAATGACTGTGGATGTATGTGTGAAGATAGAGAACCACTATGATTTGTGCCCAACACCTGAGAAGAATGTTAAGAAGAATCAGGGATAATATCGTCTGGTTATATTACTGAGGACTCTTTCAACTACAGGTGACAAAAATTAAATTAAATTGGTAATAGCTTTTTTTTAAAAAAAAAGGATTCAATGGCTTATGTATGAAAAACCAGGTTATAGGGTTTCAGGTATACAAGATGGACGGATTCAGAGGTTCAAACAACTTCATGAAGTGTCAGTCTTTCTCTTTCTTCATCTCTCAGTTCTCCCTTCCTCTGCTCTTACTTTAATCTCTGGCAAAATCTACCCAGCAGCTCTGAGTGTACCTTATTCTTCTAGATAGCAATCCCAGGGAAAAGATCACTCTTTCCCGATGGTTTCAACAAAAATTCTGGAGCTGAGTCTTAACAGGCTATTTTGAGTCACCCAGCTATCCCTGAACTAATCATTGCACCCAAGGAAATGGAGTGATTGACTGACCAGTCCTGGGCATTTGTCCTAACCAAACCACATAGACTGAGATTGGGCAGGAAAAGTTTTCCAAAAGAAAGCTAGGGTGCTATTACTAGAAGAGTGGGAATGAATACTGACAAGGGAATAGAAGATGTCCCGTCCCATACCTGCTAGTAGCTACAAGTCCCTTTTTATAGGGAATATTGCTATTGGCAAGCCCTGGGCTGGTCATAGCAAATTTCTATCCATTTCTTGTATAATGGGCCCAAATACTTGGTTTTCCCTTTTGAAGCCACTGTAAGTGTCTCTTTGGAGCAGAGTTGTAACTAACAATTTTGGCTCCGAGAGCAAATCATCCTATGACACACACCGAAAGTTGAACGATGCAGTTCCCATTTGCAACCCTCTTTTCCCTACTCACGTTCTAGGATTGATTTAGAAGTAGCCAATAAAATCTAAGTTGAAGTTCTTGGGTGAAACTTCTAAAAAAGATTTTTAGAAAAGATAATTTCAGCTGCCATGTCCTTTAGATTTTTGATTTTTGTCCTTTGCCTCTTCCCATTTCTTCCATCCTGGAACACAAACACAGCAAGGGGAGGTATAGAAGTTATCTTGCAATGCTGAGGAATGAAGCTACAGGCCAAAGAGGGAAAAGCCAGAATACAGAAGGAGCCCAGATCCCTTGTGGAATCATTGAGCTACAATCCTTGCCTTGGACTTTCTATCCTTAGACCTCTTATTGAGCAAGACAAATAAACAGTCTGTTGGCAGCCAAATGCAATATTAACCAATATACAAACCTCTAAATCATCTATGTAATTCATGATGTGGTTTACAGAAGAATTTTATTAATTAGGCACACCACCTGGTGGCTCCCTATTTTTACGAATAATTCTTGCTAACTAGGTGCTAAGCTCATAGTTTCTATGCTTTGGGAAGATGTATACCGTTACCGTGTTTCCCCGAAAATAAGACCTAGCCGGACCATTGGCTTTAATGCATCTTTTGAAGCAAAAATTAATATAATACCTGGTCTTATTTTACTATAAGACTGGGTCTTTAATATCATATCATATCATATCATTATCATATCATAGGTCTGTACCCCCACAGACCTCATCTGTAAACCCCTGGTGTTGTTATGAGTATTCACTGTGTTTAGTTCTGTTAAAATAGTCATAGAAAGCCCTATATATATGTTATCTTATTACATAGATTACCTTTTAAAAATTGTTTTAAGATTTATGTCCTCTACATTTTGGTATCTTAGAGGTAATTCCAGTTAACACATATGGTTCAGCAATGAGCATATAACATGGAGACACAGATGGTTATTTGTTCCAGTTTCCTGTTTTCCTCTCCCACTTCCATAGGGTGGGGACAGCTGGCTCCAAGGACAGTTGGTACTTCCAAAATTATGCCACTGGTTTCCTCATTCAACTCTAGCTGAAACCCAAGGTTGCTTATATTTTTACCTCTGAGTGTTTATGAATTGCAAACATACTATATAGAGATAGAGAGAGCAAGACTGTGCTGTCGGGACGGTCAGTGTGCCATCTCCAAGTTCCCCTTGAGCATATACCTCATCCTTCCTCTTGCAGTTTGATTCCAGCCATTCTCAAGATATCCATTCCGATGTTTGGACTGATCTCTTAAATGCACATTTACTTGCTTTGGCTGAATATATTTGCTCTTTGACTGTAAGAAAAAGCTGGGTATGAAATCAATAGTTATGATTGAGAACATATATATTTCACACGAAAAGAAATGCCTTGGGAGAAATATATGCCATTCATAGTCCATAACAAGTAGGTTAAGTAGCAGGCCACTGTCTTAATCATTAAGACACTCTTCTTGGAGTTAACTGGTTAACTTAACCTCCCCTTATCCCCAAGCCAAGTCCATACTGTTTGCCAGGAAATGGACTGGGTTTAAGGATAAAGATAAATACTTTTAGCTAAAATTTATTGAGTATAGGCCATGTGCCAAGTCATGGGTTAAGTGCTTTTAATGTATTATTTCATGTAATATTCACTTTGATATGAGTTGCCTTTTAGGAAAACATTTAGGTTTTTTTCCTTTATAGTTTTACTACCTAAGATTGTATCTCTAAATAACATACTTCATTTCACCTGTTTTTGAATATGATGAATAGAATCATACTGAATGCTTTCTTTAAAATCTTGCTTCTTTTGCTCAAAATTATATTTGTAAGGTTTATCCACATGGTTGTACATGACTCAGTTCATTCGTGTTTAAGGTTCCTTACTGTAAGAATATACCATCATTTATCCATTGTACTGCTGATGGACATTTGAATTGTTTTCATTATTTGGTTATTATGAAAAATTCTGCTATGAACCTTCTGAAACCTATATCCTGTTACATATACACATGCATGAAGTTCTGTATGGTATAGACCCATGAGTGCACCTGCTGGATCATGAGATTTATGTATCTTAAACTTTACTAGACACTGCCAAACTGTTTTCCAAAATAGCGACATTAATTTGTACTCCTATAAGTAAGGAAGAGAGTTCTTGCTATACCATACCTCTTCAGCACTTCAACTGATGAGTTTTTAACATTTTTTTCTATCTGGTGGCAAATTTGACATTACTGTCATTTGCATTTCCCTGACTACTAATAAGTTGAACAGCACTTCATATGGTCATTGGCTATTTAGAGTTTTCCTTCTGTGTGGTGCCAGTTAATGACTACATGATTTGTATCTTGGGTTGTCTGTTTTTTAGAACTTGATTTTGCAGAGGGGTCTTTTGTTCTCATATAGTCTCTTTATAAGAAGTTTGTCAATTATATGCATTGCATATAATTTTCCCCTTCGGTGATTATATTTGCACTCTTTTCATGGGGTCTCAATTTTAATATAAAATGTTAATCAATTTTGTATCATCAATGCTCAATGCTTCAGTAAGAAACCTTTATCCTGAGGACATGAATATATTGTATCTAATTTTTTTTTCTAGAAAATGTATTGTACTTCCATTTCCAGCCAAGAAGGAATACCACATATTTTAGGGTCCTGTTCAAGTCTTACTTTCTCCAGGTAGTCTCCACTGCTCACGATCATGTTTTGGGGAGCTGCTATAGCTCTTACTATCTGGGTCCCTTTTTCGGTACTGACATTCTGAACTGTAATGTATTACACTAAACTCTAAAATATGTGCTAGATTTGTCTCTCTAATAAAATGATAAACTTCTGGAGACTAGGGATTGTGACTTTACTTTTGTATACCTCTCAGGACCTGACATGCCACAAGGCATATAGAGGCTCTCATTAAATATTTGTTGAATCATTGTTGAATGAGTGGGTGAATGAACAAGAGTATACATAAGTAAACATACAAATGAATGAATGACTAGTCCCCAAGCCCCCACCACATGAAGGCTTGTTAGAGACAAAACCAGAAGGGTCGAAGCCAACAAGTGGCTCATGATGGTCAGAGACCGTGGCAGGGGTAGAAGATGGGGCTGGCAGATTTAGAGAGAGACAGAGTCTGAGGCCAGCTCCTCTCTCTGCATCAGGAGAGTATGTTTTCTTGTGCTCTAAGTATACAGAGATCACACTCTTTCATAATGTCAGGCATAAATCACTGCAAACTGAATTATCTCCCCCTTAGTATCTATTTATATTCCTAAATCTTTCCTGAAAAAGAGGGTCTGTGCCCCTGAAATCCCCCTTGGGGCCCTTACATAGCCCTCTGGACTTGGCGAATTACACCTTCGTAAACAGTTCTTCCAATGAAAGAAGGAAAATTAAGGGATTCCTCCCTTCCAATGGAATAACTGATGAAATGATCACATTACCATTATCTCTTACAAATCTTCCCTAAGGTCTAATAATTTCCATTTAAGACCTGATAAGCACAAGCAAGAAGCATGTGGTCCATTTTCTTTTAAATCGGAAATGCCAGCACACGTTGGTGGATTGGCAGAATGCACTCATATCTCACACACAAGTAATGCCGCAACATTCTAAATGAGGTCCACTGGGTGTAATAATGGTGTGGAGAAACCTAAATATAAAACATTATGTGATCTAATCGACACAGAGGAAAGAATCAGGAACTTGGCCAGTCCTAGCAAAGCTCCAAATAATCTGAAAGAGTAACCTAATTTTGAACTACATGCTTTCATGAATTCTACATGGAATACAGAGTTTGGAAATACCAAAAGACATCAGCGGTTAGAACAAGGAGGAAAACTTTCTTTAATTATCTATACCAAATTTCCAGATTTCTGAGTGAAAAGTGAGCAAATATACACACTCAGAAGGAAAAGCCTGCACAGTTGAATCGTCTGGTATTAGGGTGGCGTGGGGAATGTGGTAGGCTGGTATAGATGGAGGTCTAATAAAGAAAAAAGAGGTGAGGATGAAGAATAGAGAAGTCCTCTCACTTCTCTGAAGGAACAGAATGCCAGGGGCTGGGAAAATTAAGTTAAGAGTCTTCTGGGAAACTTTCACTGTGCCAGGCATTTCAATGCTTTTCCTGTGAAGACTTTATTCCAGTAGATGTAACACACATTAGGTCTGACAATTAAGTTCACGAACTCATCCTAGAAAAAGTGCTACATACCTCATTGCTGAATATCACTAGGGTCACCCTCAAAGTACTCCCCTTAGGAAGCTATGCACAGATGCCAGCACATTGTCCACCCTTCAAAGCAATTTTGGAACTCTTTTTCTGGAATGGACATCAGAGCTGTCATTGTATTACCCTTGATGTCCTGGATGTCATCAAAATGTCTTCCTTTCAATATTTCCTTTATCTTCGGGTAAAGAAAGAAGTCATTGGGGGCCAGATCAGGTGAGTATGGAGGGTGTTCCAATACAATTATTTGTTTACTGACTAAAAACTCCCTCATAGACAGTGCCGTGTGAGCTGGTACACTGTCGTGATGCAAGAGCCATGAATTGTTGGCAAAAGTTCAGGTCGTCTAACTTTTTCATGCAGCATTTTCAGCACTTCCAAATAGTCGACTTGGTTAACTGTCCTGTTGGTACAAATTCATAATGAATAATCCCTCTGATATTGAAAAAGGTTAGCAACATCATTGCAACCAGTTCACAAACTTCATTGTCAGACCTCGTACATGTATCATGTGGAACCAGTGCCCTGGTCACAGCTAATTGGACCAGGAATGGGAGACTGACCCCACTACAGCTGCTCTGTACATGACGAGGTGGCCTTGTCCATGATCTCTGCCCAGAGACACAGAGCTGGAGGGGATTGGCTGACCAGTTAGATCTTTTCTCCTGGGTAGTATGCATTTGAGATAGAGTCTTTGGGTCTATAAGAGCAAGTTCTTTGGAAGAAGAAAGCAAGAACCTGAGTTTCCCCACAGTAGCGTAGTTCAAAAGTGAGGAATAGAAAGATGACAGTTGTTGAAGGAACAATGTGACCCATTCCTAAAGCCGCGTTGGTTCTTAAAGGACGTCACAGCCTTAGTGGAGCGGGGCTCTTTAAGGCACCCTGAGTGAGGCTCCTTCTTTTCCACCTGAAGTGCCCACAACATACTACATACTTATTTCCTATCTGGAGTCTTCGGGGTGCACAGAGGCTGTTCAAGCATTTCTTGTGCTTATTTCACCACAGATGAAAACGCAGCCCCAACACCTAAAGAGTAGTATATCCTTTACTTATGGTAGGCATATAAGTTCCTTGGGCACAGGGGTAAGAGTGTCTCTTCCTAGGTAGTAGTGCCTGGCACATAGTAGGACTTCAACAGAGAATTGTTCAATAAACAAAAATTGGATTAAAAAAACTTTGCTATAATGCTTTCCTCTCCATTGGGGTCAAAGAAAACCCCATCTCAACTCTGCCATCTCACTAGCAGCCGGCTGACAGCTGTGAAAGGTGAGTCCACGGGCAGGGCAGATGGAAGATGTGTCTCAGAGACGGTGCCAAGGTTCATCTTGGGCAGGTCAGTTCCCTGTGGGCTTCTAAGTGTTCTTGATAGATCCAGGTGCAGTGGGCAGAAGGGGTCTGATACAGAGATTTTGGCGGGGGTTGGGGGCAGGCCTGGGAAAGCCAGGCTGGACTGGGCAAGCTTGCTCCTTGTCCTTTCTTTCCTCTACTTTCCTCTTACTCTTGCCACCTTCTTCTTTGAACATTCTTGCTCTTGAGCTAAGAAAAGGAAACTTGATCGAATCAATGGCAAAGTCACATCTATTTTATTTTCCATCAAATACCTTACAATTCTTTTCTTCCTAATGCTGGAAATAAAAATGTCCTCAGGAATGCTAAATGCATTACTATTGAACTCTTTGAAAGACCTCATCACCACTACAGTCCTTGCCAACTGAACTCGAGCTACACTTGCCTCTTCACTGTTCCTCCAAACAAACCGGTACATTCCCAACTCAAGCCCTTGTCACTTGCTCTTTCTTCTTCCTGGAATTCCCTTCCCCCCTGGTCCTCCCATACTCCTATCCTCATGGTTCAATCTCTTTTCCCTTTCTGGCTTTTATGAAACTCACCTGCTCAGTGAGGCCTGCCTTGATTTCTTCCTTCCTTGTTTATTCGCCTCCTTTGCTTCATTTTTCTCCATGGTATATATAATTATTTTATATCGTGATGCTTCACTTCACTATCTCGTTTAGTGTCTGTCTCCCACAATAAAACGTAAGCTGCTTGAGAACCAGAGCCACCAGGTGACCGTGGGATGGCTGCAGTGTCAAAGGCCACATGCACAAGTGATTGCATTTGTTTCAATGAAATGAGATCAAAACTGAGTGGAAAGGTCCTCCAATTAGGTGAAGCGATCGGCTATGTACTAAAGCCTTAGCAATACAGTTTGATACAAACTTGGAAAATGGGGTAAGGAGCAAAATGGCAGCCATGACAGAAGATGTCAATCTTTGGTGTTTGAATCCCTGTGAAGTCTCTTCAGACATTTGTTACATAGGATTAAGGAGGGACTCTCGATAGATACAATACCAACGTTACTCCCTCACTGCAATGTTGCCATGTTACTTACCATGAAGAAAATGGAAGGAGGAAGTTAGATAGCGCCTTTGATTTTCTATGGGCTGAAAATCTTCATCTTCATCTCTTTGTCTGGATTGAATGTAATATATGTTATATAATGTTCAGGATAGCCCTCTACCATCAAACTTCAATTAATGGTAGGCAAAATGAGAGAGATTTGAGAAAGGAAAATAAGCATTAATGTTTCTCTAGACTAGACACCTAGCAAAGTTAGTAGAGTGTTTTCTATGAACAATGCCTCCAAGGATCTAGAATTTGAAATGGTCAAAGTATGCCTGCCATCATTTTCGTTATGACAATGCAAGATTTGCAATTCCAAAGTTGTTGAAAATGTTATCGAGGCAGGCTGGTTTTAACGGCCCATGTGTTATACTAGAATTGGATCATGAATTACCCATGATTTCTCTTCATGGAACACATGTATACTCTTCATGGAGCACGATCTTCATTAGACTATTTTCTTACAGTAAAAACCAGTGCAATTTTCCGAGACAGAAGGGCCGTGTTCCTGTTCCGCGTGGAATCTGAGCAGAATCTCATCTGGTGCGTGTCAAGACATCTCCTTTACATGTTTATGAGGTGCTTTACATCTGAACTTGTACCTGGGATGAAAGCACATGCTAACATATAAGCAGAGGTACAAGCGGAGGCTACCGGGCAAAAAAATGTGAAATTCTATCTGGCTGCCTAGAGAGAAGAGGGAAACATTCACAGGTAGACTAGCACATCCAATTAGCAGAGGAGGTAAAATTTGTCTGTTTCTCACATATAGTATTTGCTCATTCAATAAACATGTGGCTTTTTTTTTTTTTTAAGGAGGGCACAGCTCACAGTGGCCCATGTGGGGATCGAACCAGCAACCTTGGTGCTACCAGCACCATGCTCTAACCAACTGAGCTAACTGGCCACCCCTAACATGTAGTTGAACACCATCTCCATGCCAGGCCTGCTGTAAAATATATGGGGTGCAAACATGAATAGGGACAGTACCGGCTCGCAAGACGCAGCTGTTGAGGGTACATTGCACAAAGGTACCTGGCAGTTTCCTTCAGAGGCACTGAAGCAAGTCAGGAAAACTAAGTGATGTACAAGGTATTTAGCCCATGACAAGGTGATAGCTTGTGACAAGAATGTGACAAGAATATATCACATTTAAGAAAATGTAAAATAAAAAAGGGAAGGAAAAGGTGTTAAGACAAGACTCCACAGTTCAGAATCTGACATAAACAATTTGAGAGCAAAATGTACAAAGAGGGACGTTGCAAATTCCTTAGCTCTAAAAATCAAATTGCTCAAGTAATGTCTATCCAATTTCACCTGTTTGTTTAAAGATTGGCTTTTAAACACATGATAATAATTTCTTCTTTTTAAAGACCTCTCCTGATGGTGGTGATAGGAAGAAGTGGTTCTGGATAGTTTTAAGGCTCCCAAATTTCAGAACCTCCTACCCTTTAACCCCCTATTCACTGGAAAAGAAATGGACTTTTCTCCAGTCTCATAAAAAGAGCTATGTAAACATAGCTTCAAGACAAGTCCCCAGTCCTCCCCCACCCCTTCTTTTATCACCAGAATGTGGCACACAAGACTCTTCCCATATGGGTATTCTGGTGATGTTTAACTCTTGATCATGCCTTAGCAGGAGCACCGAAGTGGTGGTTTTGTGAGAAGCAAAGGGGGGTTGTGCTGAGTTGAATAGTGTCCCCCCAAAATTCATGTCCATTTGAAACGTCAGAATGTGATCGTATTTGGAAATAGGGTCTTTGAAGATGTTAGTATTTAAGTTAAGATAAGGTCCTATTGGAATAAGGTCCTATTGGAATACGGTCCTAAATCTAATGACTGGTGTCCTTATAAGAAGGCCACGTGTAGATACAGACATGCAGGAATGAAGGCTATAGAAGACGGAGGGAGAGATTGTAGATATGTTACCAGAAGTCAAGGAACACCAGGTGCCCCCAGAAGCTGGAGGAGCCAAGGAAGGATTCTCCCTAAGAAATTTGAAGAGAACATGACCCTGCTGACATCTTGATTTCAGATTCCTGGCCCATGAATATGAGAGAATAAATTTCTGTTGTTTTAAGCCACCCAGTTTGTGGTACTTATTGTTACAGCAGCCTGAGGAAACTCACATAGGGGTCATGAAAAGAATCACCGTTACAAGCAAAAAGCAATAAATATCAGTTGAAACAGTTAATTAATTAATTAATGACTCTTCATCAGTGGAATGACTGTGTCCCACCTCCCCTGCTGCAGTAAAAGTACCAAAGTAGACCCACACCGTCCAGATAAAGGACCATTCAAATTGGCCCGTATTTGAAAATCAGCACCGGAGGCTGTGAGTTAGGGAACTGGAGGGAAGCGTTGCCCTTGGCCTCCCTAAGCCTGCTGTAGGGCTAGAACAATTTCTCTGGAGTCTCAGAAATGGGTACAAGGCTAAAGTCTTTGAAATCACTTACCAAAACCACAGCATGAAGCATACAGAGCTGGCTTTGAATTCCCACTCAGAAACTACTGTGTGACCTTGGGCCAGTGCATACTCTCTGAGTCCTGGTTTCTCTTGTCTGAAAAACAAAAATAAGGAAACACTGAACTCTTAGTATCCAAATATTTACCATAAAACCTGCAAAATCCTTCCTCCAAATTGCAGAACTGCTCTAAGTAGAATGGCGAAGCGTATGTCCCACTTTGCCCCAGAGAGTTCTAGTTTCAGCTATTATCCCAACGTACTTATTAGCAGCTCCCTTTTCAGTCACAAAACTGTCCCAACTTGATCATGAGTTATATGGCCACCCAAGTTTTGAGGAATTCTCATGGACATGGCAGGGGAAAAGTTACGTTGCACACCTGAGCCTAGACTTGAGCAATTAGACAGCACCGCAGTCATACCTCAGCCACCACCTTAGAGGATTGCATTTTCTGTTATTTGCATTCATTGTGTGTCTTTAACAGATATGCACATTGCTTATTTTTATTACTGTTCATTTCAGTGTAGAAGGACAATGTAGTTGGCGTCTAATACTGTATAATATTGTATCAAACACAAAATACCCACTAATGGGTTTAATGATTAGATGAGTGGTGCTTGTCATGCTTTAGATAGTACAGAAATCCTCGATGGATTGTTATATAAACATATGTTTAAGCTGTTTGGGGATAGTTGAATGAAATTGATTGACATTTTTGGATAACCCTGAAACATATCATTGTTTATATTTAAAATAACACGATATAGTCTCTCCCATTTCCAAAAATCCTGTCTCTGGCACATTTTCAGGAGCAAACTAAAGTGATAATGAGGGGTACTTACTTTGTTGGGCTGTGAAAAGTAACCAGGACATACATATGTAAAGCACCTGGCACATAGTGGATGCTCTGTCCCCTCAACTTGAAATAAAAACATTAGGTAGAGAATAGAATTTCAGCCCCCAAGCTCAGTGTGCAAAACCGATCACTTCCTTTATGTGTATATTGTCAGTGCCCATGTAGGCCAGGTGACAGAAATGCAGTGTCACTTGGAGGATGCTTCCAGCCTTCCTCAGACTTGTGACAGGACATCCTGGGTTGCGCCCTTCATTCCAGGGAACTGGGTGTGAGACACCACCGGCTCCGGCGCCTTGGTCACCAGTTCACACCGTCAGAGTCGGGGCTGCCCTTGTCCCCGCAGGTGGTTCCTTCAGCTCTCCTGCTGATTCATGCCTGGCACTACTTGGGGTCCAGGGGCTGCGCGGAGTAGCCTCCCGTCATCCCTGCCTCCTCCCTGCTTAGTTCCCAAATGCTGCTGTAACACATGACCACAAGCTCAGTGGCTTCAAATAACACAAATGTAGTACCTTACAGTTCTGGAAGTCAGAAATCCGACTAAAATCAAGGCGTCAACAGGGCTGGTTCCTCCTGGCAGCTCTCGGGGAGAATCCATTTACTTCCTTTTGCCACTTTCTGCAGGCAACCTGCATTCCTCAACTCGTGGCCCTTCCTCCATCTTCAAAGCCGGCAGTGTTAGGTCAGCACACCTCCTTCACTGATTCCCTCTAGTAAGGCTCTGAGGTTTATTGCATCCACCTGGGTACTCCAGGCTAATATTCCCCATCTCAAGATCCTTAATTTAATCCTAGGTGCAAAGTCCTTTCTGCCCTGGAAGGTAAGATATTCATAGATTCTGGGCTTAGAATGTGTAAATTTGGGGGGAGGTATTATTCGGCCTCTCACACCCCACACAATTGTTCCCTCCCTGGGGCCTCCCAGGCTCTCCTGGAAGGCAGGGCACAGTCCCCTCTCCTCTGCGACCCACAGTCCTCTGCGTTCACACCCACCTTAGCTCTCCACATCCCCACCCCAGACCAGGAAAATCTTGGAAAACAATCTTTTTTTCAAGAAGGTGAAAGGTAAGCCTCTCCCTAACCCAAGCATTTTGTTCAAACCCAGACTCTTCTAAGCTCCCCTAAATATGAGCTTTTGGATCTCAAAAACAAGTAACTTATAGCGAGCTCTTGCTTTTTGGCCAGTCACCCCCTTTTCCTGGGATTGTGTATCGGAGCGAACCATCTGATTAAAAGGAGGGAGGTAAAATGGGGAAATGTGAGAAAAGTCTGTAAATTAATATGTCAAAGTATTATTCAGTCACATTTGCAAAAGAACATAGACCCTTCTGAGGGATACACACAGAGGCACATCAAAGAGAGGTCCCAGAGGAAACCCGCCCGAACCGCACCTGAGCCTCTCCCTCCTCTCGTGTCTTCTCACCCTGATTTTCACTGCAGCCAACACCTCACTTGGCTCTGGGAGCACCCTGCTTCCCCTTCAAAACATTGGCCCATATTTGCACAAAACCTTTGCCCATGTTTTCCTTAGCACACCTGAGACAGGCTGGCACATTCATAAAGAACTGGACTCAGTACTGAGACAGACAAAAAGGAAATAGCTACACAAAATACAAACAGTATAAAAATTATCATGACTCCCTGGGGCAACTGTCTGACCACGATATTCCCCTCTCGCTTGGGAGGCCGCTATACCCAGCTAAGAAGAGTGTATGGCCTTCTCCCTTCACGCCCACCATCGCTGCCACCCCCGTCCTCATTTCAGAGCAGGTGCCACATTATCCTCTGACACAGGGCAGCCAACCGAGCACCTCCTCTTCTTCCTAGTCCAAGTTCAGTGGAAGTCCATGCTCCCAAATCTGCCACCCACCCTACCATTCAGCCCTGGCTCCGCATCTGAGGGGCACCCCAGACTGAGGACAGCACCAGGGTGACTGACAAATCGAGAATCTCACCACCTGTGGAGAATTTTATATCTTATTCATAGGTAAGGATGACCCCCGTCACATACAGACACAGAGCTCTACAATATAAGAAAAATCTCGAGAACGTGTAACTATATTTTCCCTACATAATTACACACCTAGGGAGCAGGGAGGTAAATTTTCCAAAGGAGCAAACATGGAATTCTAGGGGAGAAAGTATAATTTACATTTTGAAAAGAGAAATACGGAAGCAAACCAACATTTAAAAGTGGGCAAAGGACAGATATTTCTCTAATGCAAATGAACAAGCACATAAAGAGATGCTCAACATTATTAGTTATTAGGGAAATGCAAATCAAACCTACGATAAGATACCACTTCATACCCACCAGGATGGATATAATTAAAAAACGAATACACATAGAGGAAATAAAAACTATCAGTGAGGATGTGGATAAATTCAAACCTTCAGACATTTCTGATGGCAATGTAAAATGGTGCAGCCGTTGTGGAATACAGTTTGGCAGTTCCTCAAAAAGTTAGTCATAGAATTATCATATGACCCAGTATTTCCACTCCTAGATATATACACAAGAGAATTGAAAACATATGCCTACGCAAAACTCTGTACATGAATGTCCATAGCAGCATTATTTGTAATGGCCCCCAAATTAAAACAATCCACTTTCCATTAGCAATAATTAGTATTATTTGAACAAATGTCCAAATGTTCTTAGCAGCACTGTTGACAAAAACCAAAAAGTGGAAACAATCCAAATATCCATCAATGGATAAAGAAATTGTAGTATCTGCATAAAAGGCAATATTACTCATCCATGAAAAGGAATGAAGTACGGGTATAGGCTACAATGTGGATGAACCTCAAAAAGATTATGCTAAGTGAAAGAAGCCAGACACAAAAGGTCACATGAGGTATGACTTCATTTATATGAAATATCCAGAATAGGTAAACCCACAGAGACACAAAACAGATTGGTGGTTACCAGGGACGGGGAGTGACTGCCTAATGCATATGAGTTTTCTTTTGGGGTGATGAAATATTTTAAAACTAGATGGAGGTAATGATTGCACAATATTGTGAGTGAACTAAATGCCACTGAATTGTACACTTCAAAATTGTTAATTTTGTGGTATATTTATATATATATATATATATATATATATATGGAGAGAGAGAGAGAACCAAAAATATATATACACATTTTAAGAAAGGAAAAAAACTGTGTTAAAATTATGCTGATGGTAACCACTTTGAGCACCTCTTGTAATTGCAGAAGTCAAACATGACTTGTATTCATCTTTTGTTGTCAATATATAATGAGTATTACAATTTAATACAGTTTTTTCCTTTATTAGAATGTGTATATATATTTTTGGTACACTTTGTATGTGTGTGTGTGTGTGTGTGTGTGTGTATAATGGAATACTATTTGGCCATAAAAAATGAGAAAATCCTGTAATTTGTGACAACATGGATGGACCTTGAAGGCATTATGAGAAGTGAAATAATTCAGACGGAGAAAGACAAACACCATATGATCTCACTTGTATGTGGAATCTAAAAAAAAAAAAAAAATTAAGCTCATAGACTCAGAGAACAGATTGGTGGTTGGGGCTGGGCAAATGGCTGAAGGGAATCAAAAGGTACAAACTTCCAATTATAAAATAAATGTCATGGGGATGTAAACAAACAAAAATGTTAATTTTCACGTTATGTAAATTTGATCTCATTTTTTTTCCTAAAAAAATAAAGGAAAGAAATACAGAAGTAGGGGTAAGAGGACAAGAGATGGAGTCTTGATTCCAATGCTTATCAGCCCTTTCACTACGAGCAAATAACTTAAAACTCCTCTGAGCCTCAGTTTCCTCATCTGTAAAGGGAGATACTTGTACCAATATTTGTACTTCCTATTTAATAGGGTTCTTGTGGGAACAAAATGAGATGTTGTTTATGACATTTCTGTATTGTTTTGAGGTAATAGTCATGAAAAATGTACACTCCGTGAGAAAATCCTAAGCTTCCCTTCATATGTTTTATAAGACCCAAGTTGCGGTAAATGTACTCACCATGTTCTACTTTTAATTAATTTGTATTTTACAAAGGATTAAAATAGACCATTCTTATCCAAATAAGTAGGCAATATCTTAAAAATTTACTCTAGAATATCAAGTCTCATTATAGGATTGACTTGGGGAAGCGGATAAAACACATCACAGATTCTTTAGGGGCAGGTGACAGAAATGGGAGTCACTTTATATGCCCAACAGGCACAAATGACACATGGTTATTTGTGGTATATTAATGTCCCTCAGAGCAGGTTTTCACAATATTTTCAATTGAGTAATGACAAAAATATGGGAGGGGGAAGTAAAAACATCTTTAGTGTAAGAAAACATAAATAGGACTTATCTCACTTATCTCATTATTGCCATGGCTGAATGTTTAGTTGCTCTGAGAGTAAAAAATGTGTTCTCCCCCAAAATTCAATCTGGCTTTAGTCTAGTCCAAATCAGGATAATAGGACATTTGACTTAAAAATACAAAATAACGTAAGAATCATCCACATATTAAAGGAATTAGGAAATACTATCAAAAGATCAAAAGAGCTCTCTCTTTCGTTCTTTCATACATAAGCAGTCTCATAGGCATTTGGTAATAAGCAAGTGAAGTTGGATGAAATCATTGGGATTTTTATAGCATATTTATGAAGCTGGCAAATAGTTACTCTTCTCCGAGTTTACATCTCTGTACTATCTCCCCAATCTCTTAAAACATAGGATTTCACAAATAATCTGGACTATTTAAATATAACTACTTTACTTTAGAATGCTATAGTCATTTCATGCCACTGTGAGATTCACCATTTAATAATAAAAGCCTGTGCTAAAATTATTCATTATCCACTACTTAGTAATTTACAATAAAATCCTCTAACACAAACCACACTTATGAGTACACAATTGTTATGAATATAAGCAAAATTACAATAGTTTCATGTAACCAGAATATGTACTCTTATTGTGAAATTGTTTTATTTTTATTACTAAACACAAAGTGTCCAGCAGCAATCATTTCAGTTCCTGAAATTCTGTAAGCCCTTCATAATTCTGCAGTTGTGATCCAAGCCCAAAACAGGTGGTTCTGAATAACCAAGGGTCCGTTGTAGTTGCAAGCAACCCAGGAGACCTCATAAACTCCATATTTGAGTTTCTATATATTAAATTTCATATAAGGAATAGTTCATTTTTAATTAATCTTAGACGTGTATGTACTAAGAAACTTTGCTGAGTAGCATGAGACAGTAAGTTGATACATTTCTCAAAAGAGCTTAACATTTTAGTTAATATTATAATAAGTAAATATAACAATCCCATTAGCCTTTTTAAACTATTAAAAATAGTTTGCAGCTCCTCATTACTACTTTCAAGGAATGCTACACATCAAAAACTTGGGCTGTGAACAGAAAAGATCTAACAGTATTCTGTGCTTATGAGGTACCAGGTTCTGCCCTAGACAGATGTGTACATACACACACACACACACACACAATCCCATTTAACTCTCACCAAAATCTTAAGATGAAGGTGTTACCGTGTTTCCTCGAAAATAAGACCTAGCCAGACAATCAGCTCTGATGCATCTTTTGGAGCAAAAATTAATTTAAGACCTGGTTTTATTTTACTATAATATAAGACCAGGTCTTATATAATATAATATAATATAATATAATATAATATAATATAATATAATATAATATAATATAATATAATATAATATAATATAATACAATATGATATAATACCGGGTCTTGCATTAATTTTTGGGTCTTACATTAATTTTTGCTCCAAAAGACCTGATTGTCCGGCTAGGTCTTATTTTTGGGGAAACACGGTATTATCACCTTCTTTTTAGAGGTTAAGATACTGGAGCTCAGAGAGATTAAGTAAATTGTCTCACATCCCATAGTTAATAGGTTAAATTGGGGCTCAAACCCATGGTCTTTGGACTCCAAAGACAAGGCTTATGCACCCAAGTGAATGAGTTAACTAAAGAACCGAGCATCCTGACATCAAACAAACCTCCTGGATATTGAGAAGAGAAAACCAGAACCAAACCTGTTCCTATAACAACCATGTTCCTAGCCCCTGCTGTATGCCTTGCATTGTGAGGGGTGAATGAGACATATGGTCATTGCTTTCACAGAGTTGACATCCTAGAAGTGAGTTAAGACACTGGGCCAGTGTGACTCAAAAGAAGTATGGAAATGGCACTGATAACATGTTGTAGGAGAAGGGCCTCTGGCTCCCAAGCGGGCTCTCAGGATGCCGAGGAGGAGGCGAAAATAAACCTTATAATTGTCTCAAACATACTAAGTTCAACATGAGACCTTCGATTGATTTAAAAATCGTTGATAGAGCACCAAACTAAGTGCAAGGAACCGAGCTGAGCCCTTCTTTTCATTAGGTATTTCAATATTTCATGCATCTCCTATTTCACACATACAGGCATCTCCTAAGAGAAATCTATACTTCCATTGAAAGATCGCAGGAATTTATTCAAGATCTCACTGATTATTCTAAGAGCGGTCTGGAGATAAGAGTCTCTTCCACATGGGGAGTCTGCTTGGACTTGAGGCCATAGGGGCGGGGTGTTCCAGACCAGATTGCATGCAGGCAATGACCACAGACAGAATTGGGGCATTCAGACCATGTCTCCCTCCGATGCATCTAACCGTGGAAACTCAATCAGGTCCAGAAATGAATCAATTTCCTTTGCCTGTGTCCTTAAATTTGATGAATAGAGCCTTTGCTTAGAGCTACTGAAGCAGCTATTCATCTCAGTTAGTTGCTAAATAAAACGTTGTTCTTGGATGTAATTCTGGTGAATATGACTTTGGAGATTTTTCACTTAACTATGTAAGTCCAAATTATTCCCCAAGTGATTCTACATTTGAGCTATTTTTGTTCCACATGCTCCATATTTTTTTCCACGTTAGAGACTAGGAATCTAGAAAGACCAGGTTTGCTTGTTGACTGTGAAGAGGATAAACCTGAGTACAAGTGCAAATTTTTGTGACAACACAGCTAAATTCAGCCTTGCTAAGATTTACTTTTCTATTCAATGCAACTTGATATCCAGAAACAATTTTGGATCTTTAATGAAGAGAGACAAGGTTTAAATAAACAAATAAACCTATGTCTGATGAGAGACTCAGCAATTTTCACTTGAAGTAGAAGGTCTAGTTGAACCTTCTTCATATAACAGCTCAGCACCTTGTGCTGTTCTGTGGTTTAATTGAAGGACTTGCCCATAGTCAACCATGATGTCATTGGATCATGAGTCCTTTTTCTCCCCGCTTTCTTTACAGTTCTAAATAAATTTTAATTTTTATCTAGGTGAGGCATGCTCAGAGTTTAGAAATCAAAAAGTAACAACTAAAAGTCTTCTCACAAAAATACCCGTCCCTCACTCACCACTCACCCCACACCTCTGGTCTCCATCTTCAGAGGGTACCACTTTGAGCAGTTACTTCCAGCATTTACACATCGTTGTTTTTCTAGATCATATTTCAATCCATAATTTTTATTATGAACAATTTCAAAAAGTATATACATATAACACATAGAATTATACACACCTTTTTGATGAATTCTTGAAAAAGTAAGCTGCAAACATCATGACACTTTACTCCTACATACTACCTAGTAGTACTAAATATAAAATGACGCTGCCTTTGCTTTCTCTTTTAGACATTATCATGTGGCTTTCTGTAAAGGAGTTGAGATTTATTATAGTTTTCATACACTACCGTCCATCTGTTTCACACATCCCTCATCGTTATAGTACAATTTGGGGTTAAATAGATTCAATGTCATATATTCTTTTTTGTTTTCCTGAAATTTATACTTGCCTTGACTTTTCATTTGTTTACGTTCTTTGCTTAGTTTTGTATTAATTCTTCTCACACCTTCCAAAAGCCTTTAAAACATTTTGTTCACAGACCAATTTCATCAGTTAATCAATTAGTACACACACACAGAGTGTTTTTTTTTTTTTTTTAAGACATCCTCCTAGAGAACTCCAGTCTCCCTTGACTGTCATCCTTGAACTGCTTTGTCCAACCTCTAACTTTAGGTTCCCTGTCTCCTGGGTCTCGTGCTTGGTGTACTCCTTTATTTTGATGAGACACAGCCTCCGAGAGTTTTTTGAGGGGGAGAGGTCAGCATAAAGCCTACATTTACCTCTTAAGTCACACTGTTTCAATCAGGACTGATCTGCCTCCTCACCTGGCGTGCAGCTGTCACCCTGGCATCCTGTTCCCAATTATCGTGAGGATTCCTGTCTCCCAGCTCCATGCACCATATACTGTCTTCCTCTTTCCTGGTTTATTTATACCCTTGCTTTGGTGGTCACAGTCTCCAGGAGCTTCTTGAGAAAGGGTGCATGGAAGGTAAACATTTTTAGAACTTTTGTGTTTGACAATGTCTCTGTTCTATACTTGATCAATATTTGGGCTGCCAGTGCATTCCAGGCTGGAAACAACTTCCCTTCAGAATTTGGAGTCATTCCTCTATTGTCTTTTAGCTTCCAGTGATGCAGTTGAGAAGTCTGAAATAATTCTGATTCCTGATCCTTTGTCAGTGACTTGTTTTTCCTTTTGTGTGTTCTTCCCTTCGTTTCTCTACATTCTCTTTTTTTAAAGAAACTCCTATTAAAATACCTTAACATAATAAAGGCCATATATGACAAACCCTCAGCTAAACTCATAATTAATGGTGAAAAACTGAAGCCTTTTGCTCTACGTTCAGGAACATGACAGGGCTGTCCCCTATCACCTCTGCTTTTCAATATAGTGTTGGAAGTCCTTGCCAGAGCAATCAGGCAAGAGAAAAAAATAAAAGGCATCCAAATTGGGAATGAAGAAGTTAAACTGTCACTCTTGGCAGATGACATGATGCTATATATAGAAAACCCTAAAGACTCCACCAAAAAGCTATTAGAAACAATCAACGAATACAGTAAAGTTGCCGGCTACAAAATCAATGTACAAAAGTCCATTGCATTCCTATAAACTAAGAATGAAATCTCAGAAAAAGAAATACAAAAAACAATTCCTTTTGCAATTGCAGCAAAAAAAAAATAAAATACCTAGGAATAAACTTAACCAAGGATGTGAAAGACCTATATGCTGAAAACTATAAGATATTTTTAAAAGAAACTGAAGAAGACACAAAGAAATGGAAAGACATGCCGTGCTCATGGATTGGAAGAATCAACATAGTTAAAATGGCCATATTACCCAAAGCAATATACAGATTTAATGCAATCCCCATCAAAATCCCAATGACATTTTTTAAAGAAATAGAAAAAAAAAATCATCAGATTTGTTTGGAACCACAAAAGACCCCAAATAGCCAAAGCAATCTTAAGAAAAAAGAACAATACTGGAGGGATCACACTCCCTGACTTTAGCTTGTACTACAGGGCTACAATAATCAAAACAGCATGGAATCGGCAGAAAAACAGACCCATAGACCACTGGAATAGAATTGAGAACCCAGAAATAAAACCACATAAATATGGACAGATAATTTTTGACAAAGAAGCTAAAACCATACAATGGAGAAAAGACAGCCTCTTCAATAAATGTTGCTGGGAGAATTGGATAGCCACGTGCAAAAGAATGAAACTGGACTGCTATCTCTCACCATGTACCAAAATTAATTCAAAATGGATAAAAGACTTAAGCATAAGATCTGAAACAATAAACCACATAGAAGAAAACATAGGTACTAAACTTATGGACATTGGGTTCAAAGAGCATTTTATGAATTTGACTCCAAAGGCAAGTGAAGTAAAAACTAAAATAAACGAATGGGACTATATGAAACTTAAAAGCTTCTGCACAGCAAAAGAAACCATCAACAAAATAAAGAGGCAACCAACTGAATGGGAGAAGATTTTTGCAAATAGTGCCTCTGATAAGGGGCTAATATCGAAATTATACAAGAAACTCATGAAACTCAACTACAAAAAAACAGACAACCCAATTGAAAAATGGGCAGACGACCTGAAGAGACATTTCTCCAAAGAGGACATACAAATGGCAAATAGACATATGAAAAAAGGCTCAACATCACTAATCATCAGAGAAATGCAAATAAAAACCACAATAAGATAGATATCACCTCACCCCAGGCAGAATGGCTATCATCAACAAGACAAATAGTAACAAGTGTTGGAGAGGCTGTGGAGAAAAAGGAACCCTCATACACTGTTGGTGGGAATGCAGACTGGTGCAGCCGCTATGGAAGGCAGTGTGGAGGTTCCTCAAAAAATTACAAATAGAATTACCATATGACCCAGCCATCCCTCTCCTGGGTATCTACCAAAAAAATCTGAAAACATTTATATATAAAGACACGTGTACTCCAATGTTCATTGTAGATTTGTTTACGGCGGTCAAGACATGGAAACAACCAAAATATCCTTCAATAGATGAATGGATAAAGAAGCTGTGGTATATATACACAATGGAATGCTATTCGGCGGTAAGAAAAGATGATATAGGACCATTTGTGACAACATGGATGGATCTTGAGAGTATAATGCTAAGCGAAATAAGTCAGACAGAAAAAGCAGAGAACCATATGATTTCACTGATATGTGGTATATAAACCCAAAACAACAAAAGAACAAGACAAACAAAAACTCATAGACATAGACAATAGTTTAGTGGTTACCAGAGGATAAGGGGTGGGGTGGGGGGTGGGAGATGAGGGTAAGGGGGGATCAAATATATGGTGATGGAAGGAGAACTGACTCTGGGTGGTGAACACACAATGGGATTTATAGATGATGTGATACAGAATTGTACACCTGAAATCTATGTAATTTTACTAATTGTCACCCCAATAAATTAAAAAATAATAATAAAAAAAGAAATTCTAATTATTGGAACTTCTGTACTAATTATCTAATTTTATTATCTTAATCTTCTAGTTTCCATTTCTTTGTGTGTTTTTTTTCTATTTGCTGGAAAATGTATTCAACTTTCTTTTTTAACATTTCTAATTCCAATCCTAATACCACTTCTGCTCTTATGCTTTTAATTTTTAAAAAACATTTTTTATTTCTTTGAAAGTTCTTGGGATTTTGTTGTATTGTTTTTTGGGTTGTTTGTTTTTCCAATAGCACTTGTTCCTTACATACAGTATCTCCTCTTAACGCTGTGAGGATATTAATGATCTTTTTAGTGTTTTGTTTTGTTATTTTGCTTTCTTCTTTGATTTCCCATCTTGGTGCCTCTCCCTGCCCCCACCCCACCCCTACCCCCGTTGGATTATTTTAGCTTGTCTCTTTAGGGTATGCAAAACCCCTCAGATATCTGGCAACTGTTGCCTGTCTGCTTATGTTTAATATGGGGAACGAGAAAGCTGATTGAAAGTATTCAGATGGTTGGTTTGCGTTTCTCCATGTTGAGCTGCACTATAAAATCATCTGACTGGGTTGTTTGCTGGGGAACTTTTGATACCAGTAGCTTTATGTCTTTCCTCTAGAGCTGGTCAGTTTCCAGCTGGAATACTTTCTCTGTCTCCTGCACTGAAGGAAAAAGGCTGGCTTCCTGTGTTCTGAGAGTTAACTAGAAGAAAAGGCTGACAGGACTCATCATTCATTGCACAAACATTAGCTTAATTTCCTTGCTTTTATATGGTAGCTCCTTCTCTAGCCCTGCCTGGCATCTCCTAGTTTATCCTCTGCAGGGATTAAACCTTCAGTGTCGTGCTGGGTTGGGAGAGGGGCAGGTTCCCAGGGTGGAGGAGCAGCTAGCCCAGAGGTCTGCGCATTTCCACAGCAGCTATCCTCATGCCTCGTTATTTTTCTCTTCACCTCTGGTTCCAGAAGTCCCTGCTGCTGCTGCCTTTTGAGGACTGTGCGTGGAAATCAGGTTTGTTCTCAGCTTTCCCCACTCCAGGTTTAGAGTTTGGTTTCCTGCGCCTGCTAAGATGCCTCCTGTCCATCTGCTTTCCAATTTACAAGATGCTATTCTTATCTCCTGTTGTATTCACCCAGCCTTGGTGAGTTTATCTTCTATTTTAAATCTCTTTACTGTAGTTTTCACAGGGTTTCAGAAGCGAGCAAAATTAGACAAATGTGTTCAATCTGCCATATCATCTGGGAAGCTCTATTGTGTTTTTCTCTAGTCCGTTATAAATATTTTCCTAATTAAGTATGTAATTCAAGGTACTATGATAAATATAGCTATGATAGTTATATAAAAATTACCTTAATCAGCTAAAGTAACCATATCAGATAAAACCATGAGGTAATGACCAGGGGTTTGAAGTTTAAAAGGAAAAAGTGGTTGAAAAAAGGAAGGAAGAAAAAGAATTTTAATTTAGTATTGTGCATGACATTGTAAGTTTTAACCTTCAACAGAGAAAATAGAAATGTTTAGGGAAAAAAAGATAAACGTAGGGGCGGCCACTTAGCTCGGTTGGTTAGAGTGCAATGCCCGTAACATCAGGGTTGCCGGTTCGATCCTCACATGGGCCAGTGAATTGCTTCCTCCACAACTAGACTGAAACATCTACTTGACTTGGAGCTGATGGGTCCTGGAAAAACACACTTAAAATAAACAAAAGTTAAAAGCAAAATAAGATAAATGTAGACTAAATCCTCCTTAAATGGTAACTAAACAACTGGGGAGAGAAGGTTCCAGGAAAAAAAACAAAAACTGACATGATCTGTGTGGCAAAAAAATTTGAAAATAAACCATCAGTGATACTTTATTGAGCATTTGATAGAGACAAACGCTGACCATTATGCATTTGATGTAAAACAACCAGTCTTTATTATAGCAATTTAGATGCACATTAGACTGTAGCTTTCTATAGGACAGCTGAAATCTACTGCAATCCACAGTCGTGCAGTTAGCATGTATGCCTCCTCACAGCAATGACTGTTCCAGTGCCTGTTCATTAAAGAAGTAGGAATTAAAATGTTGAAAGTGCCAAACAACTGACCTCTCCTATAACACCCTGCATTTCCTCTCAGGCCTCCCTCCTCGAAGTTTCACAAAAAAAGACCTGTTTCTAAAGAATCAGTGCCAGACCGCCAGGCCACAGAACATTTCAACTGACATCTCAGAATTAGCTAGAAACATTTGGGCAAGAGGAAAGAATTTATGAAAACTCTTCAAATAGATTGCTCTTAGTACCCAAAACATTTTTTTAAAAGTGTATTCCTTGTATTGTTATGAGCAAAAAAGATAATCGGAAGCCCCAAGGAATGGCGTTCTCAAAGTCTGGGCATTCTCCTTTCAGGGAGATACAGCCTCTACCAGTCATGATGCAAATCCATCCTTCTCTGGTGGCCAACTGCCTGGGCTTGTTCCATGGTGGATGCCACGAAGACTGAGTTTCTCAGTCCACAACCTAGACCAGCAAGCTCGTTTGCAACAGACTCTCCCTCACTCCATAAAGCTTACTCCGCTCTAAGAACCCCCAATCCCACCTGTCAATCAGAGAAAGGCCTAGTTCTTGACAGTTCTTCTGGACGGGACATGCCTTCTCCGAAGCAATAACTTACCTTTGGTTTGCTTTGGTTTCTTCCTATTGGCACGACTGTACATTACTTTTAAAGGTAAACTCAAGTAACACTTGCAACTAAAACATTTTTCATGATATGTTGGCTGGCTGAGGCAAAGGACCTCTGATTCATTTTACGTCTTAAACCAAAATATATTCATGTGTTGACATTAGCTCATTTCATTCTTAAGGTGAGAGATCCAAAGAATCATCTTTCCAAAATCTCTCGGATACCTAGGTAGGAGATGCGATGTCCTCCTGCCGCAGGGGGAAAGGTCATCAATTGCATTTTAAGACACGTCCTATTATTGTGCCACTGAGATTAGTAGATGCAAGGCTCTGATAGGGGGTGAGGGTTCTTCATAACAGGCTCCTGAATCAGCCAAATGCTGTCCACGATGCTCGATTTGGACCTGGCCTCCTGGCTTTCCTTCTCCATCAAACTTGATCTCGCTCTTCCACTGTGGACTCTCTTGCTCACTTTGCTAAGACCTGAGGTCTCTATAGATTGACTCTGTTGCTGGCTCAGGCTATCCCTGACTCAACATTTGCTATTTAGAGCAAGTTGTATGGCCTTACTCCCGTTCTCCCCAGTAGGACCTCTGAATTTCTACTTTTATGATGGAGCTTCTAGGTGAACACTGGAATCAAAGGGAAATGCCCTTGCAGTTCCTCATATGGAAGTTAGGCTACTGCGTTCTCATGTGTTTTGTTTGTAGGGGTGACTCCTACGGTTGGGGTGCGGTATCACCTTGTATTGGTCAGGTTTTTTAACTGCAGACAACAGAATCCATGTTAGCTAATTTACGCAGAGAAAAGTTTATTAAAAGGCAGTAGGTACTTTACAGAATTTCTGGAAAGGTTAGAAAATTAGGCTTGGTGGTTACTCAAGCCAGCTTCAATGCAGCCAGGAGAAATGGCCAACTACTCCATTGGATTGTTCCAGTGAAAGTTCCCTGCCACTGCCATTTCCCACACCCTGGACACCAGGGACAGACGCCAAAACCTCCAGTAAAGCTGAACCAGGAATTCCAGGTGCCTCACTCTCTGTGCTTGCCTGATCTAATCTCTCTCTCTCTCTCTCTCTCTCTCTCTCTCTCTCTCTGCAGATACACAGCTCACATTTGTCATCTTTGCCTAATCCTAAGTGGCACATATTCTTGGTGAAACCTGTGGAGGGCACATGTGGAGACTAGTACAAAGGAGTCTTGGGGAATGTACGTGTAGTTTTAGCATTCCAGCCTCCGTAGCACAAGGACAACTAGAGGCAAGTTAGAAAGGGTGTTCAGAGGCATTTATAGTATCTGTCACACCCTAAAGAGGCTGGGATTTCCCTACATTACTCATCTGGGATGAAGAAGCTCCCGCCCCTGGGCCTGGGCTCTAGCAGTCTAGACAGGAGGGTGTTCCTAGGTGGTGGAGGGAAAACAGTGTCTAGCCAGGGAGGCAGGCTGGGAGTTAGATAAGAAGCGAATGCAGCAAGAAATCCACTAGAATGGGGTGGTACTGAGGGCTCCTGAGTTAGCCACATCAATGGGCCACTATATATGACTCTTTGGGCCGTGGAGTGTAGTTGTTAACAGTGCAGACGCTGGAGCCAATATGCTGGGCCTGAATCCTGGTTCCACCATTAGTGACTATGTGACCTTGGTGTGTGTGTGTGTGTGTGTGTGTGTGTGTGTGTGTGTGTGTATGCGTGTAGGTCCAGCTTCTCCTGGGGACGGATCTATATCCATGCCAGCCTTGTGATAGTGATGAGAGAGAAGGAGCAGCAGCCCTTCCTATATGAGGTTCTCTCTCTACTGCTAACCTTGGAAGACTGGAGTATTCTTTTATTGAGAAAGTGAACAGCTTTCCTTATAGGGAGTCTATCTCTGCATGAAGAGCAATGGAACATTGTAGAAGAATTGCAAAGGATTTCCTTCAGGAAATAAGGTGCTGTGTAATAATTACAGAGTAAAAGATTGTGACAGGTCGTATCAGTTATCTGTTACTGCGTAACAAATCATCCCAAACACTTAGTGTCTTCAAACAACGACAACATATTGTCTCTCACACATCTCTGCGTTGACTGGGCAGTTCCTCTGCCGGTCTTGCCTTTGCCCACCCACACCACTGCATGCAGCTGGCTGGTTGGCTGGGCTGGAAGTCTAAGTTGGCCTCCCTCACATGCCTGGCAGTTGGTGCTGGCTGTGGTGCCTGGGTCTGGTCCAGGTGGCCTCTCTGTCTCCGGGAGGTTAGACCCACTGCCTTACGTGGCAGTCTGTCTCAGTGCTCCAAGAAAGGAAAGCAGCACTGTGAGGCCACTTGAGGCCAAAGCTAGGAACTCAGACCATCTCACTTCCACTATTCTATTACTCGAAGCAAGCAAAGCCAGCCCAAATTCAAGGGGTGGAGAAATGAACTCCACCTCTGGATGAGCAAAGTCACATTACAAAAGGGAGTGCACACTGGGATGGGGTCAGGGTGTGATTTGTGGTCATTAAATAATTTATCAAACAAGGGTTAATTCAGAACTGATACATTCAGTGATTATACAGAAATTCCCCATTCAGCACCCATCTTCTTAACAAGGCAAACATAAACATCATTGTGACTAATAATTTTCCACTTTTTTTTTTTTGGCAGTTCAGAAAAATTGAAAAACTATTTTTGCAGTAACTAGTTGAAGGCAGGAATTTGTAGTAACCTCTTGATGATGGCATTAATCACCTCCTGGGGTTTTTTTTTGTGTGTTTTTTTTTAACTGTAGCTTAAAATTTGTCCACTTATAACAAAATGTCACCTTTATAAAGCCCCTTCAAGCCACAAGAGTCTAGAATTCCAAGATTTACTTCAAGCCTTGAAGGACTTTATTGGCTCCTGTTGTTGAAAACATAGTTTTCAGGTTTATCTGGCACGTTCCCTCACTGAATGTAAACCTTGAAGGCTTTTCAGAATCATTCAAATCAACTTATCATGTACTCTTGGTAGAAAGAGAGGTAAAAATCCTCCTTAACCCCCATTTAAAAACTTCCATCTGGGCTAATGCTTGAAAACAGGTCAACTGCGGCCACCATTGCTTCATTATTTGGAAGTCCTCTGTCGGCAGCCTGAGGCACAGACCATCCGTGGAGAAGTGGCCTATACCCCTTCAGACTCTGCGGGGGTGGGGGGTGGACTGCTGCTGGTGACAGAGCCAGGCCTGTATGGAGTTATTGCACTTGCCTAGACCTCTGCATTCTTATCTGTCGTGTGAGAGGCACTGGATTAAAGCCCTTCCTGTTCTGATATCGTAAGACTCTAGAAGCAGGGTAGATGGGGCATGGCATTTCTGCCAGACCCCTGCCACATTCCTCCGGGGCTTGGCTGGCGGCAGCAGCACAGAGGAGGCCTGCTGAGGTTTGCAGGGAGCTGGTGTGGCCCTGACAGCAGGTGGGGGACTCAGACTGCTGCCTGAGACAGGAGTCAGCTCCATGTCCCTCCCTGCCTAGGCTGGGATTCTTTTTCCTTCTCCCTGCTACCCTTTCAGATTTGACTTTGAGTTGCTATACTTGAAAATTACTGCGTGGGGTTTACGAGTTTGAAAAATGTTTTCTTCTGAACAATGTTTTTGTTGTGCTACAAGAGAGACAAGACTAAACGCTTTTTCATTTCTGTAAATCATCTTACGTCTTCCAAAAACCTGTTTCAAACTCATGTTACATCATAAAAGACACCCCAGAGCATGCTGTTAATTGAATTCAGTGAGAAAATGAAATGCAAAGTGAGATGAGCAGAAAAACCAAAAGGCTGGGAGGAAAATCACCAAAACATTAACAATATTTGCTTTGGGGAATTAGAACTTTGAAGTTTTCTTTTTTTCCTTTGATTTTCCTGAATTTTAACCTTTTTTATCAAAATAAAATACATCCAGGAAAAATCAGGTTGCTCAAAAATATTTGTTTTAACAGGCCCATACTTAGAGTCACATGTTTCAGGAGCAATTAAGAATTGTGTTTCCCCTCCTAAAATAATGCATTAGCTTGTTTGTATAAATTGATGTGAAAACAGTGGCTTGCAGTTTATCTTATATTTGACTCTAATTTTATGTGCATGGATTAGCCTATGACAGTGAATACAGGTTAGATTTACAATTTCAGTGTCTTTTCTCTCTAAGGAAAGCATACTAAACTGCCTCTCTTGTGTCCTGCTGGTTGTCTCAACCTGAAAGCTCAGTGGCCTTTAGACCTACCTTCAAATAGGAAAACAACAAAGAAGCAAACAAACAAAATTAGAAGAGAAAGAAAGTTTTCTGTAACAATGTTAAAATGCTTTCTTTCTTAAACAGTGCTTATGACCAGAAATCCTAGAAGCGACTGGCTTATCAGTTGATGGAAGAAAGATATTCAAGGAAAAATCCACGCAGACCCTGTTAGCCCGTGGCCAGCACCAAACACACAAAATGATAAGACTGCCAGTGTTTAAAAGAGCTGGAACTTTCTGAAACAGAGTCACACATGGGCTTTGTCAATCTGATGTTTTAATGAGGCGATAGATGCCACCATTTAACTTTGCCAATTTTTTTTTTTTTTGGTGGGAGGATATTTGTTTCTGAAGATGCTAATTATATCTCAAGTGGCAGCCAAGAAAAAAATCATCCTCTAGACTATTGTTGCTACCAGCAATTGGGCTCAGAATTGGGTGCTTTTGTAAAACAGTAATGCTGCAAGTATTTTCATGTCACTTAAAAATACCAACAGTTGAACTTTCCCAAATTTCCAATTTTCAAAGAAAAATCATTCAGGCAATTTCTATGACCAAGGATGCAAATGATACAGAAGTATTCAAAGCGGAATTTCTCTCTTCTATAGTAATAGGGTTTCCTTAAACACAATGAGAAATCATTACCAATAAATTAGAGTAAAATTTGTATTTTACCTTTTGAATTTAGCATAATATATAGTAGGTTCAGTCCCACAAAACATATTTTGAAGTAGATAAATCTGCTTGTAGTAACTTCACAAATGTTCCTTTGACTTTGGATTTATTATTACAACTGTCTCTGGTGAGGGCATTTCATATGCTTATAAATCTCTTTAGATTCTTTTCGTGTTTTAGTGCTTCATGTTGATGGACTCCATAACTGTTAAATACAACACATCTATCAGCAAAGGTTTAGAAACAAACATTTATACCAAGACTGTTTAAAAGTTGGCAGCCTTGGTGCATAGTAAATAACGGTGGACAGGAGACAACATAAATATACAGATCAATTTAATAACAGTTGTCTCCAAATAATTTTTTTAAAAGGTTGCCTGAACTGTCAAGGTAGACACATCCAGCACTCAGATCGATGCAGCATGAAGTAGAAACCATCAGTGTTTCTCAGAACTAGATCTTAGTTCCCTTGCATACATGGGTTTTCCCTAATTTTTGGAATATGATCAATGTTTAATCAATCTCCTACTTCACTGTAAGATGCAAGAACCATACACTTACTCGCTACTTCTTGTCACTTCCCAACTATCATACTCAAATCCAACTATGTTTCCATGTTCCCAAAATAAACCATTTTGATCATTTTGTTAACTATTTGCGAAATTTCCATCACAATTAAACTTCATAGAAGCATGCATATTAAAGTTTCAGATGAACTTCCATTCTCCAGTTTTGTCTGTTTCTAACAATACCCTACCTCCCAGAGGTAAAGGGGATATTGTATGCAAGGTGCCTTGTACATAGTAGGAACTCAATGAAGGTAAGATTCCCTTTCTGCAATCTTTCTCAATGAGCTGAATCTCCCACTCCAGAGTCTCTGGGCCGTCGACGTAGCATACAACAAATGTTACTGTACATGGCTTAAATCCTTTTCATGTATGCATCCTACCTTTGAAGCTCCTCGAGGACAGGAACCACGCACCTTCACATCTTCACACCTTCATTTTTGTACCCCGGTACCCAGCATGGGTGTCAACAATTGTCAATGCCACCGATTCTGTTCTTGTTGGAGAAGTAGATTAGGGAGGGTTAGAACGGGGTCTGTCATTAAGTGTTGGTCAGTTTTGCCCAGGTTGACAAATAAAAACAAGATTACTTCTTAATGCCTTTGAAGACTTTGTCACTGAAAGTTTGGCAGGGGCAGCCCAGAAACAGGAGAATATTTGGGTAAATGACTAGTTTCAGAAAAACGTGCCATACACATTAAAGACAAGGATAATGGGAGAGTCCCAGTAATTTCAAACCAATCCTGAGTCCTAGCCTAGTGGACCCTAATGCCTCCTGACGATATGAGGTCACCGCGGAAATCCTGCATGCTAATGCTTGACAGAAATTTCCCAGGCAAAAACTCACGATTCAAATAGCTGGTAGTTAATAAACGCTGCAGGCATTTATTTGCAAACTGTGAGCTTAATTTACAAAAGTATTTGTGCCACTTCCATTGTATTTTGAGGAGAAGGTAATATTTGACTCAACTAAGCTGTTATTTACATAAATGAGGGGAAAAGTTAAAAATGAACAAAAAATAAAGGGTTTTAAAAGACACTGCAATGGAGCTTTGAGAGCCACATTTATTTCACAAGCAGAAAAAATCTAAAACTTGCTTTGATAACTAGAAAAAAACTAAATATGATAAAACTATACCCTCTAGTACTCATAACTCACTAACAAGCAAAACACAAGCACTCTTTCTTTATGATAAAACTACTACAGCAAAAGCAAACTTCAAAAATATTATACTTACCTTATTCATTTTGATATTAGATAACTGTCAACAGATTATCTAATCCTTTTTATAATTCATACATTCAATACATTTGCATACATGTAATACACAATGCGTACATTTAATATTTAGTCTTACATTTTATCACTAATTTTAATTACATAATTTTACACTATGATCCTTTCACTTCAAATGTTTTTTGAAACATATGAAAGAGACTATACAAGAACGCACACAAATGGAAGTAACTGTATCAGGTAGTGAAATTGATTATAAGTGATTTTTGAAGAGTTAATGAGTGACGATTCTCCAAAATTGTAAAAGACATCAAGTCACAGAGTCATGAAGCCTGATGAATTCCAAGTAGCATGAATAAAATGAAATACACACTTAAGCAAAGTCTAATAACTTGGCTTTAAACAACCAAATACAGAGAGAAAAATATTAAAATAATCCAAATTTTAAAAAGACAGATTACCTTCAAAGGAATAACAATTAGACTAATAGCCGATTTCTCAATAGAAATAATAGAAGCTACAAGTCCAAAGAAATGACATATTATCATGCCAAAAGAAAACAATTTTATACTGGGCAAAAATATCCATAAGAATGACATTTTCAGACAAACAAAAATAAAATATTTTTTCACCAGCAGACTACCTCATAAAAAAATACCAAATGGAGTTCTTCAGGCATGAGAAAAATCATCTTGGGTACAAAGTCAGAAATACAGGAAGTAATAAAGAGCAGCGATAATGTAAATATGTGGATAAATCTGAATGTATATGACTTTATTAGGCAATAATGATTATATGTCTTGGGGGTAAAAGTAAAATACATGACACCAATTGCATAGAATTCTAGAGAGGGCAAATGGAGGTAAAGTATCCTGAGGTTTTGTGTTATCCAGAGAATTAAAGTAACAGGGAACGAACGATAGGTTTTGAAATATCAAATATCATGCTGCAATCTTTAGTACAACTACTGAAAGAAGAATTAAAAAATTGTAATTATCACATTAGTAAAGGAGGAATACAGAATACTAAAATCTGTTCCATCAAATCAGATTAAAGTAAGAAAGAAGAGAAAGAACATAACACAGGGTACCAATAGGAAAAAATATTAAGATGTTAGATTTAAATATAAACATATAAGTAAACAAATAAATGTAAAAAGGCTACATATTCTATTTAAGATAAAGATGATTAAACTTCATTAAAAAACAATTTATGCTATTTACAAGAAACATTTAAAATGTAAGGACAGAAAGACTGAAAGTAGAATCATAACAAAGATATAAACCATGCATCCAGTAACCAAACAAAAGATGGTATCAGATGTTAAGGCAAAAAGCATTACTAGAACTAAAAAAAATGCTTCATAATGACAAATAATTCAATTCATCCAAAGATAATGTTATATTTGTTTGCACTCAATAAAGTTGCCTCAAAACATAAAGAAAAATATATAAAGAAGAAATTGCACATTTACAAGGAGAAATAGACAATCTACAGTCGAAGTGAGAGATTTTAACCTGCTTCCCTCAGTAACTCTTTTAACAAGCAGATGAAGATTCAGTAAGAATAGAGATATGAAGTGCAGGGTTGACAAACTTGGTCAATGGACATATATATAGAATACTTAATCCGACATCGGCAGAATTCCAACTGAATACACAGGAAACAGTTTCCAAAAAATCTATCAGATTTTATGTCATAAAGCAAGTTTCTGCATATTTTAAAAGAATGAGATAATAGAGAGTATTTCTCTTATCACAATACAACTAAGCTAGAAATCACTAACAAAAAGACTTTTTAGAAGTCTTTGGAAATAAAGTACTACACTTCTAAATAACACATGGATCAAAAAAGAAATAAAAGTGTAAATTAGAAAATATTTTTAGCGGAATGATAATGAAAATACTATATGTCAAAACTGGTGGGAAGCACTGAAAGTTATGCTTATTAAGGGGAATTTTATTATTTTAATTGCAAATAGAGAAATATAAAAGAGGAAAGGCTATTTCAAGAGTTAAGAGTCTATTTCAAGGAGACAGAAAAATGAAAGTAAATTAAACTCAAAGAAAGTAGAAGGAAGGAAATAACAAAATTAAAAACATAGACTAATGAAATAAAACCAAATATATTCACCTGCTTTCGTAATGAAGCTGTTCAAGCAAAAAGAAAAAAGAAATTAACCAATGTCACATACGAAAAAAAGATTTCACTATAGGTCTCACAGGCCTATAAAATTATAAAAAGATATATTTAAAACTTTAAGTAAGCAAACTTTAAAATATAAATGAAATGGATCAATTCCTCAAAAATAATATACGTAAAAATTGACAGAGCAGGAAATTTTAATAATCCTTCCAGTATTTAAAAAATTAAATTTATAATTAAAAATGTTACAGTAAACACGAGGCCCAGATGGCTTCTAACAAACATGCAAGGAAGAAATTATGGCAATCTTACACAAACCCTTCCAGAGGACAGGAAAGACAGCTACCATTTACCAACTGATTTTAAAAGGCCAGAATTCATAACACCAATATAAAAAGTGACAGGAAATTTCAAGAAAGGAAAATTCAGGCTAGTCCAACATACGAAGATAGATGCAAATATCCTGAACATAAGATTCGCAAATTTACCCACAAACATCAAAATGGGATTTTGGTGATCAGCTTGGGCTGAACTGAAAAACCAGAGCCACACTTTACCTATTGTTTTTTTCCTGAAATTCAGGAGAAATAGCCTGTAACTTGTTTTGGTTAAGTTGGTTAAAAAAAAAAATGAAATGAGCAAACCATATGCAGTAATATATTAAAAGGTCAGTATATGTTGTGCACATTCCAGAATGCAAGGTTGGGTTAAGATTTGAAAATCAATGCAATTCACCACATTAGCAGAATAAGGAAAAAAATCTTCTGATTATTTCAATTAATTTCAATGGATGATGTTGATCAAATTCATGATAAAAACTCTTAACAGACTAGGACTGGAAAGGAAGTTTCTTAAGCTGAAAAAGGATATCCCCTCCCAAAAGAACGTTTAGCAAATAAATATGAGACTTAATGGTAAAATATTGAAAGCTTTGCCCCTGGGACTGGGACCAACATAATTTTACTAGTTTTCTAGGGCTGCCATAACAAAGTATCACAAACTGGGTAGCTTAAAACAGCAGAAGTTTGTCTCAAGGTTGTGGAGATTAGATATATGAAGTCAAGGTCTTGGCAGGGCCACGTTCTCACTGGAGGCTTTGGGAGAAGCTCCTTCCTTGCGTCTTCCTACTTCTGGTGGTTGCCAGCAATCTTTGGCATCCGTTGGCTTACAGATACGTCACTCCAATCTCTGTTCCCATCTTTACACGGTGTTTTCCTCTGTGTGTGTCTTTGTCTATCCTCTTTTTATAAGTCCTTTTTATAAGGACATTAGTCATACTAGAATAGAGCACTCCCAACTCCGTGCGACCTCATCTTAACTTACGACATCTGCAAAGACATTATTCCCACATAGGGCCACATTCACAGATACTGAGGTTTAGGACTTCAACATATCTTCCTGGGGGACACCGTTTAACTCATAAAACAAGGACTCCCATTATTGCCACTTCCTTCTGTACTAAAGGTCCTAACCAATGAATAAGGCAAGGAAAAGAAATAAAAGAAAGTTTAGAAAGGAAGAAATAAAACCGTCATTATTCATGGATGATACAGCTGTCTATGTAAAAAAAATCCTAAGTAATTCACAAATAAATTGTTAGAATAAGTTTTTAACAAAGTTTATCTATTTTGTATATCTATAAATATACAAAATTAATTTTACTACAATATAATAGCAACAAACAGGAAAATAAATGTTTAAAAAGGTATGATTCATGAAAACATAAAAAAACAAACCTTGAAATCATTCTCACAAAATATGTGCAATACTTCTATGCAGATAACTATAAATCTTTTTGAGAGAATTTAAAGAAGACCTAAATAAATAGAGGAATATGCCATGTTCATGAATTGGAAGACTCAATATCACAAATATTCTATCTTTCCAAAATGATCCATAGATGCAATGTAATTCCAATCAAAATCCCAGCTTATGGAAACTGACAACCTGATTCTCAAGTATATAATGAAAATGTCAAAAACAGTCAAGAATCCGTTGAACAAAGTGAAAAGACCTGTACCACTAACTATGAAGACTTATTATATAGCTATTTTTATTAAGACAGTGTGGTGTCGGCACAAAGATAGACAAATAAGTCAATGATACAGAATAGAAGACCCACAAACATATCCATGCATGTATGGACACTTGTTCCATGACAGAAGCAGCATTACAGAGCAGTGAGTAAAGAAGAGACTTTTCAATAAATTATGCTGACACAATTGGATATTCATATGAAAAAAAACTGAATTTGACTCCTCCTTTGTGCTATGTATCAACAGAGTTACATGCAAAAAAAAGATGAATTTCATAAACATAAATTTGAGCAAAAGAATATAGCATTTGGATTCCATTCACATAAAGTTAAAACAAAACTAAAACCATAGTGTAAGAAGTCAGGATTGTGGTTAATTTGAGGAGAAGAAAGTCTTAGTCTTGGGGGTGGTTACAAGAGAAGTTACTAGAGAGCTGGTAAATATTTCATTTCTTAGGGGGGACCTAGTTGTGTTTGTGATAATTGAATGATATGTGCACTTACATTTTGTGCACTTTTTTAAATATCAATCTTCCCAATAAAAAATTTCTTAAAAATTAATTAGACAGCTACATTCATTCATTCATTCAACAAATATTTATTGAGAAATCACTACACAGAAGGTGCTAAAAATGTATATACATTTTAAGAAAGGAAAAAAAACTGTATTAAAATTGTAATACTCAGTATATACTGATAACAAAAGATGAATACAAGTCATGTGCATACATTTTTTTGGCACCCCCGTTATATCAGGCATTTTACTAGATCTGGCTCATCAAAAGGAATAAATACAGGCGTGCTCCCTGCTCTGGTGGCACTTGCACTCTGATAAAAGACAAATACAATTACAGTAATGTGCATATATATATATATATATATATATATATATGCATTTACAATCACTGAATGAGGTAAGTGCTCTGGTACTTGCTACAAAAGGGGACTCTTTCTTTATTGGGGTACAGGTGATGAAGATAGACATTAGATCCTTCACTGGACTGAATTATCAAAATACTCAGGAGTGTTCTGCCAACCCCTCAAATGCTGTGGTTAATTCTTTTATGTATAATAAATGGTTCCAATGTAATTTTAGCTCTACTCTTAGTTATAGGTAAGAATCCTATCTGCTTACCCAAGGAAATCTTGGCTTGAAAATCATGACACCAACTCCTAAGAAAACCAACAGAATACTATTATTAATTTGTAGTTAATTTTGGAGCTATTATTCTAAACTAAAAAAGTTCTTTTGAAGTCCTAATTCAAAAAGCATTGAGTATTAAAGTAACATTTTTTTATTATAAAATACTTACATGCTCAATGCAGAACATCTGGGAAATCAGGAAATTACAAAGAAAACAGAAATCCATAATTCTATCACCATAACTACTGTAAATGTTTTGGTGCATTTCTTTCCATTTTAAAAATGCCTTTATATGTTTATTTTCACAGTTGAAATCAGACTTTCGGTGTGATTTTGCAACTTGAGTTTTCCATTTAAACCGATAATGGACATTTCCCCATGTCATTACATAATCTTCCTAAACATTGTTCTTAAAGGTGTAAAAATTACATCGTCATCTTGAATCATCTCAGTGAGAGGTCATTCATCCTGGGTAATCGAGTCAGCCCATCCAGGGGTCCGAAAGTTCTGAGGGCCCTCCAAAACTTGGCTACAGGTTTTGCTGCAATACTGGCACCTGGCAGCCAAGGCCAAGGCTACTCCGAGAGCAGTGAAGGCTACTCCGAGGATAGCTAAGGTCACACATAGCGGCGTGCAAACTGCCACGCAGACCCGGAGCCATGCGAGTCCTCGACTTTCCGTGGGGTTTAACTCGCGCCTATACGGTGAGTTCTGGGAGATGCCCCGGGCGCACCCCGCAGCGCTTGGGCCCGGGGCGGAGCCTGCCTGTCCCGGGTGCCGTGGAGCGGGGCTCGCTCCGGCTTAGCTCCCGGCGCGCCCGCCGCAGGCGCGGACCCGGCTGCGCCCTCTGCAGCGCGCTTGTCGAGTCCTTAGTTCGGTCACTGGGCTGAACTTGGGAGGAGCGCCCCGGGGTTCCGGCCCTGCCGGGACTGCCCCATCCCTGTCCCCCGCCCCCCTCCGCTGGAGAACGCGCAGGCGCAGCCCGCCGGGAGTCCCACCAGCAGTCCCCCAGCCTGCGGAAGCGCCGGAGTCGCTGCGGCCACTGCCACAATTCACCATGGGCCCGAGTTCCCGGCTGCTGCTGTTACCTCTTGTGCTTTGCGTGGGGCTCTGCGCGCTTGTGCCTTCTGCGAGGGCCTCGGGCGTTCGCAAGCGAGGCCCCTCGGTGACGGCCAAGGTGACCGAGTGACTCGCTGCAACTTCCCCTCGTGCGGGCCAGGGAGATGGGGGAGCTTTGGGGATGGGGACCTCTGTGACGGGTGGCGGAGAGTGAGCCGAGGACGGGAGGCGGTGGCGGGGCTGGTGAGAGGGGCTACCCGCGTGCTGTGGGGGGGTGGCGCTCTCCGGGATGACTTGGGGGCGCTGGCCCGAGTCCCGACGCGCCCCCGCCGCCTGCTTTTTGAACTTAATCTCCCGGGTCCTTGGTTCGACGTGACCAGCCCAGGGGCGAGGAGGAGCTTCCGGAACCGGTGGACCTTCTCTCCAGGAAGGAGACATGCCTTCGGCGTGGCGGGGACTCGGGAACCGAAGCAGGAAAACTGCGGGAGGGACGGGGATGGGCGGAGGAGACGCGCCCCGAGCCCGGGGCGGGGGGTGCTGCTGGTCCGCCCCCTGCGGATGTCACTAGGCTTGGAAGAGCCAAGGTCCAGCCGCTGTCGTGGTGGTGTCCCGGCAGGCAGGCGTTACAATCCGTGCTCAAGGAGAGGCTGTCCTCCTCTCCTGAGGAACCTTCGCCCTCCCCCCGGAGGGAGAAGGGCGCTTGTAGACTTCGGCGGCGGCTGGGCCGACCCTGGGCTTGGCCTGGTGCTGGCAGGCTCCGGGGGCACCCGTCTAACTGAATGCCGGCCTGTAAGTGTCGATGGCGGGGGAGGGGGAAACTGCCACGGGCTGCGGCTTCACAGCTTCTGTTCCTTTCTCGGCGTATTTACCCAAGGTTCTGGAAGATAATGGCAGGGTGCCGGGAGAGACAGAGGGAGGGAGAGGGAAGGAGGGAATGCTGTGCTACCAGTAATCACCCCTTCTAGAAAACTTAACTGGCTGTAAGTAGTGCCTTGGAATCTGGAAGGAGGGGCAGCTGCAAGTAGTCCTAACAAGCAGCCCGGTGTTTGCCAGTGGAGATGATACTGTCCAAGTAGCAGAATGCTTGCTACCGCAGCCCCCACCCCAGGAGGTGGGAGGACAAGGGTGTGGGAGGGGGAGGTGCCGCCCAACATCTAAGGTAGCCTAAGAGGGCGTGCTTTGCTGTGTGTGTGTGTGTGTGTGTGTGTGTGTGCGCGCGTGTGAGACAAACTTAGTCTGACTGTTGTGAGCAGAGTCTAATTTCAGCCCCTCGATCTTTTCCGCGTATCCTATCAGTTTTGGGAAATGGCTAGTACAGGCCACAGAGCTGAAGGAGGGGGTGGGGGTGGAGGGCTTCTTTCAGTCTGCAGATTTGCGTCTCTTAGGATATAGCCATGAACTTAAAATTCATAGAATTGTAAAATGATGAAGGAAATAAACCCTAATATAGATTGGGTGACGTTAAAAAAATACTTGAAGAATGAGAAAAACTAACCTGGGAAAGACTGAGGGAGGCAAAGGAAGTGCCTGTGCGAAGGCCTCCAGAAAGGAAAGCCATCCTCTCCTGTTAAGAGGATGGGGTGCCTGGGACAGTCTGGCTTCAGCGCTGGCCTGAGAGGGGAGTGGCCTGAGATGAGGTTGGGGACTGAGCAGCAGCAAGATCAGGTAGGTCACGCGGAGGTCACTCTTAGGAGTGTGGGTTTTGAGGCAATTATTCTTAGAATCTGAGGTCTTATTCTAAGTGCAGTGAGAGCCTCTGAAGGGTTTTAAGCGTGGGTTTGACACAATCTCATATATGCTTTTAAACAATTACTGTGGTCGCTCAGTGGAGAGTGAACTGGGAGTTCATTCTGGGCTCCATGCCAGAGTCCAGGTGGTGGTGGCTTAGATTTGGGTGGTAATCCTGGAAATGGGGAGCCAGGGAGGGACTTGAAATAGATTTTGGAGGTTTAACAAGACTTGCTGGCAGTTTGATAGGGGTTGGGGGAAAAGGATTAGGCGTGCCAGATGAAATACAGGATGCCCAGGTAAATGTGAATTTCAGATGAACACTGAATAATTTCTCAGTGTGAGGACATCACCTGCAATATTTGGGAACAAGTTTCATCTGGGAAGTTTTAAACCTACCAATGCAGAGACCCGCCCCAGAGCAAGTCAATCCAACCTCTGTGGGTATGCCGTCTGGGTTGGGAACCTCTAGAAGAGGAAGCCAGGACAGGAGGAAGCTGGTGGCTGCAGGAAGGGAAGAGTCTGAGCCTCTTAACTCCTAGTTTAGGGTGCTGTCACTGAGGAAGTTTTCATGCGCTCTACTCTGGAATTCTGTGGGCGAGTCTTCTACAGATTCGACTCTGTTGAAGTAGTTACTGTTTCACTGAACTTTTTTAAACAACAAAATCTATTGGCAAATGGAGACATTAAAAATGATTTCTCTGAGTGCAGAAAAGTAGATTACTTGGCCGCTGCTGTAGTGTTTTGTTTTTCCCAGCTGTCTTTTCCTTTTCCTCTGATTTTAGTTAAAAATAGGAATCTAAAAGAGAGAGGTGTGCGATGCTGTCCCCCTGCAGGGCCCTTTCATGGCACCCGGTCCAGGCGTCCAGCTTCCAGGCTACTGCCTTCCAGCTTCCTGCCCAGCCAGCGAGGCTCAGTTCTGGGGCTCTAGCTCACTGGTCTCAAAACCGGCCGAACTGACATTTGCAGCCCTGTTTTCCAGCAGAGCCATGGGTTCTGTACAAAGTCAGGCACCTAGCGTGTAAGAAGTGATGCTGTCATATTTCCAGCTGCACTCTTCACAGCTTGCTGGCACTTTCTACACCATGGAGTGGTTGCGAGACTAAAGCTGGGTGATCTGGGGCGTGTTATGAAAGGTCTGAGGCTCTGGTTCCTCCTCCATGAAATGGAGATGGAAATAATACCTACCTGCGTGGGTTTTGCATATTAGATGTGATAAAGCAGGTAAAGTGGTTAGCTCGGATTTAAGTTCCTGATTTGAGAGATCAATTGTTAGCTTTATTTGTGTTACAAATCCTACTGAGGCAGTGCAGCCCTGAAAAGAATCACGTTTTGCAGATGAGGAACAAGAGCTCAGAGTTTAATGAACTTGCCCCAGGTCCCATGGCCCATTCGTGGGGGAGCTGGGTTTGAGAACAGTTTCCTTGACATCACATCTCATATAAGTGATGTCTTCCCCAGTGACTTTGGAAATCGAAGCACGATTAACCCGACAGGAGGGGTTTGGGTCAGGCTATGTGAGTTCCTCTGCCCTCTTCTACCACCTCTGATCACCTCCAGTGCCCCATAATTTTCAAATGACTTTCAAGGGCAGTTTGAACAATGAAGTAACTGAGGTGCCCACTCCTGAAGTGCAACCTGGAATCCAAGTACCACCTTTTCCAGGAAGCCCACCCTGATTTTTGCAGCTAATCACTGCCTCTAACCCTGACATTTTATCTGTACTTGTCCTCTCAGAAAACCAGATTTCCCATTATATAATAGCTACTCATATATATGTGTTTTCTCTTTTGTGGGGCTTTGAACTACATGAGGGTAGGGGCTTTGTAGCTCCCGCCCCGTGTTGAGCACAGGGCCTGTTCCCAAGGACACACAGCAGAGGGGGTGTACAGTGAGAGTGTGCCTGGCTGCCACACTGGGCCACCTTCACTCTGTCTAGGTGTGTTTGCCCTGGTCCTCATTTAGTATCGTGTGGCATTGAGCTATTGCGCATTTTTTGAGTCTGTGCTTGAGTCACAAGAGTGCTGGGAACTGGGGATCGAAAAATACCATTTCTACCCCGCGTGCATTTCTCTCTAGATTGAGAGGGACGTATTAATGATACATCACAGTCTATTTGGATGCAGCTTTGGATTGAAATTTTGGTTTTCACACTCCCGGTTGGGACATCTTGGTACATCACTTAACCTGCCTACTCCACTTTTCTCATCTGTACACTCATGAGAATAGTACCTTCCGCTCCCCACAAGGATGTGGTGAGGATTAATTATAAAAGATATGCAGGCCAAGTGCATTGAGACATCACTGACAGGCCCTTTGTTTCCTTCCCTCTTTCTCCTCCTTTCTCTCCTCCAGTTTGTCCCCCGTTATTGAGATGCCGCACCCCTTCACTCCATCCTTACTGTTCCTTCAGCCACTACCCCAGGGCAGGTCCTATTGCCTCATTTGTGAACTAGTCGAAAGCCTTCAGATTCCCACCCCCACCCCCACCCCCTGCCCCGCCTCCACTTGAGTAATATTCCCAAAGTCTCCCCTTGGGTCCTGTTTCTTTACCTTCTCTGTTGCCTAACATAACCCAGGTCTCTTAGCCGGCTCCTCCTTCTGCCTTGTGGAACTGGTGAGAGTCTCCCTTCCCAGCCGGTGCTTCTCTGCACACAGATCACATTTCCCGCCTTGGTGCTTTGGTTCCAGAAAGAACTCTGCCAATTAGGGCTTGTGCCATTCACGTCCCTGGAGGCTGCTCTGTTCCTTCAGGGCTGCCTCCCATCTACACCTTCTCCAGGATGCCTTCCCTCAGCCCTCAGCCTTCTTCCAGGCCTCGGGTACAGGCTTCTCGGGCACTTGTCACATGCTGCCTTGTACTACAGAGCCTTTACTTTACTTGTCCTGTCTCTGGATTTAAGCTACCTAGGTCGGGCTCTCTCCTGTAGCTTGGAACTTCACATTACCGTTTACATAGATCTTTGAGAAATACTTGTTGACTAAGTAAGATTTGATTTTACCATTTCCGTTAAAGTTGGGAAAACTTTGCTATATTTCCTTGCCATCACTCACGAAGTTGAAGGACGTGGCAGTTTGGGGGAAAAAACAAACAAAGCCATATTACCACATGTGCTAGGCCACGTGTAAGAAAAGAAGGTTTTTATGGAAGAGTTATGCTGGCTGACGGGCACGTCTCTTTGTGTGCTCACGTGGCTCTCCCAGATTTCACTCTCTCTGCTTTCTAAACATTCACAGACTTTATTTGCCCTTCTTTATTTTAAAAGTCTGGCAGGTTTTTCTAGTACTCGTACTGAGTTTCTTTAAATTTACGATCATGATTCTTTTCCCGGTGCTGCTTCATTATTGCCCATCAAAGCATTTACTCCTTGGCTTGGAAATCCCTTTGGAGAAACCAGCTCTGAGGGAACAGGCTCATGCACGTGTTAACTGCAGCCTTGTGGCATTGCTGTCTACTGCAGTGCCTCCTCTCGTGGTCTTCCATGCATCCTATCAAGTCCTACTATATAAATAATAATATGGTTTTTGCAGCTTTGGCCATGTAAAAATTGTAAAATGCCACATGAACACTAAATATCACATCACCCGATGACAGATGTAGTGATGTATTGGCAGAAGCTCTTGTCTCGAACTGAAGCTTGACAGTCTTTACTTTGTGATTTTTCTAAACTGTAAGACATCTTTTTTCTTTGACAACCCTTCTTGAATTTTTTTAAAAGCCATCTCTTGAATGTCTTTCTTTACCCATTCAAACCGTAAATTGGTTCATATAATCTAAACTCGCTAATGGAATGCCCTCGACTCTGTGGCCTTTTCAAGTGTTCTGTCTCAGAATCATCTTCACACAGTGATTTGTGAAGCGAAATGTGTATGATTTCATTTTAGGGGAAACATTAAAAAAAAAAAAAAAGTCCAAGAGAACTTTTAAGGTTTGTCTGCAAAACAGTGACTCACACTCACTTCTGGATATGTGTTTTCTTTCTTCTGTTCTAAAATGTTGTGACAGGAAAAGAACACGTTCTACTTGTATAACATGACGACTGAATCCAATGTTTAAGTTTATAGGGTGAATGGTGTCAGGACCTGAGTGTAAAGGTTGCTGTCCTTTGGATGAGGCTGGGGACCTGGTGCCTTGGTGTGCTTGGAAGTGAGTGACAGGCTGTTTTTGGAGGGCTGCCTTGCCTTTTGATCGTCCTTAGCAGTCCCCGTGACAGCAGACGTCTATTGAGAACTCATTGAGAATTTGGCACTGTTCGTAGTTAGAAGAAAATAAATCTGGATGGTTAACCTATTTCTCTCCTCACCAATTTTTTTCCTCCTGTCAAGATTAGACAGCCTTACCTTTCAGAAGAGCAACAGTTTCCACTCTAATTTTCATTCACAAAGCTCGGAAAAGGGAAGGAGCAGCAGTATTTGTCTGGAGTGAGTGGGGGAGAATTCTTGAAGACTTGACTGTCTAACTCTGACAGTACTGAGTCAAACTTTATACCCAGTGCCTACCACAGTGCCTGACCCATATTTGGTGCTCAATAAATGTGTGTTCAATGAATATTTGTGAGTGAAATGAACCCCCAAAATGGTTGTAGAGCTCCTTTAACTTATGTTCCTTTGTGACCCCTTGTAAAGTACTGGTGGACAAGGCTTTCATACGTGGATCAGTTCTCAGTTTTTAATTTTCATTTACCTTGCATTTGTAGCTTTTCCACATTATAACCTTCTCCTCTGCCTTTCAACCACACACAGGTTTTCTTTGATGTGAGGATTGGAGACAAAGATGTTGGCAGAATTGTGATTGGCCTCTTTGGAAAAGTTGTGCCCAAGACTGTGGAAAATTTTGTCGCTCTGGCAACAGGAGAGGTGTGTCCCAGTTTTATTTCCTTTGTGCACAAATTGGATCTTCCTTCTTCCAAGCCAAGCATAAAGATGTCTTCTGGGAAAATAAGTATTAGTAGGTCAGATGAACCGGAGACATCTTATAATATTTTACTTCATTTTCCTATAAACTATGTATTGTTCAGGCACTCAGTGTCCTTAGGCTTCTAGAAATTGAGAGGAAACAATCAAGTGAAAATGCAAATTGCTCTGTTTTTACTTATTCATGTTAATACTTTACTTCCATAGTTCGTTTATTTACTTATTTATTGATTTGGTCAGTTCATGATAAATTTCTATCAGTAAATATTTTGTATAATTTCCTCATTTTGTCAGTTCCAGATAAACGCTGGGGTTTATCTTTCAGTATGGGTTATATCTACTTGTGTATTCAATTGACATAATCTTTTTAGAAAGGATATGGATATAAAGGAAGCAAATTTCATCGCGTCATCAAAGATTTCATGATTCAAGGAGGAGACTTCACCAATGGAGATGGCACTGGCGGTAACATTGTCTTTTGCATTTTTCCTTTCCTGCTTACCAAACTGAAACCTACAATATATTCACCCAGTATATTGAATTCCCAGGTTTAAGGAAACCTACAATATATTCACCCAGTATATTGAATTCCCAGGTTTAAGGAACAAAATCATAAAGACCACCAAACTAAATCCTTTGGAAGGATAGAGTTTGGGCAGCCAAATCTTGGTAGATATGAATGAGTGAGGCTTCCTAATTTTGAATCTTATTGCTTTGGTGTTCATTATCTTTCCATCGTGGAAGTACATGCATTTAGTAGACTATTTTGCAGTTATGAAAATGCTAGACTGCTAGTATGTAGCAGTACAGAAAGATGTCTGTGATTGGGAGGAAAGGCAGAATATAACACTGCATATGCTGGTGGAAGAAGGCAGGGAAGAGGGGGGCATCCTTCTAGAATGATGAGACTGGTATTTAGGTGGCAGGATTATAGGTGAATTTGCCCTCTTTTGGAAAATTCTTTCATTTTATTGTCAGCTTTTTCAATAATAAAAAATTAAGTATTAGGTGAGTTGTCAAAATTGTAATATAAATTAATTTTATAAAGAAAGTTAAAGTTCTATAAAGTACAAATAATTTATATAGTTTCAGATCACCCGAGTTTACTATTTCTTATTGGGGATCCCAGCTCCCCAGCTCCCTGGACTATTTTCCCTCAGAAATTTAGTGAGTTCTTTTTCTGAATACCCATCACATAGATGACTACACGGAATTTCAATGTATTTCCAATTTAAGATTTTTAATTTAGCAAGTACCAGTTTGGGTGGATATTAAATTGCTGACTTTTAAAAGAAACCTAGGCCATTTTCAATTTTATGTTTATTGCAGTGGTTTATTTATAACAAAATGACTACCATTAAATGCTCGGATTTGTCAGGCACGTCAGGAAGATGACTTTAGTCCTTGCAAAAATGCTGCAAGGTGTGGGGATGCAGCATGGAGCAGGTTACTTGGGTTAATGGGGTGGAAAGGATGCTCAGGGGAGCAATCCCAGCCGCTACAGAGCTGAGACCCACTGGGAAAGCCTCCAGCATGAGGACCGGTCCCCTTGGGACTGGCATCCCCCATCCTGCCCTGGGGCCCAGCAGAAATGATGACTGAGCTTTACTGTGCCTCCTTTTCTACATTTCTCTCTCTCTCTGCCCTCCCTGCCCAGTGTGTGTGTGTGTGCACGTCTTGAGTTAAAATTCTCCGAGTTTGGAAGCTAGGACCTTGTGGATCACTTACTTTAGCCTAGACCCCTCTGTGGACAGAGCTTTCCTGCCAAGTCAGCTCAGACATCATTGACCAACCAGCTAGAAATTGTGCACCTTTGACAGCTACTCTGGTCCTAACCAAGCCAGGATTTTCAGGTTGGCAACGATGGATAAGGAGCCCTGTGAGAGACGTGGAGGTGGGCATGACAGGCACTCAAGGTGTTGAAGGATGCAGCATGTACTTCTCATGGTCTATGTTGTTTTACGGGGAAGATGCGTTCTGCCCTGCCTCTGCTTTGCTAGAACTCCAGCCCACATGCCTGCTTTTGGTTCTTCTGTTCAAGGTTGAACCATTGGGTGCTCCCGATTGCCAACACCCTCCATATCCTGAGAAGCCTTGAAGTCATTGTACCTAATGGCTTCCAGGCTGGCTGCTACTGCTCGTAGTGCAGAGGCAGGAAAGAGCACCTGCTGTAGAGTCGGAAAGTCAGGTGGTCAAGTTCTGTTCTGCTGTTTGCAAGTTTTGTAACCTCTGTTTCCCATTGCAAAATGGGATTACGAATACCTATTCTACATGATTGTTTTAAGAATTAACTAGATTCTAAAGGTGTGTATTCAGTGCTTAGTGCACTCTTGTTGGATGCTGAGGTAGAAGTGACCCAGGACAAGTGCCCTGAACCACAAGGATGGCTCCTCCACTCTTCCATCTGGCTTCACAATGCCACCCTGCCCTTCAGGCCCTTCTCATTTCAGAGTGAATCATTGACCTGCTTGGTCAGGGTTTGGCCCTGGGTTTGAGGCCAGAGGGTATCCTACTATGTTGCGTCATATTTAAGGCTTGTGTTAGGGTGTGTGTTTGTTTCAGTCCCTGGTGCTTTAAGGAGTGAATTTTTTTGCTCTCCTTACTTTTTATGTTTTACCATCTTCCCTCCCATTCTCCACCTCTTATAGGGTCCTATTAACCAATTTTACTAAAACTGTTTGTTTCCCTGTGAAGAATTTACTTTCATATAACATCTGCTGATTCTCCTGTTTTTGGTTTTGTCTCACCAGGTATAAGCATCTATGGTGAGACATTTCCAGATGAGAACTTCAAACTGAAGCATTATGGCATTGGGTGGGTCAGCATGGCCAATGCTGGGCCTGACACCAATGGCTCTCAGTTCTTTATCACCTTGACCAAGCCCTCCTGGTTAGATGGCAAGCATGTGGTATTTGGAAAAGTCATCGATGGAATGGTAACTGGATATATTCTTTTTTTCTTGTTCCAAGCCTTATGTTTATGACGGGAGGGCTTTCAGTGATTTATTTTCATGTTAAAATGTACTTGTTAGAGATCCATATATGCTGCCCGGCCTCTTCAAAGATGAACAAATTATATATGGTACAGCATTTTAATTGTTAGGAACGTTGAGGCAGAAGGTGAGGACCTGACATGGAGAAGTTGAGTACTTAAGTTAATTTATCTCACTACTTGATATAAATGGAAATGCTTTTTAATGTAACCAAGTAAAACCAAGGCCCTGTATATGCATGTAGTGGAATAACTTTCAGCCTTTAAAGGAAGGAAATCCTGTCATATGCTACGGCATGGCTAAACCTTGACAGTGCTATATTAAGTGAAATAAGCCAGTCATAAAAAGACTGTATGATTCCACTTTTATGAGGTATCTAAAGTAGTCAAATACATAGAAACATAAAGTGGAATGGTGGTTGCCAGCGTTTAAGGGGAGGAGGAAATGGGGGGTTGGTGTTCAATGGATATATAATGTTCCAGTGTTGCAAGATGGAAAAGTTCTGCAGGTCAGTTGCACAACAATGTGAATATAGTTAACACTGCTGAACCGTACTCTTAGAAGCAGATAAGATGGTAAATATTATGCTATGTGTTTTTTACCACAATTAAAAATACAGAGGGTGCCAAAAAAATGTATACACATTTTAAGAAAGGAAAAAACTGTATTAAAATGGTAATACTCAATATATATTGATAACAAAAGATGAATACAAGTCATGTGTATACATTTTTTTGGCACCCATGGTATTAATAAAAATCCCAGAGCCCCATGCAGTTCAGTCCAGGTACAAGTCTCCTTCAAAATATAGCAATCAAAATCCTAAAGAGAATTCACATTTATGCTGGTATGTCTCAAAATATATGAAAGGGATCCAATTCATAATCCCTGGGCACACTTCTTAAAATCCCCATTCTTCTCCACTTTCAATGTTTCCTTTCCTTAGCAACTGCCCAAAGTTGCATTCTCAACTCCTGAAATGGCGAATGTAAGGTCTGCCCAACCGATGCCTGAACTATCCTTAACTCCCTTGCCTTCGTCCATATTTCATTTTGTCTTTTTTTCCATGTGTGTTGCTCCCCCTCCCTCATCCAAACACAAATACACCAATCTCATTCATTGCAATTCTTTTGCACCTTCCACCTGCTGTCTTGATTCTACCCAACAAAAGGCCAGGAAATGAGCCCGAGGCGGCCAACTCAGAATCTACTTTACAAGGCAAGGAAGTGTTCTACCTGAGCCATCCAAGATGGAATTCTTGTGAGCAAGGGGGATGGGATGGAAATGGGGCAAACACCTATCACTTAATATATCACTTTATATCCCGTCCCAATAAACGACACGCCTATATTCTCATGAGCCATAAGGGTCATCAAAACAATCAATGCTTAAATAATAATGAATGCCAGCCCTCCTCATGGCTCTTACTGAAATTTGCTTTTGAAATGAGCTAAACATGGGCATGCGTATGTTAAACTAGTCTGGGTTTTTAACCACAGGGTCTAACTAGGTTTAGTTTAAATGTAAACCGATTCATTCAATGAGTATTTTTGAATACAACATCGTGCTGAGCTATAAGAAAACTGAAATTTTGGGTTTTCTTCTTCGGATCGTGGTTTTTCTTCTCGTCCTCTAGATCACATGTCTTATTGACAGCAGCTACTTTCTTCCACCCACTGGCACACCTCCTGGGAGACCTGCTGCCTGGTCTTAGAGGAACAGTCCTTACCATTTTGTGGCTTATAAACTTCTTTGAGAAACTAATGAAAACTATAGACTTTCTCTCCAGAAAAAAAAAAGAAGTGTGTATGTTTCATACAGTTTCAGGGAATTTAGAGAATCTCCTGACTTGCATCCCTTGGTTCTCCCGAGATGACCTGGATGCTTTGTTACCACTGCAGTTTTCTGGACCTCACCTCAGACTTACAGAAGCAGAACCTCCGGAGGTGGGCCACAAATAAGCAGTTTTAAATTGTGACAAAATATCATAGAAATTTCCATTTTAACCATTAAATAAGCATTTTTTTACAAGTGCCACAGGTAATTCAGATGTGGAGCCACGGCTTTAGGTACATATGTGCATGCACACACAGTCTATTTAGAAATCTATATTATTATTAGAAGAATGCTGGCTTTTTATCTTAAATCGACCTAACTCAGCCAGAGGTTGGATTAGTTGACACCATGTGCAAACCACTCAGACACTCCGTTGCCACTTTTGTCTACACCACGGTGGGGTTGGCATTACATTAGCATTAGACCCAACCTATAGGTTAATGGCTTGGGTCAGTTTTAAAATGGGCAAACCCAGAGGTAGCTCCATTTCTAAATCTGATTTCTGGCCTATTTTATTATGCCTAGACCTTATTGTCGGGTGGAGCTGAACTTGACTCAAACTCTATGTTAACTCTTACGTTGGAGTATAACAAGTGAGTAGAAATACCTTTTATTAGAGATCGGTGTTTCCAAAAATATCGGATTTTTTTTTCAGAATATCAAATGCTAATAAAAAGAAGTGAGGAAATACACACAAATGCTCTAATTAGAAAGGGAGAGGGTACATTTTGTTCTGCTACATATACATTTCCTGACTATTCTAAGTTTTCCATAGTTAGCTTGTATGGTTTTTGTAATCATTAAGGAAAAAAAAAAAAGAACAACTTACTTCTCACTTGGGCTTTTAGACTTGGCATTGTTTTCACCTTTTGATGGTCACAGTTGCCGGTCAGAAGTGCATCTCGGGTCTGCTTTTCTCTCACCAGACAGTGGTCCACTCCATAGAACTTCAGGCAACTGATGGGCACGATCGTCCACTCACCGACTGTTCCATCATCAACAGTGGCAAGATCGACGTGAAAACACCCTTTGTGGTTGAGGTCGCTGATTGGTGATGCAACTGGCAGAAAACAAGGAACGTACTCTATCAAGGGTTGTGTGCGTGCGTGTGTGCGTGTCTTTTGAGTCTTCAGAGTTACTGTTTTGCTTTGTCTTTTTACCTTCTTCTGTTTTCCATTCCATATCATAGGAAAGTTATAAAAGCAAGCGCTGAGTTTGCTTTGCATGAATTGCGGTAAGTCACTTGTTTAGGGACTTGGCACAAAAAGACATACCCCTTTCCTTCAATGGTGCTATTTTTATACTAGAAGACTTTGTATTTGCTATTTTCTTTTGAAGAACACAGTCAATTATTTTGCTGAATTAACTACGATCCCCAAGTTAAGTGATGCTGAAGATTTGTCAGAAAAAGCTGGGGAATGAAGTTTATTATTTTATATTTAAACCGAAATTCTTTTCAGGTAAAGGGAGATTTGATTATAATCTGACATATGTCATAGGCACCTTTACCTGATGAAAGGTGCTTTGGTGTTCTCTGTATTAAATACTTTTTATGTAATCAACTCTTTTTGCAAGCCTTTTTTTTAAGTTCTTTAAAAATTAATGTACAAAAATATACACACTCTAATGTTAACAATGAACAGATTAGAGAGGATCCTGTAAGTTAAAATACTATTAGGTTGGTGCAAAAGTAATTGCGGTTTAAAAGGTTAAAAAAAAAATCGCCAAAACCCCAATTACTTTTGCACCAACCTAATAACACAATTGGATAATTTGGAATGGGAATGCATAGAAATGAGGCCCATCCGCATCCCAAGTACTTGAGCTGATTATTCACTACTTTTTACCAAACGAAACCTGTTTAGAAAGTTCCCTTGAGTCCAGTTGTAACTAAAAGGAACTTTTTTTTTTCATTTACATAATAGAGATGAAGAGTCAGGCTGTACTTAAACTGCATGCGGAGGTAAAATCCTGCTGGGGCCTTGTTATAACATACCTGTGCCCGATCTCTGTACACATGGGAGTGGTATCTGTTAGAAAACGGCCTCGTTGCTTCTCCTCCAGGTGCCTTGCAATGAGGGTCAAAAACAGTTCCGTCTCTTGAGCTGTATTCTAAGAAAACTGCTTCAACGAGAGAGGAGGTGAAATGAATATTCTTACTGCTGATGAGGTGTTAATCACTCCCACCTTCTTGGGGAGCAATTAAAAAAAGTTTTTCCAACAAACATGGATTACAGGCCTTTGGTATGGCCGGTACCCGTTCTGAGTTTTGGGGATGCAGCAATGGACAGCAAGAAAGGGGTCTCATGGAGCTGACATTCTAGTATGAAGGCAGAATAAATAAGGTAACCAATGAAAAGGGTGATGAGCGCTGCGAAGAAAATAGACCCGTGTTTGCCGGAGAGGCTGGGAGGCGCATCCTGCTCCCCGGCCAAGGAAGGCCTCCTGAGGGGACATGCGGGGACATGCAAGCTACGGCCTGAAGAAGAAAGAGTAAGCATTGCTCAGATCTGCCACATGGGCCTTCCAGGCAGAGAGAGAAGAGAAAGTATGAGGGTCCCAAGGTGAGAAGGAGTGGGTTCCAGGACAGAATAAGCCAGCACGTGGGAGCCTGAGAGGTCAGAGAAGTAAGGCTGAGACGGGATCATTTTGGGTCTGGGGAGCCAGGGGAGGTTCTTTTATTCACAGTACACTATCTGTTTAAGCTGTGGAGGGGCATGATGTGGTCTGCCCTTGAGAAAGATTATTTTGTCTGCTATGAGGAGAATTTTCATAGAGGGAGCTAACGTACCTATCAAGAAACTCAATTCATATCCTGTGAAGTCCCACTCCTGGGAATTTGCTGTAGCAAGTGATTTCAAATTGTAATGGGCATCATTGTTTTAGTCAGTCCAGCATCCAGTCCCCCACGTTCTGGGATGGCTGCCCATTTTCTTTGAGGAATCACACCATTCCCTCCAGCATTTCTTGTGTTTAGGGTAGGCTGACCCTACGGAATCGTACACACCTGGCCTGGCCAACGCATTCGTTAACTCACTTGATAAATATCTGCTGGGTGCTGGATAGAGCTGCAGCGTTGGACCTCATGGTTCCACGGAAGCAGACGTAATTCACACATACACCACAGGGATATATAGCAGAGCAAAAGGGAGTAGTGAGCCTATGAAAAGGAACAGAGCAGGGAGAGAGGATAGAGAGTGATGAGGTGGTCAGGGAAGTCCCTCAGTGTGGACTGAAGGAAGGGTTCAAGGGGCAGCAGACAGTCCAGTGTGCATCAGCAGGGTGGTGCGGAGTGAGCAGGGAGAGGGAGCAGGGACGTCCTGGGGGCCAACCAGAACATGACATTCCCCCGGTCCCCCCGGTGACTGGCTCAGGGAGAGGCGTTTGACCCCATTCGTGTTGGTGAGCTTCAACTGTGGGACTTCTGCTGGAGATATTAGGAAAGAGCTGCTGTCTTTCATCTGGGAGGATCTAAAGGCGCAGGCCCAAGAAGAAAAGCAGCACAGAGGGAAGCTGGTCCGGGAGACAGAAGGATGGATTCCTGTAGACACCACTGAGCCCCTGAGTCCAGCCATGCCTGAAGCCAGTTTCCACCCGTAGCTTTTTAGCTATGCAAGCTAATACATTTCCTTTTTTGCTTAAGCCAGAGTGAATTGATGTTTTTTTCATGACTTGCAACCTGAAGTCTTTGTCTAATACGAAAATATTGAAAAAGTTTTATGTATAAAAGATGTGAATTGCAGAATAAATTATGATAGCAAAATACTGGAAGCAACTTGACTGTCCCAAAATGGTTATAAAACATACATCCCGTAACAGAGTAGCATGCATTCATTAGGATATGCTACAAAACTTGAGTAGCATGAGAAAATGGTTGTTTTCAAGATAAAAGTAGAAATTCTGTATGCAGCATGCTCTCAATTGTGTAAATACAGACTGATAAAGCAAATGCAACACATGTAAACTGACATAAAGCAAAAGCAAACGGTGGCATTTGTTTTTCAACTTTTACGTGTATGTCGTTGACTTTTTTCAGCCTTCCAATATTTCTCTAGGGTGCATTTCTTTTGAACAATTCGAAAAAGAAAGCATATTTGAAAATTTTAAGGTAACGTGGGAAGCAATTGGAAACAAATGTCTTCTTAGACCTATGAAGTGCCTGGAGGCTTGAATGTCAAAGGGCACCGAAGCCACTGATACCCCCCATGCCCACGGTCTTGTACTTTACACCCGTATGGGCCACCTAGTTTTTTCAGTAGTATGAGCACGACATCTCGCTAGCGACAAATCAAAAAGTGGTTCATTTGCAAAGTGCTGATATTCTGAGACCACTAGCACACAGGTAGTAAAATGCTGGGCTGTCTATTATATCAGATGACCAAACAGCTACCCCCGGGTAAAGGCGTTTTATTTCTCGTACACTGAGGGTCAGGCCTCATACTGAAAACATCAGCAAACTGATGACTTGTAGGGTAGATGACTTGTAGGGTGAATTGATTAGATATTGCTAAATAAATACATTAATTAGTCCCCTCTCTAGTGTGTGTTCCTTCTTTCTACCCCCTCCACCTCCACTCATCATGACATGACTATACACTATTGCTTTACAAAACGTCTCTGCTTTTTGCAAAAGCTTTTGAAATGAACAGTTCACTGTTTTGCCAATTGTGCTGCTAAAAGGACACAGATGTCGGCAAGGGCACGTGTGAAATCGGGGAAATCACACTGGCCACCACCACCATCATGCCCAAATTATTACAATTTCGTCTTGAGTCACTTTAATAAACAGTTTAAACCATTTTGGTATCCTTAGCCATAAGTTGTTAGGCTAAATGCTAATATAGCTCATTTTCTGGATCATTGAATAAGAATTTAGTAACGTTTATTCTTGGGTTAGATGAATTAGAATGACACTTTGAAAATTACTGTCCAGTCCATTTCTGATGAATTCGTAGGTTTTGACAAGAACTCACCAACTACATTTTTTTAGTTCAGCCGTTTTGAGTTACATCGAGACAAAAACATGGGAAGGATTTTATAGCAGGAAAAGGATTTGTTTTTGTTTTTCAACATTCCTATAATTCAGACAGCTGAAGAAATCTTTGATCTGGAAGACTTGGAAATTCAAAGACTCCTCAAGGCACTTTTCTTTTTTCTTTTTTTTAATTAAGAGAGAGTAAAAACAGTATCTGTAATGGAAAATTTTGGTGCTGTTAAGTACATAACAGCTTTTACTTAAGTCTGTAATTCATCTTGTAAATTTAAGATTTTTGGCCAAGCGTTAAGTCTTAGGTGCAATACAACATAACCTATTTGGAGATTTGCTAGTGTTATTGATATTCTAGAGCAATGGAAAAACAACAGGCATTAATGTAGAATCAGAATGACTAGTTACAGGAGTCCTGTCTTTAAAAAAAAAAAAAAGTCCATCCATCTGTCAAATATTGAATCAAAATGCATTACAGAATACACAAATGAAGTTTTAATTCCATCGCTAGTTCCATCAGAATGCTCGGGAATCACAAATTTGGAGGGTTTGGAGAGGAGCAACATGCCAAAATCCCTTCAGCTGCCTATTTCTGACGTTTAACTAGGAGTCATATAAGTTTCCACTAATTTTTCAGAGGATGTGAAGAACTTTCTTCCTGAAGCACACTGGGCTTTGAAAGTGCTATGAAAACCATAGTTGCCGTCTGTCCTAGGTGGTAAATATGTCCTGTTATTTGGATAGGTATCTCAATTTGAAAACTTGAACCTTTTTCTTCCAATCTGGACATTAAAGACAAGTCTGCTTCCTGTGCCTCTTCTGGACCAGCACTGTGACAATACCCCGAGGAAAGGAATAAAGCTGGTCAGCCTGGAGCAGAAAACTCAAGGCTGGATTTAACCCCATCATCCCGGAAGTACAGTTCTCTTACAAAGACCTCGGAACTTTTGATTTGGCCCCAAGCCTTGTACCAGCGGCTCTCTCTGCCTTGCAAGCCTCCCCCACCCCTGCTGCTCCCAGCCATCCTTCAGGACTCAGCACGTGGCCTCCCTCAGCGAGCCTTCACTGGAAACTTCCTCACACCAGTTCTTACTGCTTCCTGGGTGTCTCCCATCTCCTCCTTGGACAGGAATCCTCTAGGTCAAGGATTAGATCTTATTTCTAATCTACCCCTGGACAGTGTTTCACGCCTAACTGCTGCTCAATAATTATGTTTGCAATTCACCAAAAAGAGCGTCTACATTTATACTATGAGATACTTAAAAATCTCTCAGGACTTAATAAAGATGATTAAACATTGACATTTGCCTTTCAACTGTTTCTACACTTTTTCAAAGACTGTTATCTTTCTAAACAATAAACTTTTCCTCTTTATTTTTGGAGTTGAGGTGCGAAGGGCACGATAGAAGTAGAACTGGCAAAACTGAGGTGAGTGGCAAACAGGAAGAGGAAAGGCCCAGGTGACGTGAGGCTTGAGTGAGTGTCTGTGGTGGATGGTAACTGGCTTTGGTGTCCTGCCTTGGTTGTAAGTGTGGCCTGCTGCTGGCAGTTGATAGACGCTCAGCCCTGAGTTGAACAGTTTAGATTTGACCTGAGAAGTGATGGGACACCATTCTCTTTAGTCTTAGATACTGTGGAAGTCATGGCAACCACTTACATTTGAATCCTCTTTGGCGGGATGATTTATGTGGCCTTCCTGGGGCTCAATGAAGAAACTGTGTACGATTACAATGCTTACCACTTGTCAACTCAGTCAGGTAGCAATATGATATGCTTTGACTGCGGTCAGAGTCACAGGTTTGCTTTCGGGGTTTTGCTTTGCTCCTGGCTACAGAGCATGTTCCTGACCTTCATGAGCTGAGCAGGAAGTTCCAGATAATTCAGCACACATCTATTACCACAACGGGAAAAGTCTAGATTAGTTTCCTTCTGCTGGTGGGTCAGTGGCTTCCAATTTCACCTTTAAACAACTGCAGACATAACTAGCAAATGAAGAGTCAAAGTGTCTGAACTGGAGGAGAACAAAGCCCCGAAAGGATTTCTCCCACAACCTGGAGTTCCCTGAAATGAGGGGTCTTGTCTTAGTTCAGGCTGTTACAACAAAACACCACAGCCTGGGTGGCTTATGAACAACACAAATGTATTTCTCACCGTTTTGGAGGCTGAGATCCAAGATGAAGGCACAGGTAGATTTGGGGTCTGGTGAGTACTTTCTTCCTGGTTCACAGACTGCCATTTTCCCACTGTGTCCTGACATGACAGAAGGGGCAAGGAAATTCCCTGCCCTCATGACCTAATCACATCCTTAAGGCCCATCTCCAAATACTATCACATTGGGGATTAGGTTTCAACCTATGAATTTTGGGGGGACACAAACATTCAGTCAATAGCAGGTCCCAACCTCCCATACCCAATGAATGGCACTACCATCCACCCAATTATTCAAGCCAAAAACCCATTCTGGACTTTTCTCCCTTATTTTACCTCCCACCTCCAAGTCCATCAGCAAATCCACTGCTAGCTCTGCAAATGCATCTTGAATATGTCTCATCCTCTCCACTGCTACCACCCTAAACCAGAAGGTCACCTCTCACCCAGATTATTGAAGTGGCCTCCTAACAGTCGCTCTGCTTTCAGGTCCTGCACCCATCCAGTCCATTCTCCATAAGCAGTCAGGGTGATCTTTTAAAGATAAATCAGACCAAGTGTGATAAATCATATATGTTAGCCTAAATTGCATATTATTTGCTGATGCGTGAGAGCCCTTTGGAGGGTTTTCTTTTAAATTCACGTTTTAAAAAATTTCATGCCTACTAAAGAAAAATAAATGAATGTAAAAATAAAATAAATAATTACTTGTCAATTATACGTCAATAAAGCTGGGGGGAAATAAAATTATCAAATCATAGCCCTCCTGTGTAAAACCCATCAGTGGTTTTCCATGGCATGTAGGCTATATGCCAATCTCTTGAGGGCCAGCTCCAGAGGTGAACCCTGTGGGGTCTGGCCCCGAGCCCCTCACTATCCTCCACACTCACCAGGTTTCTTTGGGGACCTTGACTGCAGCTCTGTCCTGATTCAGGGCTTTGGAACCTGCTGATGTCTCTGCAACACCGTCCTTCTTCCCCCACCCTTTGCCCGGATAATTCCTCCAACATCCTTTAGATGTCAACTTCAATGTCACTACCTCCGAGAAGGTTCCTGGTCTGCCCAAATCTTTCCTGCACTTCACACAAGTAAACCCTATTTTTCCTTCATAGCACTTAGACTTTATAATTACAAATTTTGGGGCTATTTATCTATCCAATATCATATTATTCTGTAAGTTCCATGAAGGCAGGATTCTAGTTTCCTCCAATTCAAATTTAGAAAGATACCAAAAATTTACAAAGACACCGTCTTGCCTTCTGGGATAAATTACCATTATAACCAGATTTAAAGGTTCATTTTAAAGAAGACAATTTCTAAGTGTACGTTTCTTATCCTTTACTACATTTTACACATCTCGTTGGCTCTGTTGAGTTGCTGGTAGGTTTGACTGTTGTCTTACAGGTGTCATCAGGCTTCTATAGTAACCATTCTGGCCTGGTTTGTTTTTGTGCCTGTATTGAACGGTTTGTTTGTTTATTTGTTTTTAAGTTTAAACGTTTACATATATGCAACATGAAAATAATTTGAAATGCCCTAGGGTTGTGGGGCATTAATCCTCAAACTTAATCCTGCCTCCGAATTACCTAGAGAGCTTGTCAGGATTCCAGGCCCCTCTCAGGGTATCAGAGTCTGTAAGTCTCGGGCAAGGCCTAAGATTGTATTTCTATGCAGTTCGTGGGTGATACTGACGCTGATGGTCCAGGGTCCAAACTTCAAAAACTACTGCCCCGGGATGTCACACAACCATGGTTTGCAATCACTGAATTAGCTTCTTCATTTGCAAAGAAGGATAGATATATTAGAAATCATTCAAGTGTGTAGTGACCACATTACTACTCTGTATCAAACTGGTAAGCAAACTGTAGAAAATCCCTATTTTCAGAACAATCAGGATATAATGAATCACTGCAGTAATCTGGGAAGATGTCAGCAAATCCAGATTGCAAGGTCATGTGCCTACCCTCTACACATTTATGAAGCCCCTGTTGTGGCAGCACTGAGTGGGTGACAGGCACACAGGCGGCCGGCCATCTCCTCCTTCAGCAGTGGGTCCTGCCATCTACTCTGGCCTGCCCTGGAGAAACAGTGTCAGACGCTGCCCCTGCTTTTGTGAGGGAAGACAGATAGTAAACAAATAAACAAACAGGATGATTTCAGATGGTGCTGATGCAGGAAGTTTGCTATGATACAATAACGGTGCCGAGTGGGAGTTGGGAGATGGGGTGTCCGAGGAGGGGCTCTTTGAGGAGGTGACATTCAGGCTGAGTCCTAAGGGGTGAGAATGACCAGTTTTCTGAAGAGAAGCAAAAGGGCTGGAGGGTGGACCAACCATTGGCAAGTCCTGCGAACCGAAGGGTCAGGATCGCCAGGAAGATAAGTACCAGCAAGAGGAGTGCGAAGGAACTTGGAGAGGGCAGTGGCAATGGAAGCTCCTGGAGGGTTTTGAGCAAGAGAGGGACGTGATCTGATGGACATTTACGAAAGATGGCTCTGGCTCTTGTGTGGAGCATGAACCAGAGTCAACATGGAAGCCGAGAGACCTGGGGGGAGGCTACAGCTGAGAGCAGCAAACTTGGTTTAATCAAGAGAAATGGGAAAGCGCGGAACAATTGTTAATGTGCAGAAAGACTAGCAACGTTGCAGTATTAGTTCTTTCCCACTTGAGTATCCATGGGTGGTTCAAACACGTGCATAAATACAAACAGGTCTGACATGAGGCTGACGGGGAGTGGATTAGCCCGAGCTTTGCGGATGAAGGGTTCAAATCCTGATCCCCTTTGTTAACTGGTGGCCTTGGTCAAGCTATTGTGCTTTTGTCTCACCTTCAATTTTCCTCACTGGAATCATAAGAATACTTACCTCATAAAGATGCTGTGAGGCTTCACTGTGAACAATCTGTGAACAGAATTTCGCCCAGTACCTCTTGGCCCCCAAATTGGTGCGCAATCACTTTAGCTACGTATTAATTATTCACCTCTCTGATCTTCAATTTGTTCTTCAATAAAAGGTCGTAAAACTTTATAAAGTTATAATGGAATAAAGTGTGAAAAGCCCTGGTCCAACAACACGGGGCACCCAGGAGGAGCTCAGGATGCAGGAGGATCTAAATGAACAGAATATCAAAACTGGAGACACTATGACCGATGTCAGGTAATGAAGACAGAAAATGGTTCACGTTTTATAGGGCACTTCTACAATTATACTCCTAGGATATAAAACAAATTTTTTCTCTAGTAAATTGGATGTACTCTGATGGCTTAATATTTCAACGTACCCTCCATCCCCTCCCACAAAAATAGATGCCTTTTCACCCTCAGCAGAATCCCGACTGTCACTATATATCTGCGTGGACAAAAATGTTGCAGGAATTTCAGTTTTAAGTTAAGTGTCTGCTATTTCCCTGGGTTTCCGCTACTGAATTCAAAATCTGTTTTATCAAAGATGAAAACCAAAAGAAAGCCAACCTGAAAATGATTGTTTCTAAGCTAAATAGACTGGAGAAGGTAGCCTTAATCACTGAACTTTATATCCAATGCAGTTAAACAGACCTTCCCACTAAATGGCCAAAAATTCTAGAAAGCAAGGACAATGCCTCTATTCTTTAGGTGACTAACAGTGCCTTAATCCAGTGAGGGAACTCAAGTGCATTTCATTGGATGAGTGGATGAATAAATGCATATATATTCATATAGTGTGTCAAATTAAGAACACTAGTCAAACTTGTTGGTCATCCTTACGGCCATGATCTGAATGTCTGTGCCCCCTCCCCACCTTCAAATGTTGAAACTTACTCCCCAGCGTGATGGTATTTAGAGTTGGGGCCTTTGGAAGGTGGTGAGGGATTAGTGCCTTTATAAAGGCGGCCCCACAAAGATCCCTTGCCCCTTTTGTACCATGTGAGGACAGTGGAAAGAGAGCCCTTCACCAGATACCGAATGTGTCAGTACCTTTATTTTGGACTTCTCAGTCTCCAGGACTGTGAGAAATAAATGTGTGTTGTTTATAAGTCACTCAGTCTATGGCATTTCTGTTACAGCAGCTAGGATGGCCTAAGGCAAGTCTCTCTCTGAGGCCACCTGCAATACCTTGAGAGTTGAATCTATGTTCTCTTGATAGTGGGTTCTGCAGGAGGTATGAAAGTCAATAATGATTAAAGAAGGCAGTTCACAAACCCCCTCCCTCAAATAGTGGTTCCTAACATTGGTGTGTGTCCGAATCAATGGGTAGTTAGTCTTTCTAACTATCCAAGGACAGGCCCCCACCCAATTATTGATTTGAGTTCTAGGTAATTCTGATGCACAGCTCTGGTTCAGAATGATTGTTTTAGAATCCTAGACTTTGCCAAGGACAGGAAAATATTACCTGGGATGTGTGCCAACACTCTTCCTGCACCCTTGGTCACTATCACCAATTAGTGGTCATTACATCCTAACTCACTGAGCCAACACTCATTCAAAATCCTTTTTGTAAAAAAGCTTTCTTATGAAAATTGTGGTAAAATATACATGACATAAACTTTACCATTTTAAACCACTTTTAAGTGCACAGTTCCAATGGCATTAAGTACACTCACACTGTTATGCAACCGTCACCATCATCCAGCTCTGCAACTTTTTCTTCTTCCCCAACTGAAACAAACGGAACACCACTTTCCCATTCCCCCCACCCCCAGCCTCTGGCAACCACCATTCTCCTTCTGCTGACTATTCTAGGGACCTCATATAAGTGGAGTCATACAGCAGTTGTCCTTTTGTGACTGGCTTATTTGACTTAGCAGAATGTCTTCAAGGTTGATCCATGTTGTAGCATGTATCAGGATTTCCTTCCTTTTAAGTCAATAATATTCTATTGTGTGTATACACCACATTTTGTTTATCTATTCATTCATCGATGGACACCTGGGTTGCTTCCACCTCTTGTCTATTCTGAATAATGCTGCCAAGAACTTGGGTGTACAAATATGTTTGAGTCCCTGCTTTCATTTCTTTTGGATATGTGTCCAGAAGTGGAATTGCTAGATCATAGGGTAATTTTGTTTAATTTATTGAATATCTGCTATAGCATTTTCCACAGAAGCTGCAACATTTTGCACTCCCACCAGCCATGTATAAGGGTTTGAATGTATCCACTCGTTGCCAACTTATTTTCTATTTTTTTTTTTGTTTTTTTGATAGTTGCCACTCTAATGGGTGTATCAGAATCCTTAATAGAGTACTTCAGGCAGCCATTATCAATAGATCAAAGGTGAGAAGACAAAAACTATTTGCTATTTCTAAACTGAGATCCTGAGATTTCTACACTTTTCAAAGCGAAATGACTAGAGGACTTACCAGGCAGCGAATGTTTGGTGTTATTGGGGTTGTATACATGGCTCACTGTTTGAAATGGGACAGGGGAGTTAGAAAGGACACCAGGAGAAAGAAAGGAACCCAGGGCTGCCAGTATATAAAATGGCCAGGCGAGGGAGGTGAGACCTGAGGGAGGCTCTGCATAAAATAGCACCAGGAGCCAAGATGAGATCAGTCTCAGGCAAGTCTCCACATCCAAGAACTAGGGGGTTGGAGGAGTGAGAGCTGTCCCCACATCCTGGCTTAAGTGGTAATGGGATTTCTTTCACTTATTCTGTTTTCTTCCCTTTACTCTTTACTTCTCTATTGCCTATGAATCCATGCTTTGAAACATCTATGTTTTGTAAAAAAGGGGAAAAAGGAACGTTATTTGCTTGCATGTGGATGAAATCTCTCTGGAAGTAAACTAAGTACAGTGGTTGCCTGTGGGAGGGGAATTGGGAATATAGGAGACAGGGTGGGAGATTTTTCTTTCTGATATATCCTTTTATTAAATTTTCAACTCTGGAAATATATTCCATCATCTTACCAATGTGCATTCCTGAGCTTGAGAGACCAAGTTCCATCTCCTTCCCAGACTCCCTTGAAGCTGCGGATTGAGAATAAGTTTCTGACAATTGGACTTTCATGGGATATGGAGTGGAAGATGGAAGTGGGTGAATACCACCTTCCTGCTGCTTTGGGCTGTGATTGCTGGCAAGCATGGCCATGGGTGTTGAAAGTCAATTATGGAGTCGGTCATGGCACTGGTCACTCTGTCCCAGTGCCCAGTCACGAGCTTCCTGGGCACTCAGTTACTTCCTGATCCTAAGTGCTGATCCTGGATTGCAGCTACAGTGGTAATTTTCACCTTAGTAGCTCCAGTAGCAGCCTCCTGACTTCCTGAATTCCTGCTTAAGGCAGAAGCTGTACCTCCCCTGGCACGTGGGTCCTGGAGGTTGCTGGGATGTTCTGGAAGTCATTCCTGGACACCCACCAGGAGCTCACTCCCCTCATCCTTCGAAAGATTCTGTACGTACTCAGTTTCTTATTATTCCACTCTCCTTAAAACACCTACTGTGGTTTCTATTTCCTGTAATGGAATTGAAATGGAATATAAAATTATATATCAAACATTTACATAAAAATATGAATGTCATCACTAAGATAAAAAAATAATTATCAAAAAAACATTTTTTGAGTAGTGTGCCACCAAAGATTCTTGGTCTTTTTTTTTAAAATTCTTACTATTTTGGTGAATCCTAACTATTTAATGAGGATATTGGCTTCATAGATGAGGTAATTAACACTCACCTGGTCAGATTAGAAATAAATGTCTGTGTGAATCTGTGAGAAGTTGTATGTGTATGTGTGTGTGTGTGTGTGTGTGTGTGTGTGTGTGTGTGTAAAGAGACAAGACACAATTTGTGTTTCCAATAAAATCTTAGGAGCTGAAGACAATTCAAATATTTCTTGTTCTCTGTTTTTATTTAACTCAAAATAGCTAATAACAAAAAACATTAAAAAAATATCTTCAACACTTGACTATTCAGTTATTTTTGGTTGATGACACTTGATTTAGTTCTAGTTTCCAACATGTAGTAACACATCTATCATAAATACATCTCTGAAAGTTTGTAGCCGGCTTTAAACTTGTATAATTATATCCTAATCAAATAACATGATTCAGTAATTAGTTTTGAATCTAATTCTCCCACAGAAGCTTATTAAAACTAATAACCATAAATAGGCTACCTATTAATTAGTTTTCAATGAAATGCCCAAATACAGCACATACATACAGGTTGCATATATATATATATGCTTGTATCCTCTACTACTAAAAATATGAATGTAAAATGTACAGTGGAGTCATACCATAAACACATTTAACTTACATTAATTCAACATGAGGTCCGTGAAAAGGAAACAATAAGGAAAACTAACAGTGGCAATACCACCTATTCAATGAATGGACGCCCTTGAGTAAACCAAGTTGAGTGTTGACAATGTCAGTGCACGTTCTGTCTCTGAGAGGGCAGCATCTTCAGGGGTAAGTGTGATTCTAGTGTTTGAAGTATGTGTTTTTTTTAATACAAAATAGCCCCTAAACAAATCCCAACAGCTTCAATTGGTCTTCAACCAAAGAAACAGTCATTTCTTCCAACGCTGGAGGAAAAACTGGCTGTGGTAGATGGACAGATTTCCAACATAGAGCCTTTCTACAGGGCTTTCAAGGACAATCTTCATACCCCATTGTATCTCATGTACCGACATTAGACGCTAACCCCTGGGTATGATGCAACTCCACTATAATGTAAATTAAAATGCCATGATTTAAAAAGTGCCCAAATATTGCCAGCATAATTTAATTTCCAGTTTAGTTCCTTCCTCACATTTAGCAGTGTGTGTTTCTGGAACACACTCCTGGTGCCAGCACTTCAGAATATATCTATCACTGGCTGAGAAAAAAATCTCATAATGAAAAGATTAGTGTGTCATGAACTCTGAACAAAAAAAAGCTACCAAAGTTGATCAGTCTCGGTATGATTCAGGATAAGATTTTCAATTAGCCAGTGATGCGAGTGAAGGCGAGAGTCCCTTGTTTTGTCACACGCGGTGCTCCCCGGGATCCTTCTGTAGTCTCCTTTTCGTGGGTTTCTAAATTGGCAGCTACGTTCTACTTCTTAAACACTTGGCCTTAACCTCAGCACCGCCCTGGTTCAGTTTCTATTTTTAAAAGCACCATTCTAATGGAAATGTCCCTGCCCTGAATTAAGCTGGGACTGTGAATTTTACCACTAGCTAGAGCTGTTATGTCATAGAGTTTAGGTTAATTTGGTAGCTATCGATTTCCTTGACTGCAACTTTGAGACTTGCTTCAGCTTCTTCTGGCCATGGAGGATTTCTACCTGGGCTGTAGATGAGGGTAAAATATCCCACGGAGAACTCCTTCAATAACCACATTTGGAAAATCTGAAAAACAAAAGGAAAAGTGCATTTCTTCTGTGCATCAGTGAAATAGCATCGCATTTTGCAGAATGTAACAAGGGTGACTTAGGAACCTGCATCGCTATGCAGTTTGCCCTGGTTTCGAAGGAGCTATCCGTCATGCTGCTCCAGCTGGAAGCCACTTGAGTGTACCACCGGGTGCTGCAGGAATGCACAGCCAGATTTGTAGCTTATTGATTTAAGGGATGTTCTACTAGTTAATGCTGCTAGGTCCCAGCTCTTTATCTGAATGTTTTCTCACAAGGAAGATGGATTACACCAGCAATTCAATTTCTAACAAAATCTCAATATACTTGAAGGAATTCCAAGATTTCTACTGGGAATACTTTGCTGCAGTTTTTCCATTGTGGTTTACAGCACAGCGTTTCGTCCAAGTGGTCTTGAGAGTGCTTGTTCTATTACAGCAGCTTCCGGACAGCCTTTAAGACAGGGGCCTGTCTTCCTAACATAAAAGAGCAAATTTCCGACAAAAGCCATCCTGTCACATTTGAAAAATCAGCTTCATGTTTATAGGAGATACAAAGAAAACCCAGAGCTGTAGGGTATGTTGTACCACGTTCCAGTTATCAGGGCAGGTAAAATGTGAGTGTGTAACTGGAACAGGGGAACCAATCTTCACATGGCTCAGGAGTTTATTTTCTAAACTTGAATCTGCAAATAATTATGTCCAAGATTTATGCGAAAGCCAACCACTTGAAATAAATATAGTTATTATAAGGAAATTAAGTGGTTTGGTACTTTAGGACCGAAAAAAAAAAAAGTCCATTTATTTATCCAACCTGTCTAGAGTACCTACCACGTAAAACCACTTACAAGGGGAGTGGATCTCATCAGGGAGGCAGGAAGGCTCTTGGAGACGAAGATTAAGAAGAGAGACCTAACCAGGTGGAAAGTCTGCGAAGGTGGCAGCCTGGAGGGTTCAAAGACCTAACTAGGAGCAAGACACCTGTGAGGTGCCTGAGGGCAGGGGGCCAATTCAAGCCTGGTAAGAACAGACAGGATTTCTAGCTTTATCTGAAAAGCAATGAGAAGCTATGGAAGGATTTTAAGCAGAGTAAGACAGAACTGAATTGTGTTTTGAAAGGATGGCTCTGGCAGCCATTCAGAGAGTAGACTGGAGCAAGTTCAAAGTGGTGATGGATTCGATGTAACTGGTGAAAGACTTCATAATAGTACCTACCTAATAGGTTGTTGTAAAAAGCGATGAATGAAACAAAGTGCTTGGACCTGAGTTTGGCACGTGGTAAGTACCAGCTACTATTACGTAGCAAGTACCAGCTAATCACTAGGAACATAAGTAAATTACATGCTAGTCAGGAAGACAAGCAAATGAATAAACAAAATGTTTTAAAAATATCTCCAATACATGAGTATTCAGTTACTTTGGTTGATGACACTTGATTTCGTAGTTTTGCTTTTATCCAACATGAATGCATAACACATATCTTTAGAAGTTTACAATAGGACTGACGCCTGTATATGTATTTAGATCCCAATCAAAACTAACAATTTAGTTAATTCTTAATGTATTGAGTTACTGATGTTAAATGTATTGAATTCGTTCTAAATGTATTGAAACCAATAGCCATAAATGAACCTGCTGATTAATTTCCAATAAAATGCCCAAATAGGACATGTTACATACATTAGCATATACGCATTTATCCTTTGCCACCCCAAATATAAGTCTATTGGAAGGTTAGTGAAATTACATCATAAGCATATTTAGCTTAAGTGGATTCAAATAAGTTCAGCAAAAAAGGAAAAAAAACGTTAATTATTGGGTAATTCTGTAGTACTGCAATAGGTCAAGCAGTGGTTTAAGGGCAAAGAAAAAAATAAAGCAGGGCTTGGGGTTAGAGAGTGACAAGGAAGGGCAGGTGAGGGGGGACCTTGTGCAGAGGGGCCATTTGAATGATGTGGCATAGCAGCCAGCTGTGAGTGTGTCTGAGCAAAGGGCATTCCTGGCAGAGGGAACAGTACATACATACGTACCAGGCCCTGTATTCAAGTGCTGAGCATATGGCAGATACTAGAGATTTAGAGGGTGAACAAAACAGAAAGACAAAAGGGAACAAAGTTTGTGATCATTGATACAAAGGAAACAAATATAGTCCTCTGACAAAAGTGAATGGAGTACAGGTATTTTATAACAAGGTCCATCAATTAGTGACCAATGAGGAGATAATCAGAGGTCTTCTTTTTTTCCCCCCCGACTATTTCACTCCTCTAAACTGTGGATTTCGGCTTCATCATACATATGATTTAATACAATGTCCATTATTGCTTGAATTCCTCAGAAAATGGCCCTTGCCTTGGTTTCCCATTGATGCGGAGGAATGTGATTTCAGATAGGTTTTGGGGTTATTTTGGTTGGTTTTCATTTATTTTATAAACATTTATTATGAACCTTTAAAAAAAAAGGGCATGGCGTGTAAGGGCTCGTGGAGGCTCCTTGAGAGAAGAGTAGGCGGAGGCTCTTGGAAGTCGCACGTGAGAGATGAGAGAACCAGTGATGTATGGGGACAGAAAGAGTGTTCAAGGAGAAAGAAACAGCAAGTGCCCTGAGGGAGAAAGGAGTTCAGCTCATGTGAGGCCCAGAAAGAAGTCCAGTGAGGCTAGAGCAGAGTGTGGGAGGGGTCTCAGGAGGAACGTGAGCCAGGACGAGACCACCGAGGGCCTTGGAACATAGTGACAGTGTGGAGCTGCCAGAGAAAGTTGGGATGGAAATGCAATCTTGTGACTCAGCTGTCTACACAAGGTAATCAAGGCCACCACCAAGGAGGAGATTATTCAAAAGAAAGTGTCATCAGAAAAGGGGAGGGTCTATGACAGCCTTCAGGTAAGCTGCCAGAGATTGGAAGAGAAGTGGGAAAGCCAAGGGGAGACGGTGCCGGAGGAGGAGAAAGGGGTCAACAGTGGCTAAAACTGATGAGAGAGAAGTAAGACGAGGACTGAAAAATGTCCATAGAGTTTAGCCACATTGCAATCGCTGGGGACCTTGGCAGTAGTTGTTTTGAATTTCCCAGAAAAATCAAAACAAAGGACAAAAAGCCTAGACTAAGAGAATAGTATTTGATTATTATATTAGCATTTTATAAGAGGATGATGTTCAATTGTTAGAACTTTAAAGACAGACACTCCTCTGGTTTTGTGACGGTCAGTATATCTGTGAAGGTATTTCCATATTCATAGCCATATCCTCTGCAAGAGTAACCTCAACATTTGGTCAAGCGGCATAAGAACACAAACATGTGATGCAAACACAATTTACCTTTAAATTAAATGCTAAAGATTTACAAGGATAAATCACTAGTATAATACTTTTAGGACAACGGGAATCTGATTTATGAAATTGGGGTGGCCAAAATTCCCAGAAAATAGATCTGGTGACTGGCCCTGCCATACTTGGTTCCACTCTGTCCATTAAAACGGTGAATTTCATTTACTCTCAAACAAGAGACCCCTTTTTGCGCAAGTCATTCATCCACACCGACATTCTACCCATGACACATACTTCTTACTTTTTCTAACTCCAGACATTTGCTTCTGATGTCCTTTCCCAGAAAGTTCTTCCTGTTCTGTGTTGTCAAGCCAGGTGCATAGCACACTGTGTTTAATCAGCTAGATGAACTGGATTTAAGGTCATACAATATCTTCCCTCTTCCATAAAACATCTTGGCTAGTCTAGTCTGCAGTGATCATTTCGCTCTCTAAACTTCTTGAGTAATTTCAGGCAAATGTACGAAATATCTCAGTATAAACAATACCATGGAAAACGTACTTGTGGAACCATTTTATAACGATAACAAAAATACTTTATAAAACATTGCCCATTTAATCTACACTAGGTTACATTGTGAATATTTATTAAACATAACATTTTGTTAACATAACTGATATAACATGCATATTTGTTAACCATGGGAAGCAAATGCTAAAAGAAAGGCAATGATTCCTATGAAGCCATATTCTTATACAGCAAAAGCAGCTCTCTCTGGTCAGGGTGCTAGGAACGGCCCCTCAAGAGAGCAGGGCTGCACGCTGCCGAGCCTTCTTTAAACTGACAGCTAAGTGGGTGATCTGAGTACACGTACCCCTGCTACACACAACAGTCGCCTCTCTCTCTTGCTAGGAATAAGGTTTTACTATCAGAAGGTAGGAATGGTTTCAATCGGTCATTTATTGCTGTTTAGTTGCTAGGCTATTATATTTAGTTACTCTCAGAAACAAAGGCTGAAAAGTCATTATATGCAAAGAGCACAGAAGGAGAAATTAGGCAACAAGGGGTCCACCCATCAGCCAGGTAAGCCTGGGCAAGGCAGGGGCGTCCTTGAGCCCTTATTCCATTAGCCTATGATGAGACCTGCCCTGCCTATTTCATATGGTTGTTAAGGAAATTCAATGAGATAATGTCCGAGATGTACTCAAGAATAGCTGCATAACAAAGCTTTGAGAGGTACTCCGAGTAATTTAAATTTCTTGGCACAAAGAAAGGACTCAGGCTAAAATACTGATTACATTTATACTTAAATTGTTCATTAGACTTAAATATACAACTGTAAAAATATACATCCAGCCATCAAAGATGCTGTAATCTCAATGGAAACAGAGGTACACAAGCAACGTATATACACAGCTCTCGGGAAGAAGCGTTTCTGAAAAGGGCGGGAGCCTTGGATTCAAATCTTAGCATCTGGATAAAAAAAAGTAGAGTCCAAAATTATACTACCCCCAAAATTACAGGCATCAATTCCTTTCTCCCTTATCATTCTAATTCAAAATAGCCTGGTAAGAGAGAAAGAAAAATTATATTTCCTCCTGAAAGGCCTGCCCCAATTAAAATTCTGAATGTCTCTTACACCAAGAGCACTGGTTTATTGGCAGATTATTAAGCCCCGGGCCAATGTCACTCTGTTAGACCTGTATTAAAAACGTGGTTTATGTGGTGCAGGGTCAGATCAGTAAAGAGCTGTTAGCAGATGACAGGTTTGATTACCGCTGGCTGCAGGCAAGACGTATGGATCCCTGAGGAACAGCAGCACTGGCTGGTGGGAGAGTTTGCTGGAAAGGTCAAGAACAGGCATGTCAGCATCAGGGGACGACGGTAAACAGAAAACACTACAAACTAGCTTTGAGGGGATCAAACTGCTGTGCAGGGACGTCTCAAGGTTTATGTATCTCACCGTGTGGGTGAATCACAGCAAGCAGAGTTAGAGGGAACAAACCAGCCCTGAGCTCATCTTCCCAACCTCTCTTTGTGGAATTTGAAGCAGATATACCATCTACACAATAAATCATGGCTGAAAAGTGTTTTTCTTTAATCTTTGAGTACGATTATTGATAAAACAGTATTCTTATTACTTGTATGAAACAATGTAAGGCCCCTCTTCTTTCACTCCTAGATGTTAACTGGTTACTTCTGTAACTTCTTATCCAGTCTTTATAATCTTAAAATCAATTTCCAAACAAAGGTTTTCAAGAAAATCATGACTTGAAACATTTATACAACCGTAATTAAACTTTTAACAAAACCATAGCCCTATTTTTGATTTATGTAACTCCTGATGGACTACTATGAGTTCTTACCTTGACTCTTCAGATTCTGTCTCATCAAAAGATCTAGACATTTAAAAAAAAAAAAAGAAGAAAAAGAAAAAGACAATGTAAGTTGGGTCGATGTTTATGCGAACAAGAAAAAGAGCCAGTATTTTTAGAGCTCTGAATTGGGAGACATTCTGAAAAGAGAGTTAGGTATTTTCATAGAGTCACAGCATGGTGGTGATTCCTCTAAGGAATCCTAAGACAGAAATATTCTTGAATTTCAATTTTCCTGAAGATCACTTAAAATCTTAAGGCTTTTTGTTCTTTTACTTTGGGACTTACACAATGGAGAAAAGATTTCACTCACTGTCATTCCCAACATCTCTTCTTAAAAATACAAAACCACATACGAATCCCATCGCTCAGTACACGCACGCAAGTTGGACAGGGCACAACTGATAACACATATTATTTGGTGAGCAGGGTGTATAATTCTTATTCTGGGGTGACTGGAAAGTGAGGGAGTAAACACTGCTGGTGAGGGAGCTGTGACAGGTATCTGCAGCCTCTCACTCAGCAGAGAGATGGGTTCAACATGACTCTGGGTGTAGTTAGCTTGAACGACTTGTAGTTAGTGTGGGTCTTTCGGGCGGGTCTGGAGGCAGCTAGGAAATGGATAAAATCATCACCCCCACTGAGAATTGCAAAAAGTCTGAGATGATGTATTTCTTTGTAAATGGATTTGATGTGTCAGAGATACCGGTGACTGTCCTCAGAGGCCACATCAACACCAGTCACGTGCCCAGAGCTGGGTCAGTGGCTTGTTTTGAGTTAATTCTTCAGAATAACTTTTCCTAATTGCTGATGACATCAAAAGCCTGGTTCCTTAGTAGATAGAAATTAGGGTGTGCAGCTCTGCATTTAGAAGTTCCTGAGGGAGAGGCAGCAGGATAGTGGGGAAAGAGCTGTGCTAGAAGGCTTAGGTCTGCCAGCTACAAGGTGAGCAACCTTGGGAAAGGCACTTAATTCTGTGTTGGTTTGCTCAACTCCAAAATGAAGGGAGTTGGGTAAAATCATCCCTAAGGTCATTTATAACTTTGAAATTATATGAATATATGTGCCAAGAAGATACAGATTTTGCTCAAGTATATACAAATAAACAGGCTATCAAGATTCAGAATTCCCACAATGTAACATTACTCCATGTAATAGCATAATTTAAAAGGTCAATTCCTGAAGTCCAAACCAGAGCATTTGGTCATTTGGGCGCAATGGGGGGATGAGGCCTTAGGAGGAATTCCTTTGCCTACAAGCAGGGGGCGAGCGAGTGCCGTCCCAAGCCAAAAGAAGGGGTGTGGCCAGGCTGCCCCTTCTGGCACCACTGTGGGGTATTTGTAAGGCCAGTAAGTGATTGATGAGTATCATAAAATACATGTCCAATATGTAAACAACAATTCTTACCCACAACTCTCCGCCTTTGGTAGAGACGGCAAGTGTCGCACGTTCAGGAAATCAAGGAAAAGTTTAGGAAGTTCTTCATTTTCCAAAATGACAGCCTGTGGAAGCAGAAAACAGAATTAGAAAGTAAAGTTTGCTAGGCAATCAATCAAATGAGCTATTTCAAAAAGTCATAACCGTCCATCAAAGTTCTTACCAGCATCATTCCTCACCATCAACGTGAGGAGTGGTCCCCATTTCACCCCCCAAGGATTCAGACACATGCTATTCAGTATCAGCAAATGCTCCATTTTATCTATTCTTTCACCCAATCAGCATCTAGTATTCAGATGCTGACGAGGAGCAAGACAGTGGGGAACCAAGTAGACATAGTTTCCTATCTTCATGGGGATTCTAATCCAGAGTGAGTATTTAAAAACCTGGGAATCTCAGTAAAACCGCTACGGTATGTACACTGAACTTTCTTTACTGAGAGATTAAGTGGTTTGGTGTGTGTGTGTATCCACAAGAAACCACTACTGTTTAGGAAACACCACACATGTACCCATGGCCTTTTTAACTGGAAGATTTAGTCAAGATCCCTCCGCTATCACCTGTTTTGGCATTAGAATCAACTGACATTTATTGCTATTTGGACAGCTCCACTTAAAGGGTCAGCAACAACTTTACCATGAAGTGTAAATCAGTGTAAATGCTGAAAAAAATCTATAGAGTTGTTCCACTTAGGGAGCTCTGCGAAAGAGCTGGCATAATGGCATAACCATGTCAGTTCTCGCATATCCAAATTACGCAATTTCAAGAAGAAATCTAATGGAGAACTATAGAGTGCATTTTCATAACTATTCTAATTTTAAGAGTCTGTCAGAGGGAGGGAACTGCTTGTACATTTGCCTCTCTCTTTTTTATAAAGACCATGGAAAAAGCATCAAATAATGAAATTAATCTCTGAAATTACTATAACTATTTTCAAGGGTCCTTTTCATAAGTTACCACGGATAATTTAACCCCCCCCCCCAAGAAGCATGTGCTGCTTAAAGAACAATGAGAATACTGGTGACACATCATTTACACAGCTGATCAGAAAAAGCTCTGCAAGGTGATGCATAAGGTACATGACAAATGACAAAACTATGGTCAAATTAGGTGTGTCTTTTATATACACAATTCTATAGAATGTCATAATTTACATACTGAGATGCCCCATTTCTCACAGGGCTTTGGAATACTGTTCCCCAGGTCAGGGCACGTAAATGGAATGAACAACTACACAGGTCATCAGTCCTGGCAGGCTGACCTCCGTACCACACTACTGCTCACCCTTCCTGCTGTTCAGTGCCTGGAGAGGGACCTACTGGAGAGCCAGCCTGCTGGGCTGTTACTATTCCTTACACAGCGCACTGTACCCACTGATGCTTAAGGAATGAAAAAGGGAAGAAAAGTATTTGGGGTTATACTTTATTTCATGAAACAAATATTTATTGAGCATCTATCATATTAGGCACTGGGATATGGCAGTGAACATTATGAGGTCCAGTAGAGTGTGGACTGTGGAGAAAACAAGCAATAAACAAATCAACAAATACATAATTTAAACTTGCCTTAGAATGTAGTGATATGGAACTTAAAACTCTACTACTCTCTAAATGTTTTCCCATCTACTCACCTATCCATCCGTCCATCCATCCATCCATCCAGTCATCCACCCATCTTTTCATCTATCTAAAATGTTTACTCTTTTCTTGATTATGAAAGTAGAAAAACTCATAAAATAGAGGAAAAATCTCCTCTATCCAGAGGCATACTTTCATTATGATTTCAGTAAATTTCCTTCAAATTATTTGACTTTCATCTAAATTTTTATCTACCCGAGGAAAGTTTTGGGATGCCCAGGAGGTCATTATTTCAGTGCCCAGAACTCAAAAGTTCCAGAAATCATCATACCTATGAAGCTCCAAGGAATTTTTGCCATATTGCAATGATTATCTACTTGTTTCCAGATATCTGGTTAAGAGGCTAATATAATCCTTATTTGAATAATAAAGCTTAATGTTGTAACAAATACAGAGCTGTCCACTCAAGCAATAGTGTTAATTATGTGTACAAGTGGTAGCTTTCAGATTTAAAAAAAAATGGAGGGGGGGTAGTAACATTCTTATCTCCACCCCCACCTTTTAAAATAAATTAAATCAATAACACGTGTGGGACACTTTTAATGACCTGAACTACTTAATTTCCAGGATCTTTAGACATGTCATCCATCACAGCAGTATGGAGGAAGACATCTCTTGAGTGTTCAGGGGGGTTACTTTGGTTTTATTAATGCAAGATTTAGGGAATTTTAACAAGGTGAATTGTTTATTTGCCGTGACAGATTGGCTTACAATGCACTGGCTACATCTACAGCATGGTCATTAATGACAAAAGACAGGCAAAAAGCTGTTTACACCGCAACACCATGATAGGGATCAATCCCGCTCAGCCTCCCCACACGGAATATTCCAAACAGATGATCACATTGCTTTAGGTAAGATACACTGGCAAAAAAAAAAAAAAAGATATAGAAAGCTCCAGAAATTTGTGAGCATTTTTGTTAAATGTTCACTGACTATCCTCAAATAGTATTTTTCCATAAGCAAGGACCGATATGGATTTCAAGATTTACAGGTATAAAAAAAGCAGCACTGGGGGGTGCGGTTAGTTAAGCATTCAGTTATGTGGTAGGAATATTTCTTAACTCTGCTAAGGCTTGTAAGAAAACAATTAATACTTAAGCCAAACACAGATAGAGTATAATGTAGTAGAATTTACCTAATTTAATATAGTATGTACAAGTTAAATGACTGTCATGAAATATAGAGATGCGAAAGAGAAATTAAATTAGTTCAACCTCTCATTCCATGAGAGATCCAGCAGTGAAGTAGGGCCTCACGACTGTTCTATTTACATCTTCAGTTTCTTAAAAAGCCACCTCTCATTCCATGAGAGATCCAGCAGTGAAGTAGGGCCTCACGATGTTCTATTTACATCTTCAGTTTCTTAAAAGCTTTTGCTCAAGAAGAACCACTCCTTCTAGAAGCTGCACCCTGGGCCATCCCTCATGCTTGGGAACGCAGTCTGGTCTAAATCACCCAACTTTATTCAGTAGATAAGCTCTTAATTTAAAAAAAAATATGTAAATACATTTTTGAATATCAAATCCTATTTCCCCATTGTTTTAACTTGCTTCTCGGCATTTTTGATTAATCTTCAATGGCTAGTCATCTTCATTCTTTAGAGAGGCAGCGTGGTGTAGTAGGATGTCTGTGGCTTTAGAGCAACATGTCCTGGGCTCGGAACACCTCCTCTGTCTACCTGAAATGATTACTGTGAGGATTAGATGATGTCTCCAGGAGTCTGGCACACAATTAACATTCAATAAATGTTAATTCTGTTTCCTTTGAATCTTTCTGTTGTATCAATTCCCAATAACCTCCTTTATCGGTTTTCGAAGTTTGGATTATCGTCCATTTAGCAAACGGAGCTTCTTAGCCCTCAATGATTCATGATCCCTTTGAACCTGGATGAAAACTGAGATCTTGCTTGCTGAAAAATACACATACATATACAATTGTGCTGACAGTGGCGGGGGAGGGGGCGGGTCACAGGCCCCTGACTGCACTACCAAGGACACAGGCTTTTAGCTCCGATGTGGCAGCTCTACCACAGGGCACACTTTTCACCTGGTCTGCTGCACCTGCGCTGTATGCTAGTGCCCCAAAGGACACGTTGGTCTTCTTGTTTCCATTTTCTACCTTTGTCAATCAGAACCCTGCTGGAGGGTGCGTGGCCTTGCTATTAGAATTCATGAGTGTTCTCAGCTCTGAGCTGTGGTTGAAAATATCTGTCTGGCCAACAGTTTAGTAGTTTACCAGAGAGTAAGGGTTGGGGGTAGTGGAAGAGGGAAAAGGGGATCAAATATATGGTGATGGAAGGAGAATGACTCTGGGTGGTGAACACACAACGGGATTTATAGATGATGGATTACAGAATTGTACACCTAAAACCTATGTAACTTTACTAACAATTATCACCCCAATAAATTTAATAAAGTTATATATATATATATAAATATAAAATCTGCCTGGCAATGAGGCTAGCCTGGTGAAGGATTCTTCTCACACACCTAAATCTACTGCTGCACTGAATTTAGAACGCTGTTCATATTCATGGCTTCTCTGTTTTCTCTATGTAACTCTAGAATTCAATCATCTGGGGTGTTGAGGGGTCCCCAAATTAGCAAAACAGGGAGACAAATATAATTTCAACTATTTTACTGTGGGATCAGAGTGCAGCTGATGAGGCATTAGTTCGCTGCACCTGTTCCGAAGGGGGCATTGTGAACTGCTAGGCAGTGATGGGTCCCAGGCCCAGGGCTACCTAATTGATTAACTAATAACGCTGATGGTAGACTTCTGACACTGGAGGCAAGCTGGGAGGCGTGGCTAGGCCACTAATTTAAGCAGTAAAATATCAGAATTCAAAATATGATGAGTTGAAGACAAAGTTGGAAATATATCCCATTAAATTAAAATTTACAGGTATAAGTACTAAGTCAAAAACTATACACAGCAGGATTCATTACCCAGAAATAAGGTGGAGAGTAGCTGTTTCGTACAAGAGTTGTTGGTTTCAAGTGGTGGGTCAGCAAGAAGCGCTGCTTCCACAAGACAGAAAACGAGCTGAGTAATCCTGTCACTCTACTTCATGCAATAGTATCATCTTCCATAAGAAGAGGTCACCAAGTAGTGTGGAGCAGGCAGTAGGAGGGCCAAGCAGATAATGTGATCTTTAAGTTAACTAACTGTCCTGTTAAGGAGGGTGGTGATATTTCAAAGCTGCTGGAACAAGAAAGTGCTGTCCAAACCAGCAGAGAAGGAGTCTAACTGAAGCCTGTGCAATAAAACTAGCAAAAGATGGCACATGGATGGGAAGAGCAGTATCGGGAAGAGCTTCGAAATATCCTGGGCTCTGAATGTTTTTAGTTGCTCTTTTAGACACATGCAGACTGCAGATGCTATAGAATTAACAGAAAAATGCAGTAAAGAAATTTCTGTCAATTTATCACTTAGGCAGTATGCAGACTAAAAATCAGATTATTATTAAGATGCACAACAGGAAACAGGGTTAAATCAAACAGTTGTGTAACAAGTGTATGATACGCTCTGTAACAGACTTGCTACTACTATATCCAACTCGGATAAATATTAAAACTGGGCAATCAAGTATACCTTGTAAGGAGAAAAACAAATTATTATTCTTTACACAATGTTACTCACTTCAGAAGAATAAATTGCTTTACTTAAAATAGACCAGATATTCGGTTAGAAAATTCACTCTAGAGAAAGAATGGAAAAAAAAAATCTCCTGTTCTACAAAAACATTTACAAAAACGTACCAGAATGGGGAAGAAAAACAACAGTATTGCCATCAGTATCCCTTGCAAGCTCAATGTTTACTCTAGGAGAAATGTCTTTTTTATTGAAAAGGTGCAATTATCATCATGTAACACAAATCACAAAATCCCGATTTTTCTACCTTATCAGCTTTATAAAATCATGTTCCCAAAGGAAACCATTGATTAGTTGCACATGTTCTTTCTGTGACATCCCAAATACTTAATTGTCAGTTATCTTTTCTTCTTTGGTAAGTAAAATGTAGTCACAAAATTACAGAGGGACTTGTTCTGCCTTAACCTTCGCTAGATGCCATCATGCAGTGGAAAACACTGGTAAAATATCACAGGATAACGCCGTTCGACAAGGGAGACATATAAACACTGTAATGATTTCCCACGAGTTTCCATTTTAGAAAATTGTCACTAAGGCGAGCATAAACGGTGACACATCTCCACTGAGGACACGAGGAAATCGAACGCTGGCATTCTAGTTAGGTCCAAACCTACCCAGCAGCCAATTATAACAGGAACGGAACATCTAGTTGAAAACTTGGACCAAGACCACTTTGCTAACCTTCTAAGATCGCTGCACAAAGCTGCATTGTTTTCACCGATTTGATCCTTTTATTCTCTTTTCAAAACATTATATATAAAAAAAAAAAACACCCACATTCTTCCCATTGTCTATCAAGGTTTGTTACAAACTGCAAGGAACCCCTCTGTCACAAAAGCCAGGACACTGAACTAAGTTGGGAGGTTTCTAAGAGTCCTTAAAGCCCTTTCCCTAGTCCATCTAGTTTGGTTTGAAACGTCCGATGGTTGGGGTGACAAAGTTCACGACAGTTTTTCCATCTCTTCACCAGGAAAGATGCTTCATAACACACCTACCTACCTCAGAGGTGCAGCTAAGAACAAGGAGGGAGAAAAATCAATACCTGCTCACTGCAGTAAGTGGGGCTGCAGTGTCAGCGTCCTCTGGGACCGAAACCTACCCACACATGGAGGCCCTGCAGTCCTCAGTCTCCACTTACTCGTCCGCAGCATTTGCTACAATTTCACAAAATGAGCACAGGAGCGCTTTTAAAAACCAGCCAGTAAACAGAGCTAAGAAGGCTCAGGACTTCCTAAAACATAAAATCAGATGTGCTTCTGAAGAACCTCTGTACCATGCATCCTTTTTGTATGTGACACCATTCCCAAGACATATCTACTCTGTGCCTAGAAAAAAAGTCACGCTATTCCTAGAATTCAAACAGTCTGCTGTGGTTTCACAGGCCCTCAGAGAGTATCTTGCAAGAAATCTGAGGACCTGCACTAAAAGCTGAAGCTAATGAGGGGCTATTTAAGAGGGTAAAAAAATATGAGGAAAAAAAATAATAATGCAATTTGGCTTCAGAACGATTCGAAAAAATACCATTTCTGATAGTACAGCTAAAAAGACAAAACTAACAGTGGAACAAGAGAAACTGGAAAACCAACCACCTTGTGAGCTATTTTAATATCAAAATTATGTTCTGGAATATTTATTCACATACAAATATTTATTTAACACCTGCTAAGCACTACCACTGGCACAACAGTTAGCCAAGCAAACATAGTCCTGCCCTCCCAGGACTTACAAGTCTAGTAGGGAAGATGGATGGTATTCAAAGCATCACAGTAATGAATGTGAAATTCCAAACTGAAACAAGCACCTTTAAGGGAAGTAGCTGGCTGTTTCAAGCATTCGTAACAAATCACTCTTAATAACTTGTGGGGTAAAGGAAAGAAAGCTTTCCTGGGAAGGTGATCCTAGAGCCGAATGAGTAAATAGGGTAAAGGGAGTGGGTATTTGACAGAAGCACATCCTGCTCAAAGGCCTGTGGAAGGTGGAAGCAAAGTATCAGAAAAACAGAAAGGCAGCCAGTGTGGCTGTGCCTGAGAAAACAATAAAGCTGAGTACTAGAGGAGGAAGGCGCACTGAGATGGACAGGTTGGGCGGGGCTTCTGGGTCAAGTGAAGGCTTTTGCTCTTTCTCTTCAGTGGCTCTGGGAGCCATTGAGCGGTGTTACCTGAGTGGGTGGTAAATGGGTTCTCTAGGTACCCATGACATGATGTGATTTATATTTTGACTACAACTGGAACAGCGGTAGTGTTCCTCAGATCCAATTATCACACATTAAATCTTTTTGGCTGTCTCTAAACTGCTTCTTAATCAAGTCATTGAGTCAATGTTAACAACTATAATTCATTTCCTATTTGGTTTCTTTTTACATTATCTGCCTGGTCTGTTTTTCTTCGATTCTTGATCTTATGCCTTCAATTGTTTTAGATATTTTCATTTTCGGTTTCCATTAAATTATCCTCGCACTTGAAGTTCTTGGGATTTAATCCTGCTGTTTTGTGTCTGCTGACACAATCCTCCCGTTATAGCTGTTTATTTTCTTCTGTGTTTTACAGTTTTGGTTCATGAGCTCATCGTCAGTCATGGCTTTACCTGTGGGATAGGCCAGGCCAAGTTCAAGATATGTCCTCCCTGAGTGGTTTTGCTTCTATTCCTAGGAAGCAGATTTCAACGATTTCATTAACTTTTTAGATCGGGGGTTATGAGACCATGCAGACACTGAAAATATAAACCCTAAACTCTCACAAAACATGGTTGAGAAGCGTTAGAAAAACTTTTGTCCATGATCAGAGTATTTTCCATAGGTCAATGGCCCCCAACAAAGTGGGTTACAGGTATGTGGGGAGTTAAGCAAGACAATTAATTGTGATTCAGGAAAACAAATATTAAAATTTCTATTTATTTCAGATTAAAATATAAAGAAATGTAACTCTTAATTTTTAATGTATGGACTATAGTAGTACATGTGTATAACTTATTAAATACACATATATTGGAGTGTTACGCACTTTTTTTTAATAAGGGTATATAGTCAGTCCTAGGCCATTAGATTACGCCTCTGACCGTAGTGCAATAGTTGTAATAGGCCCAATCTGTTCAAACAGCACTACTGAAATAGTCTACCTTAGCCTAGTTTATCCTTTCACTAAAGGTGTAGCTCTATTATTGGAAATGCACTTCCTACCTCTTTTCAACTGGCCAATTCCTCCTTATTCCTTCAAGTCTCACTCAGCTCAAGGGTTATCTCCCTTAGGAAACTTTCCCTAAACCCTCAGGTTGGGCTAAGTTATTTCTTTTTTGGTGAAATTGCAGAATTTCATGTGATGCGATGACTAATATTGGATCAAGTCATATTACCTTTCACCAATTTTAACCTACCAAATATAGCAAATTTCATGTGATCTATAACAACAATATCTATTTAAGGCCCACTCTGTACCAGGTTCTTTATCTTATTTAATTTTCACAATACTGTGACACACTATCACTATCCAAATTCTACATATGAGAAAGGTGAAATTACCTGTGCAAGGTTTCTCAGAGGGTAAGGGGACAGCCAAGATCTTGCTAGTGCCAAAACGATTGATCAACTGATGTATCAATTCACTGAGCCATTCATTCATTCATTCCATTAAGAACTATTGACATTTATTGCCTGCACAACAGCATTATGCTATATAGTTTGGTTCTTTTGTTACTGAATTTTATTGGAATCCTTTACTTTCCTTATGTACATTTTCCCACTGTATTTATAAATTTATCCCATAGACAAATTTAAGGGAGCCACTGAAATTGAATCCCTTAAAATACATTCCTCGTTTTCCTTCGATTTTAAATTTATCTTAATATCTCAACTAATTCTTACAAGTATATAAAGACTGCCAGAAAAAGAAAGGCAACAAATTCCATTAATCTCTGTCCTATATTAAAACAAACAAACAAAGAAACAAACAAAAAACAGAAAACAAAACAAGAGTAAAATCCAAGAGTCCGGCTTGGTAACATTTCAAAACCTATCCAACAATCTCTGACCAACTAAACTCTTTTTTGACTGGGTAAAATACTTAAAAGCCACATTTTATACACCTCTGATTCACTTAAATTACCTAAGTGTATGTTGAATAACAATGTGACTCAATTAAATATTATAGATAGCATCAGAATTTTTCTTGATGATCCAACAGAAAAAATTCTAAAAGCAATTATAAACTAGCTACTTATCTAGAAGTCAAAACTCAGATCAGCGGATTAACACATTTGAATAAGACTGTATTACAAAGCAAACAAAAACTGATTTAGTAATACAAATAATGGAGTAAAACACTACATTAAATACAAACCATAAAATATGCTTATGGAAGTGCTGTCTTATTACTTTTTAAAAGAAGAAATACTAATCAGAACTAGGCTTGTAAGATATTGCCTGGAGAGAGTCTCAGGAGACTGGTTTTTAATGAAAGATGTATAATTAGCCTAGCCTATGCGTGTTGACGAATTGATGTTCTAAAGTGCTTGAAAACAATTTGCTCTCTCAAGTCCCTTACACATTCCCCCAACTACCTAGCTTATTTCTCTGATTTGTTTAGCATTCCCTTTCTTTACATACTGTGCACTTTGACCCAGCTCCAGCATAACTGGGTTTCACGTGGCATATTTTAGATTGATTAGGCCTTCCTAGGTACACATGTTCTTACTGCATTATAGGGAAGACACATTGTAATCGTCAAATATCTGTTTAATTTTTTTTAATGAAGACCTTCAACACCATTTCATATTTGTCCAGTTACAGGTACTACACTGAGTCCCCTCTTTAAATGTTATAGTTATGCAATTAATGTGTTACATGAATTAAAAAACCCTGGATGAGCAAAGCTCAAAGCACAGTACTCAGTGGGAACACTTAGAGGAAAATGGCTAGAGAGTGAGACAGAAACTTACTTGAAGATGAGGAAGAAGTCCTCAGAGAAATGATACAAGGAATGAAAAGTGGCCCTTGTAGAGATGGTTCATAGATCTAAAGTTGACAACAAATCTATGTAGGAAATAATAAAGAAGTGGGGGAAGAGGCCCTTGCCCTCTTGGCTGCAACAAAAAATGTGGCCAATGAAATTGTTCACGTAAAACACACAGGTGGGTTAATAATAGCCCAAAGAGACTACACCAAGGGAGATGAAACACAATGGCAAGAAAGACGAAAAAGTAGGCCTATATGTACATGGCTGCTAATCACTGAGCAGTAAGTCCAAGTAGGAACCTGTTCTCTGAGTTCATAGAAAGAAGAACGTATTTCCTCTGGTCCTTCTCCCAAATCTAACACTGAAATAAATTCTCCCATATCTTGGAGGTAAATTATAGATGTTTATTTAGGGACATACATTCAACAGTGAACACGCACCCTTTCATGGGGGTTTTCCAGATTATACCAGCCTTTCTTTGATAGATTCCCATGTATCCCTGGGAGGTAGGAACAGAATGATTGTACAGAAGACTACGCCACACTTAAGCAGAAACACTTGAATTCTCTGCCACTGGAGGTTATGGTATAGGCTGTCAGTTGCCTACCCAAGATCCATTCTTCCCTTCTTCCTTATTAATGGAACAGCAATTTTGCTGGGGTGTAGCAAGATGCCAAGCTGGAAAAAAAAAAAAAAAACAAATACCAATAACAACCCCTCCCCAAACATTTCCCATATTTTCTTGCCCAGTGACACAGATCTGGCCACTAAAATGTCAGTGGAAGTCACTGGATGGGAAAGATCCAAAAAGCTCCCTAAAAGTGAATGGTCAGGCTCTGTTGGCCCTCATCTTTTTGCCCATATCTCCGTCCCTTTCCTCCTTTTTCTTGCCTGGAACATTATCATGATTTCTGAACTCAGCTGCCATCTTTTGATCATGAGGGAAAGACCAAAAGAATCAAAGGCATCCAATCCCTGATAATCTTGAGCCACTGAACCAAAACTCAGAAATACCTACCACTGGTAACATTTGAGAAAATAATATGTTTGTGGAAGACGAACCCCAGCTTTAGTTAAGTCCTTTTATTTAGGCTTTACCGGTGGTAGTACACGAACGCCTATTGATACAGATGTCTTACCTCTGTAGATCGTAAATGTTTTGGCCCATACAGCAGAGTAGTGGGTAGAGTGCTTAAAAGAAAAAGACAGAGAGAGAGGAAAAAACACAAATCTGCTATTCTACGTCTACTGTTTTAATACTGGGTACAATACGTTTAAAAGAAAGGAAGGAAGAAAGGAAGAAAAGGAGGGAGGGAAAGAAGGAAAAATAGAGGAGAAAACGACCAACCCTGATATTCTATTTTTAACTTACTACTTTAAAAAAGACCATAAGATAAGTAGCCTATGAAAAAGCAATTAGGTTCACACTTACACTGCACTATCTTTAAAAAGCAAGAAAAAGACCAACACGTGAAAAACTTGTCTGCCTAACACAGCAGGTACCAGGAACACATATTATGGAACAGTAAAGAAATCAAGCATATAGGTAATGAGATGAGATTAAACAAAGAAAAATGTAAGCTGATTATCCAGAAAAATATCCTACCAAATTGGGTCTATTATACAAATCATAGACAGTATCCCTACGGAAATGGAAAGAGTTTCATTAAACGTATTTTACAAAGGATTGTCCAAATCCTTTAGAATGAGCCATGGGGAATAATTGAACATTGGTTGGTGGAAGAAAATACAATTCTACTTTAACAGGTCTTTTTAATCACAAATTTTATGATCTTTTAACAGCTTTCTATTCAGAGCAATTAAAGGGAGAGAGCAAAGGTTTACACTAATATGCTAGCAACTTAAAATGCTTCAAGCAGAAGTTTTTCATCTTGAAGATCTTAGCTAAGCTTGAGGGAGAAACACTAATTTCCTCCCAAAATAAATAAATAAAGAAGCAGCAGCTGTGCGACGAGCCGCTGGTGTCCAAAGGTAACATACTTGCATTCATTTCTGATTCTTGCCCGTACCTGTCCCCGGTACACAGGCTGCTGAGGAACCGGACATCACTGGGGTGAGGAAGACGTGCAGGGGAAACACAAAGGTATGGCCAAATACAAGGGCGGGACCGTGCACAACAACCTGGACAGCCCATCAGGCCAACACGGTAACCATGCTAGTCACCCAGACAAGGGATCCCAGGCAGTGGTCACCCCGACCACCCTCACCCCCAGCCTGTCCCAACGGTGCCCTGCAAAGGAGCCAGGGAGGTTCGTGGGAGCAGCTGACAGGTGTGCTCGTTTTGTGTGACAACAAATCTTTTTTGTGTATATTTCCCCAACGTTCAGCTGGTTGTGATCACCTGCGGGCAGCCAATGGTCAAGTGAAAACTACAGCTATTATTTTATAGTTACCTAGAATTAACAGGTAGGCCGTTTCAGTTTACAAGAACTGTATGCACTTTTTTTTTTTTGTGGTGTATGCACTTTTGAACGTTTATTTATTTAAATTGTTTAAAACTAATCTTAGGCAAGTTTCTGAGGTTCTCTGTACATCAAAGAGGGTCACTAACATATCTACCTCAGAGGTTGCAGTCATGCTGAAAGGAGATTCATGCCTATAAAGAAGCTGCTACAGTGCCTGGTATACTGTAAGCACCTAATAAATATTATTATTTATTATTATGCTTAGTAGTAGTACAACATGAACAAAAATAATCTGACTACGACAGTAGCTAAATAACTTAAATATCCGACTTAAAGAAAGGGAACATTTTTTATATGGTTTTACTTGTGTCATTATTAACTTTTTCTTTAAAAAAGCTTGTGCTTTGTATGTAATCCAATTATGTTGTAACTTCCTCACCTCTGAATGCATGTACTAATGCACACACACAGGCAAAAGTATTTGTTCTATGGACTTTTTACACAGAACTATTTAGTCAGATCTTCAAAGCACTATCTCTGGCGGACGGTAAGCTCAGACATGACCTAGGTCTTTTTTGAATAGTGTTGCTTTTCTACTATCAGTGAGACCTCCAATCCATTGATTTGGAACTTTCTCACTTCCATCAGCCCCCTTTGACGCTTCCGCCCTCATTGTCCAACTTAAGATTCCATGATCTACATCATAATCAGTTTCCTAAAAGGCCTCTAACACCATCAGCCCCTCTCACTCTGTTGAACTCAGGACCTCCCAGTTCTGGAGGAATCCTAGCTTCTCTTACCCATGCCTTGACCCAAGCTACTAAACGCTGCGAGAACACCACACAATACAAACAAACAGGTATCACTTTAAATTTAAGCTCTTATCCACAAAATATTGACTTGCTACTTTTTGCTAGAACAGTGGTTCTCCAACTTTCGTCAGCATCCGAATCACATGCAGGGCTTGTTATAACACAGACTGCTGGATCCCACCTTGTAGGTCTGGGGTGGGGCCTCAGAATCTGCATTTGAAAGGAATTTCCAAGTTCCCAGGTGATGTTGATGCTGCTGGTCCAGATACCACACTTTGAGAACCACTGCTCTAAAGGAATCACGTTACCCATTTCATACCTTCTCCTCTCTCCTTGACTCTCCCTGACCCCTTCCTCCACCCTCCCTCTCAGCTGATAACCACTGTTCACACTTCAGTGAGCATATCGAAGCCACACAGCCCAATGTCCCTCATGTTCACCCCACCTACTCCATCCACATCACTCTTCCCTCAAACTCTAATCCTTCCTCCTTATAGTAGAGGAAGTGCCCCTCCTTCTATCGGAAGGAAGTGCCTCTCCTATTCTTCTAGCGATACTCTGGCTTTTAGCCCACCATTGACTTTCTCAAATATGTATTTCTTTAGTTATAGTCCTTCTCTCCTGTGCCTATTCACTATCTAATTCTATGTTTCCTTCCAACCATCCATCCATCCATCATCTTTGCTGAATCACTCCTATCAGCATATAAACATGCTCTAGTATTTCATTTGCAAACAACAGAACAAAATAAACAAACCAAAAATATCCCTCGGATATACAGCTTATTCTCTGCTCCCTTTCATGGCAAAAGTTCTCAAGAGTATTCTACAGATGTCGTATCCATCCTCTTCAAACTGGTTTTGGCCTCCGCCACCGTTCTCAGTTTGTCAAGACCACAGATCGTTTCATATCGTTAAACTCAATAGCTACTTTTGTCCTCACTCAACTTCTGAGCAGCCAGCACTTAACCAGATAACCGCTCTCCCACTTCCTGAAATACTCTTTTCTTTGTTTCTGCAACTCTTCTGTGTTTTTCTCCTATCTCATTTCTACTCTCCTTTGTTGCCTCTTCTTTTTCCACCCGACCTCAAAATGTTGGGCTTTTTCAAGACTTGGCCAGCAGCCTCTTCTCTCCTCACACCCTCTCCCCAACGGAGCCTACCAGCTGCCATGGCTTTTAAGACCTTCATGCCGACGAGGTACAAATTCACATCTCCAAGCTGGACGTGTCTTCTGGAACTAAATACCTTTCTAACATCTCCACTTGAATTTTTTACAGACATCTTCAATTCAAATGTCCGAAGCAGAACTTAGTATTTCCTTCAAAAACAAACACTCCCACCCCATCGCCCAAACTGCCACTCTCTCCTCCTCCATCACCTTCCTCACCTCAGCAAATGAGAGCACCATTCACCCAGCTGCCAAAGCTGAAAGCTTCCTTCCCTCACCTTCCACACCCAGCCTCGCATCACCATCTGGAGCTCCTCTCCACTCACTCCTAAAGCTGCGGCCACGGTGGTCTTCAGAGCCACAGAGGTGCCGCCACTGCTTCCATCTGCAGCCTCTGCACGTGCTGTTCCCTCGCCCTTCTTCTCCTGCCCCACCTGACCGACCTCCTCAGTCTTAGGTCGCAACCTAAATGTCGCCTCAGGGATCGTCCTCCCTGGCGACCTGCCCGGATGCAAACTTTCACTCTCACTCCCTGGTAACTTTTCCTCACTCCCTATTTGTTTCCTGTATAGCACCTGGAATTATTTCCTTTATGTGTTTATTTGGTTTTGTCCACTCAACTCCGGCACCAAAAGGGCAGGACTGGGGCTGCCTCTTTCACCCTTTACCTCTGCACCCAAGACAGGGCTTTGAATGCATGAGGATTGTTCCAGAGGCAGAATCAGGGCCAGCAAAGGTAAATACTGAGAAGGGAAATTTTGGCTTACAGTAAAGAGAAACTTTACAACTGAAGTCTCCCATGGAATGTTATACTTTGGGAGCTAACAAGTAACCACTGTAGCAAGTTTTTGACCAAAAGCAGCTGGTGGCCCAGTTGCTACAGACGGTTGTAGCAAGGATTTATAGACAGGTAGGAAATTAAGCAAGGCATTTGCTAAGAAAAAGAGTAATATCTAATACTTACATAATATTTTATGGCTTGCTAAGTGGCTTCACATATACCCCGGTCACTTAATCCTCATAACCACCTCTGAGGTAAATAAGATCAAGAGGATTTTGTGGTTGAGAAAACTAATTCTGAGATGTTAAATGACGTGCTTCCCTTCCCAAGAACACCAAGCTCAGATCCTCCGAGGTGGGCAGTCTGCCCCCTGGGGTGGGGGAGCACGCAGGTCTTGCACCATTTCCTAGTTGCACTGTCTCTCTGAAGGGTTCTTGGGTTCCTATTCTTACAACCTTCTGGTTGTTCAGGGGTCAGCTGCTCCTCCTTCATCCACCAGCCAGAGGTGGGCCCACAACCCCTCCCTTAAGCTCTGGAGCAGAGCCAAGGTGTGGCTGAATAGTTAAGCCAGACTCAACCAAGGAGGACGACTAAGGGAAACAGACAGAGAGGGTTGACTAGATGGTGTGGTACAAATTACCAACAAAATAAGCCATTGCTCATCTAAGTCTTGGGGAAAAGAAACCAAACAGAACAGTGATGCTGCCATTTGGTGTCAGACTTACCCTGCTACTCCAGTGAAACCCTTTTCAACCCCGTTATTACAGTTCATTCTAAGCTGGACATCAATAAGGATCAAAAGGGAAACTGGAAACGGCCTTTCCGTACACTTTTTAATGGCAAAATGCAGGTTGAAAAGTAACAAGTTTAACTCGTCTTTAATTTTTAAATCTTTTTATCATAAGTGCTAAAAACAATTGCTAGAATTTGATATTTTAACTTTTTTTTTTTTTTTTTTTTTTTACATAGTACACCATGTTTTCGTTTTGGGAAGAGGAAAACTGCTACTTGCTACTCTTGTCTTGAGTACAATTTTGCAACCAGAAAACAGCTGAACCAGATAGCAAACAGAACTCTTTTAAAACATGCCTCCGAATAATGAATAATGCAGTGAGACGCTTCCCAACTGTGATAACTTTTCTTGTTTTGTCTCACTGATATTTTCTTATGAGGGTTTTTGGGTCAGAGTAAACTCCTGAGGACTGATCTGACATTCCCTTTGAAACTAATTACATTAAACAGCAGGTGCCTACTCCAAGTCGGGAAATTCAGTGCACTTGGGGTTAATGCTCTCATTTTAAAGGAGCTTCTTCATGCTTAAGATATCCTCAGCTCCACTAAGTAGCAGCTCTTAGAATCCACTCCGAATGTTTTTGTGTTTAAAAATGAATTGCCTAGTAAGAAAAATCTACCTTTCAAGTTAAGGCTTTTAACAGATCACTGCGATGACCAAGCACATGTACGCAGGGCATGTGCTGCCGGGAGAAGGGTGATGGATCTGGGCCTGTGTTTGAACTCGCTCCCTGTAACCCCAGTTTTGATAGAATAGGCATTTCTTCACCAAGAAATTTGCATGTAATTTCTTACATGCAAATTTGCATTAGATGCAAATTTCATTGATGGAAATAGGGACTCCTCTGAAAAAAACAGTGATGCTGATCCTATAGCAAATGAATGGATCTATGATTTTTCATTGGCTTATGTTATTATTCTGATGAATGGCGACACAATTAATACGAATATTTAGCAAACTCCAAGATAACACTTTTTTAAATACAACAACCTGACTCGAAATAAAAATAGAGGGAATACAATCATAGCTTTAAAACAATTGCTCCTGACTTTGCTGCTTGTATTTGAAGGATGTTGACGAAGTGTGAATAGGCTGTCCTGCTAACATTACACGCTAAACTCCTGGGCTTGGCCTGAAAGTCTGCCTTGGTCAGTAACTCAAATGGATCTGACTCTGAGATGAACAGAATAGAAAGAAAATGGCTTATATTTTATGTAGATGATATATGGTAGAGCCAAAGATTCAAAAATGTTTAAAAATAATAGGTTGTAATTGCCGTAAGGCAGGCAAAGAACAAAAGAGAAAAGAGACTATATAAGACACTCTTTAGTGACGCAATCGTCAGCACAATATGCAAAATTTAAATAATATTCCATGTAAGAGAAAAAAGAAGGGAAGGGAAGTGAAAGTAATAACCAAAATAAAGCCTAAATTATTGCATCTGTGAACAATAATGTCAGGAAAGTTCACTTGAGCTCTTTATTAGGAATAGATAAGAATTTCATTTACTTTTGTCTTTGGGACTAATTTAATAATTATCCTTTTACGTACTGAGAAGAAAATATTATTTATTGAAAATGGAACCTTCCTTTAGTCTGATTTCCTCGGGCAGATCGATAACCAGTGAAATCCCACGTTATTATTGTCAATACTACTACTATTACTATTGAAATAGCTTTCTGAAAAGAGTTAATATTTTTCCAAATGGAAATATCCAACGCTTAGGCAAATACTTAATGTATTACCCATTGAAGATAATATAAGAAAATCCCATGGATGGACCTAAGCTTTGTTATTTTTATTTTTAAATTTAATACCAGTTTTTATTACACTAACGTGCTTCGTTGAAAACTAAGTAGCCTCTCTGAACCACCCACATACCAAACCGAATTGATCTCCCTTTAGTATTTGGGCATTGCGGTACACATGTCTTTCAAACACACGTATTAACATTGTAGTTGTTTAGATATCTGAGTGGCCCAATGAAATGCCTCAAGGCAAGGACTACGTGTCAATAATTTGCTCTGCCAGGCAGCTCTCATAGTAGACGCGCAAACAACCTATGAACATTGGCATCTTTTCCCCGTTTGTTGACAGTATGCTACAACTTCTGCTAAGTATAAAACTTCATCCCCTGAGAAATGCTTCTGTTATCACATATCATGTTAGATGACCCATGAGTCTTTTTTGCCAGCAGCACAAATTAAGTGGCCTATAATTCTAAATTTTTGGAATACAAAAAGCATTTTAATTTGCTACAAAATACTATTACCTTTCACACGTTAAATGAAATGTGATCAAACATGGGCTAAAATAACTGCTCAAAACAAAGGGAACTGTAGTCTTTACCAGACGATTAAGTAGCAGTGGAACATGACACAACAGCTCCTTTAGTTCAAGTCCACAAGTAAGGAAGCACTGGAGGTCCATGACACGCAGCAGGTGCTCAACAAATGCAAGTTCCTTTCCCTTTCCCCTTGGCGTTCACTACCGTTAGGGAGTCTGGGGTAAAATTGCTATTATCTACTAAGCCATTCTTCCTGGAAACTAAATGTTTGTCCCAAAGGAAATGACTAAGGCACAAGCAGAAGGAGTTAAATTACTTTCTTTCTGCCTTTCCTTTGCCCCACTTCCTACCTTCTATCTCATTCTCTTGACTGTCTGTAAATGCAGGTTCTAAAAGCCACATGTTAAGATACAACCATAACCTTTCAGGGTGGTGTACATTTAAAGGACAAGTCACCTTCCAAAACTAAAGCAGACTGATGTGTAGAGATTCAAAAACTAACAAATAAGAAAAGGGAGGCACCTCCTATGGTTAACATATATTTGATTTCTCAAGTTTATAAAAAAAGGTGCTCAAACTGTGCCGGCAAAAAAGTAGATTCTGTGAGCATGAGGGAAATTTGGGGGCCGTGATAAAAATGTTCTAAAACGGATCACGCTGATGGTCACAAAACTCTACAAATTTACTAAAAATGATTGAATTGTACACTTATAATGCTTATGATGTGTATATTTTATGATATGTAGATTATACCTCAGTAAAGCTATTTTAAAAAGTGCTTCTTTTCTGTCTTTCCATTCTCTTATACCTCACATTCAAGAGCCCGCCAGTTGTTGTGGCTAAGTAAATATTATAAGATGCTGATCAAGTTTTTCTTGGGTCAGTAAAAAGATTGTTAAATACGGCTGCTACTTGGTGTCAGATGTTGCCAAGAGAATGGGGAGAAACAGTTTTTTCCCCTAATGAAAGACTAATTAAACATGCCATTTTTGTATACATAATTGTATGTCTCGTAGAAATAGTACTGATCTACTAAAAACATACTAAACGGGCCCAAATTACATCTTTCGCCTGCATTAGGACAAGTCCAAAATGAGGAATTTTAAATGGATTTCAGTAACTTAATGTCTCACTATCTAAAAGAGCCAACCAATGCTCACCTTCATAATCTGCTTTAATTTTTTTACAGTCAACACACTGGCATCACATGGAGTGCTGGCAGCTTGGTGTTGAGGCATTCTAATATTTCTCCTACAATATCACTGTACCTTCAGTTTGCTGGTTACCTTCTGGCATCATGGACCCGGCTCTTGTGTGAGACAAGCCATGAGAAACGTCAAGATCACCGTCCTGCCCTGACTCTCCTTTCCTAGACTTATCCTGGGAAAGACAAGGAAGGGAGAGCAGGGAAGGGAAGGGCTTCTTTTTTTTCATTTCTTTTTCTTCTCTTTTAGTTTGACCAACCGGATGCCAACTAGCCTTCTCTCTCTACCTTCAACATGAGAGCTCGTGTTTATTTCATAGGAAAAGCACTGAGTAGGTATTCTCTGTATCATACTAGATGGTGGAAAGAGACACAGAGTAAATAAATCGTGGTGATCGCCAATAAGGACACACCACCAACTCAACACACCAGGATTGCAGGCATGCCTCCTCTTTCACCTTATACCCCTTCTGCTCTCCAAGCCTGTCTCTTGTGTGAAGGACTTGAGAAATTGGTTGGGTTTTCTGGGACTAGAAAAAGAGCACAGAAAGAAATGTGAAGGGCAACTGCTTTTTGTTACAGAAGCAAACAAATTATATTCATATTCTCCTCCTAAAACTTTTATTACCAGGGTAGGAGTAGAGGGAAACAACAGACAGAGCTGAAGTGAAATGAACGTGCCTCGATCCGCCATAAACAAGGAAAACAGCCCATAACAAAATGTTGCCATTATACAGAATAACATTCATGAGAATGCTTTTAGAACAATCATTTGTAGTACCAGTTTATTTATGAGATAGAACCTAATGAGTTCTGCTACCACGGGGAAGCAGCTTCATGATCAAATTTTAAGAGTATTTTACTTATGTTTAAAATTACAAACTGCAAACAACTTAAGTGATTTAGTTGAGCTTGACTAATATGTGTATTACTGAATAACAAATACATGTTTTATTATATAAATATATGTACTATTTGTTCATAATTGGTTTTGACAAGTGGTTTTGGGTCTTTAATGAGTCTGGAAGGGAAAGAAAGCCACAATCGGTAGGTTAGCCTATCCTTCGTTTTTGAGATATAAGTCATTGTTGGATACAGCTTCAAGTCAAATATTTATAAATTCAACATCTGTAACTACCTATCATGGAAAGACATTTCAAAACCAAATGTGATTGCTGACAAAGGCTACGGGTGGACTGTTGTATAAATGGAGATGGCACAACTTATAAATAAGAAGTGAGCTGTCAGCACAACTTATATACATTTTTGTTTAAGGCCAGACGGCTCTGCGGTGGACATCATCACATGATATCTGAAGATTACCTAATTTTACCCCAAAGGCAGGAGGAAAGATTTTAGTTAGTTTTCTTGAAATCGGACATGCTTAAAATTAGTATTCTGTGATTATTCCTCTATGTGTTACTCACTGGAGACATCTGCATAAGTGATGACCACAAATGTTCTTGTTTCAAAAGCACCCACACACATCTGATCACATTAATTCAAGTTTCCATTTAAGTAGATATTCATGGCTTCCAAATAAGATTTGTCTTTTTTCCTTAGGATTTTAGGGAGGGTTCGTCAGTCCTTCCTGGCTTCCATCCTGGTCCCCAAATCTACACCCCTTTTCACAATGCAGCGGGCAAGCAGGGTCGCAGGCTGCTCCTTAACTATGGAAGCAAATCAATAGCAGCTGAATGCCATCTGCTTCGGGCCGCAGAACAGAACCAAAGTGTAAGCCATGCATCTTCCCTTATTGAAAGGTTATTTTATGCAAGTAAACAATTCATCGTCTTCTTGCACGCTTGATGCTCATTTACCACTTTGATCAATAAAATATGCAAAACAACAAAAAAATTGAATCCTAAGAGTAGTTCTGATGCCAGCGTGATAGTTAATCAATACCCGGCCTCTGTTCACTAGGGCAAGCGGTGGGGGTACTCTGACTGTACCCTGTGAAATCCAGACAGGCAGGCACAGCTCTTTCAGAGAGCATTGTGCTAAGAAGGGAGCTACATTACGTTTACCCTACAGATTAAATAGGAGAACGCACTGTCATTGAATGAAATCAAAACACTAACATCAACAGGCTTGAATGTTACTGATTCAAGCCAGTACTTCTCAAAGCTCAAGAAAAAGTAATCTTGGTTTCTATGCCTTTTAGAATCTCAAAGACAAATATTGGATAAAATCACTGACATGGACCTTTGGACAGCAACCCTTTCGGCTCTTTCTACGCTCTGTCTTATTAAGTCTTGGTTTTCAATGTATTCATGTTTCAGGTGAACTCAGTTTTTCTTCTCAAAACAAACTGCTGTGGGAATTTCTTGTGCACAGTGTTTCTTTTAGTCATACCACAAACTGCCTGATTATAGTAAACCTCTTGACAATTCAGGCAGAATACTTTTCTCCCAACAAAGAAAACTGTATTATTTCACAGATGCTACCGTATAAAAGCCCCAATTTAAGCCTGTTTGCTATCAAAATACAAAGCACTAAAACAACCTGGAATGTTTTCCCTTTTAACTAGGTCTCTCTAACTGAATTGTAAAGTTTAGCATAGCAAAAGAATAAAAAAAAAAAAAAGATAAAATTAGACATCTTTCTAGAAAATCTAAAAAGCAGTTTAATAGAAGGAAAATCATTGGCTGTGAAATAAGAATTGCCCCTGAGAAGGCTTTTGTTTTCACATGTTTTCTGATTTTATGTATACTACAAAAATGACAAGAGTTACCTATTAATCAAATACTGTTTAGTTTTCCAGATTATAACACAGTTTAAAACCTAACTTTTTTATTCCTTACCCTGATCTACTGAATTAATCACAATCACACACATCTCTCTGATAGTGAGATAAAATCTGTGTATCCACAAATATATTTTGTCCTATTTTTTCACATGTATATCTAATGACACTGTTAAAGATCTAAGTGACATACGGGGGAAATGCGTAATGCTATTTAATAGCATTAATAGCTTTAGAGAGAAGGAAAAGAAATAAGTATTAAAAGTCTTAATGGGATATCTTCAGTCTGAAAAAAAAATGAAAAATCCTAATTTCTATCCCCCATGTTTGTATTAATTTCACATCAAACGCTATTACGGATATTTTTCTTTACAAAATATTTAGCTGAGACTAACATTTCTCCAAAGTTCTCCATTATGAGACAAACAAAATTATACAGCATTGATTGTGGGAAGTAATTTCCTTGCGACATTTCTAGCTTCATAAAATAGAATTCTCTATTTCTACCTTTTATGTTAAAATCGTCATTCTAGAACTGTAGCCAACTCATCTACTCAGATTATAAAAAAAAACCGCAGCATATACATAATTTAAATATTTATTTAAGTCAAATAACGGTGATGAAATTAATAACAACACCATGACTACAGAAGTGCAGTAGCTCTGAGTCAATGACCCAACCAGCAGCAAGGCTATAATTTAAAGGCAGAAATTTCCAGTGCATGCACCGTTAGCCACAGTGAACCTGTTACTGCTCTAAAGGGAATTGTTTGCCTCTTATTAGATTTTCTACAGCACAGCCATAAGTGATAAATGTACTGCTGTACTCACTGTCAAGTTAATCAATGCTGCCAAAGTTTTGTTGACCTAACAGTAATCCATAAAGTAAGCAGCATTTTCTCCAGCCCTATGACATCTCAGTCCACAGAAGGGCTAAGGCTCCAAAAGCAGCGTCACATCAGAAAGAGCTGGGGTGGGGGTCGGGGTGGGGGTGGGGTGGAGGGAGAGGGTTGATAGGATAGACAGATTGGGTGATGTTCAAAATTAGCAGGGATTATGGGTCCCCTGTCCTGATAAAAAAAGCATCAAAGATCACAACCACACACACACACACACACACACACACACACCCCTAAATTTGATGTTTAAAACCCTAATAAACGAATAACTCTCCTGATGAAAGGTTCCTTCCACAACCCCCATCACTCACCTCAAAAACAAAACAAATAATGAAACACTCAAACCTTCAAGAATCTCAAAGCAAAATAGCCATTTTTGGTGTATTGTCTATGCCGTCTATAGTTCAATGTACTGATCCAATCCAGTACAGGGCACCCGCAAGAAGAATGGCCATGTGGATAGGAAAGAAAGCCCCAGATTTTGCTTCACTGTAAAGCAGAGCATGTGAGAGACATGACCATTAGAAATGAGAAAAGAACAGAAACAACAGGAGAGGGAAAGCTGCCCTGCAAACAAACCGCTGCCGTGCTTTCACAAGCAATTATAGACATATGAAATATGAATTGCAATTGATTTTTCTTCTTGGGGTCACTCTACTCCATGTGTTACGCACTCTAAGGCATTTATTTGGGCTGCAAACTGCCACGTTTTGTACAATGACCTGAGCAGCGTAATCTTTGCTCAGTCACGGGCTCTTCATTGTGGCTTCTCATCCTTGACACTTGTCCCTCCCAAAAACTTACTGGCAAGGGACTCCTTGATAAAGACATGGAACAATGCAATTACCGGCGTAAAGGGCTGGCAGAACCTGACCAGGGTATGCTTAGCAACCTTTTGTGTGCCGATGAAAAATAAATAGCATCCATCTGGAAGAGTGACTGTCATCCTTATACTTCTACAGCAAATTTTCTGATTTGGCTAGTGATCACACAGCAGGATTACTAACCTCGGGTGATTTGTCTTGCCAAGAAGAAGAATAACAATAGAAGGCTGTGGTTATGAGAACAAATAATACAGATTTCTTATACTTCAATAGGGCTTTAAAAAAGTTCAAACATAAAAAGATCTTCTGTTTGCCTGTGTTCTCTAATTCTGACTGATTACAAGAGTTTCCTGTATTTTGGTCTTCACAAAGCTCGAAATTGTGAATGTTACTGATCATGAGAAAAAAACATTACTAAAAAAAAAAAAAAAAAGACAACTTCCCTATTTCTTTTTGCATCAGTCCATAGGTCTTGGACATGTCTCCCTGTCAATATATACAGAATTACAGCATTCCTTTGAACTGCTGTGGAATATTTTGCATGGGTTTCCACTGTATGGATATTCTAATACAGTTTTAACCAATTCCCCATTGGGCAATTTTTATGATTATATTGCAATGAATTAAATGCATTATATAACCCAATTATGAAAGAATAATTATAAGATAAACTCAGAGAGAGGGAATGGCCAAATTGCTTTTCATAAAGGTTGCCACAATTGACAGTCCCCTTAAAGGTATAAGGGAAAGTTTATTCCTTACCAATGCTGAGTACAGATGTTTTCTTTTAATCTTTGCAGATCTATATGTAAACATCTCACTTCAATTTATGACTCTCTAATTAATAATGAAATATATTTTTCTCTTGTTTACTGACTATAATTATTTTTAAATAAATAAATTTAGCCTATTTCATACCATGGATACCTTTTTCATACATATTGAGCATATTTTTTCAGTCTATTTGTCTTATGATTTGAATTTGTGATGATTTTTTTGCTGCACAGAATTTAAAAACTTTTAGGCAGCCAAGCTGTAAATGTTTCACATTTCAAATAATACAGAAATACCACTATCAACTCAGAGAATATGTCACAAAAAAATACTGTATGATGAAAGTAGACATTACTTGCATTTCATCTAAGATTATGTCTCAAACTATCAAGGAGGAATACAAGTATAACAAAATATAGGGCTAGGATAATATCAAATATCATTGAAACTAAACTTTCGATCTGGCAGCCTTGGGACAGCAGTCAGGGTGGGTTGAGTTAAAGTTAGGGGATGCTGGGGACCACGCCCAGAGGGGTGGCATGAAGGACTCTAAGAGTTATAGCAGAGGGTAAAATGTGATGGGATAATGGTCAAGGAAGGTGCACTAGGGTTAGAGAACACCACACCTGAGTGTGAAGAATCAAGAAAAGGCCCATGAAAGAGGGGGTACTGGAAATGACCCTTGTGGGGTGCTTTGGTAAACAGAGATGAGAAAGGGGGATGTACCAGACACAGGTTAGGATACACGCAGGAGCCAAAACCAAGGGACAGGTAGGGAGCTAGTATGGCTGGCACATAAGATACATGTAGAATAAGGCTGGAGGTCTGAATATCTGGCCTAGGAATGTCACAATTTGGTCGTGGACAAGAAGCCATGAAATCATGTTTTGGTAGGTACGTATGATCAGAGATGAAGTTGAAAAGGAATATCCATGTCACGGTGAACTAGAGTAGCCAGAGGTATTGAGGAAACTACCATGATGATCTTGGAGAAAAGGAACAAAACACTGAACAATTAGAATGGCAGTGGAGATGACAAAAAAAGGAAAGTACTCCTTTGACTAATCATGAATGGCTTTCAGGACACAACCACGGGGCTCTTTTGAGTGAAGAGAGTGATTTTATAAAGAACCTAAGAATGTCCCAGAATGGCCCAGATTTTTCCAAAACAGTGCAAGAGAGGTTCTGGGGGGAAAGTTTCCAACAGAGAGGGTGACAAAGCAAAGATCAATAATACTAGAAGCAACGAGTATCCTGGGTATGATGGTGCTGAATTCGGTTATGTATGTGGAATATAAAAAAGGTCTCAGTAGGGCAGGGGCCATCCAGGATTAATCTTCTACTGTGAATGGTTTAAAACAGCAACAGAGACAGATATCAGAGTTCCAACATCATATCCTCTGCTCAGGCGTCGTTGCCCTACACTCCTGCCCAAGTGGATGAGGGAGAAAAAGAGAAAATTTACTTGTGTATCTGCTGCAGGAAAGGCACTCTGGATAATGACAAGTCATCTCAAATCCCTATGAGGGTTGGGGAACAGAGGAAATGAGATAAAAAGCCCCAATTCCTACCATGGAAGCAAATATCCTTTGCAGAAAAAGTAAAAAAGGAAAATTAAAAAAAAACAATACCCATTCTGTAAATGGGAACGAGAAAAGGTAGAGAAGGCAAAATCAGGGGATGTTTTAAAAAAGTATCAGACTTTTTTTAGACCTTAACTGCTTTGCCACAGCTAGAATTCACACTGGATTCAGGTATGTGCAGGTGATGCTCTTCGTCTAGCCTGAAAATAACCCACTGCTTATAGCTCACAAGCAATATGGGAGTTTGTCAAATTCTGGGTTGGGGAAGGCCTTTTAAAATCAAACATTTTAGAAACAGAGTACTTCTTTAATTAATGACAAATGAGTACCACAGGAAGAACGTCTTTTCAAAAAAAAAGGTTCCAAACGCCCTGCATGCTCTTTTACTTACTTAAAACACACTGGCATGAATGGAACAGGCAGCTCCACTGAAAACAGAACAGTGTCTCCCATCTCCCAAACACTTTCCATCGCAGACCTCTCCAATGAAAAAAGGCTGAGCCCTCACCCTAATATATACATATTTATTTAATTATACATATAAAGGTACTACTGTATCAATTGTGTACTATAGAAAACACACAACAGGAAATTGCAGAGTAACGTAAGATGAAAAATTTAATACAAATTTTATTTTACTGTATTTATCAATGATACAAACAACATTTCTGTTCTTACTAAAAATTACATATTTTACTACTAGAGTAACATGACTAAATATGCTCTCTAAGGTTGGAACACAGTGATTGCTTTTTATCGTGGTCAAAATTCCATTTCATAAATATTTGGTTTTAATGACTATCTTTGTTGAAAATGGCATCTCACAAAAACAAGTAGATCTAACAGCTGTACTTACTAAATCATAATACTAATTTTTCCAATTCCATCCTCTAATAACACAAAGACTTTTTAATGAGATTTGGCCAAGAAATTCCTTTTTCTTGATGTCGCACAGTTGTTCATATAGAACAACTGGAAAATGTTGCATTTAGAAAAATTTGTGTCCAAGACCCACTGAAACTTCATGTGAAAGAGTTTTTTGAACAGGCTAGAAAATTCTCTTTCCAAGTTTTAAGGAAGGTAGAGAGAATTTTAGGTTCCACACATTAATTCTGGCAACAAAATCCCATCACGATAGAAACTTCTTCAAACATCCATTTTCAAAATGTTCTCTCTCAGACTTGTGTTCTTTCAAAAGCCACTTACTTCCCCACTTGGTGTTCAAGGGCCTTGAGTTGGAAGGGCCAGTTTAGTGAGGATTACGAAGAATTTGGAGGAGTCAGGGCAGTGACAACACCAGTGCTGCCATCTTCCTCCTGTTTACTATACGAAGGGCTGGTATTTTCCAGTTCTGTCTTTCACCTGTGGTTTCTTTACAGGACTCCTGTGAAGCCATGGCTACCTTCTGTGAGCTTTAGTTGAAAGCAGATGATACAGCCCATGAGGTCACCTAATTAAGTGCCGCAAACTACAATAGGCTATGGTGAACAAACAAGCGAGGGTATCAGAGGCAGGCCCCCGATGGTGGACCCCAGGCTGTATGAGGTTTGGACTCATGAAAGTGCCAGTATCAGTCTGAACAGCAATACCAATAAAGCTTCATGCACTTCTTTAGCAGATAAAAAATGAATATAATTGAAAATCGTATGGCTGCTTCCTGTACCCAGGTGTGTCACTGTGCACAGAGGGCTGCAAGCACGCCTTAGGGAAAAGATTCCTTCACTGGCACTCTTCAAATCCCCTCCCTTGACCAGCACGTTCTTTAAAAAGTTCAAACTGATTTGCCTGCTGATTGCTACTATGTTGTTTACTGAGGAAAATGGAGGTAATTTACAGACAAAATGGACCATCTTTAAGCAGACTGTCTTCAAATACCAGAAGACGTTGCTGGGCTAGGATGCTGCTGAGGGCTGTGAAATAATACATGTAAAGCGCCATGCAGAGTAGCTGGCCCCAAATAGGTCCTTAAAAGATGTTTATTTTATGAACTAAAGAATATGTGAGTGAATGGATAAAAGATGCCAGCAGAACGTCCTAGTGACAACATTCTGCATTGTTTTGAAAATGTCTGCCTTGTATGTCCTCCAACAACATTTTCAATTAGTCATGGTTTTAGCTGAATTGGTGAAATGGTTCCTGAAAGAATATTTCCTAATTGAATTTTCATGGCTAAATAATTAAGATTAGGCATTAATCCCTGTGGCTCCTTGGAGTCCTACGGATATTCTGGGATTTGGGAAAAATGAGGACAACATGTACGTGCCAAATATGGCCCCAATCTGAGGACAGAACGATAGCTCCTCTGTGTGCCTTTCTATTTTGTGTGTACTAGCTCGTGTGATCTTCATTAACAACTCTCCAGAAAAGGTGACCGGTGTTAAGAGAGGTTAATTAACTACCCTCGCTTAGAGAGCAGTGGGTGGAGGTTCAGGCAAATGTAGGAATATAGATGAAATAAGATTGCCCCAGCCCTCTTCTATGGCCCATCCAACCCAATCAGCCACCAGCCTGTAGGTCCAGGGGTCAATGGTAGCCTGAGGGCTGAATCTGGCCTGCTGCCTTGTTTTGTAAATAAAGTTTTATTGGAACACCTCTCCTTTCTTTACACAACATCTATGGCACCTTTTGTACCACAAGGGCAGAGCTGAGCAGTGTGACAGAGACCATATGGCCCGCATAACCGAAAATATTTATAGCTGGTCTTTTACAGAAAAATTTTGCTGACTTTTGCCTAGTATTAGACATGCTTGTATTTACAACTCTGTCCCTTCCTGACTGTGGGACAATACACATTTCTCTTTAAATTTATTCACTGTCTCCTTTCTAAATTCAAGGGCCAATTTTGATTTAGACCATATCAAAAGTCCTTCTCATGTAAATTGAGATTTGGGAAAACAAACAGGATTTTTATTGCTAAGAATCATAAGCAATATGGTAACATTTAATCAACTTTCCTTTTTTGATTGGCCAGGAGGTGCGACACAGTTACCATGCTCCCAAATTGCCAAAAATCATTAATAAGGTTGGTTCACTTTACCTATTTTAAGGAATCTGGAACTAATTGCTCTCAATTAATCTGCTCCACTCTCTGATCGCTTATTTATCAGACTGGGAAAGATAGATTTAATAGTGCTTGCTTGAAACAGGCTCTTTAATTGGAAACATCACAGCATTTAGCTCACTTTGTACTCCAGCAATTAAGAACAATTTGGAAGAGTGTTGTTGATTTTTTTTTTTTTACACTATTGTCTCCTTGATTAGATTTCCGAAGATCCAGACAAAACAAATGACAATACTAGCTAGCACTATTGGTACAAATAAAAGCCCAACAGCCAGATTACTTACTATGAGAAATGTGAGCCATCCTCATCCATTTCGTCAGTGTCTTACATTTATTTCCCTGTATCCTTGTCTCTTGTGTAGGTAAGTGGCAATACCTCTTATAAAAGGCATCGTTTTGCACCCACCTTTACACAATTATCTTTTCTCCAAATAAGCCAAATCAACAGAAGAAATTATTTTTCTTGATTAAGCACCCACATTTCTCTTGAGAGGGAACAAAACAAACAATTAATCTTTCCTTATTTGTTCTCAGAAGTCCCTGCCTCCTTAAACGCAGGCTATCCAGGTACCTGTGGCAGCCAGTCAGCAGCAATTAGGCCTGAGCAGAAAATGAATGGACTGCAGGCTGAGGGCCTAATCTGCTGAGAGTCTGTGTGAGAGGGCAAGGTTATACCAGGAAAATTCCCTTGTTGTCGGAGCACTGTTCAAAATTACTACCTGACTTCAGCATAATTAACCAGGCTTGGGAATTTATATGAACTAAGTAATTGGAAAGAATTAGCAAGAGATATGTACATTAATCTTTACCAGTTACACAGTGTTTAATGAAATTAAGGGGCTGGTCCTCATTCTTGCCTTGCTTAGTTTGCACACTTGCTACTTCACCTGTAGAACAAGGAGACTCTGCCAGAGGAAGATTAAAACAAAACAAAAATTCTCGGGAGAAAAATAGAAGCCACCCCAAAATTCAACAGCAGGTCTTAGTTAAGTAAACTATAATGCCTCCTTAGGATAGAACATTATGGAGCCTTATTAAAATTATTTTAAAAAAGAATCTTCATCTATTAGAGATGCATACTGAAATATTTACAGATGAAATATTTACAGATGAAAATATAATATCTGGGAGTTTTTTCAAAATAATATGGGAGGGTGGGGCAAAGGTAGGAATATAGATGAAATAAGATTGCCCCTGAATCGATAATTGTTGAAGCAGGAAGATGGTATGAAGCTGGATGGGTATCTGGGATTTTATTATTATTCAAGTTTTTGTTATGTTGAAAATTTCCATAATAAAAAAAAGACATTTAAAAAAAATTGTCTTAGAGGAATATTTAATACATGGTAAATGTTGTTGTACGTCTTTAAATTAAAAGAGGAGTTTATAAAGCATTATAGATGATGTAACAAATATTTTAAAATACATGATTAAAAATACACATAGGAAAAAGACACAGGAAGCACACCATAATTTTGAGCTAAGTCAGTTTCTTAGCCTCACCACTATTAACATTTTGGGATAATTACTGTCTGTTGGGGACTGTCCTGTGCATTGTAGGATGTTTACCAGCATCCCTACTACTAGATACTAGTATCATCCCCATCCTGAGCTGTAACAAAAAAAATGTCTCTGTGCATCACCAAATGTCCCCTGTGAGGTAACATACCCCGGGTTCAGACCCACTGGTCCAAGTGTGAGAGTTCCTGAAAATTATTTTTATTTTTTGTAGTTTTCAAAGTTGTTGAATATGCACAGATGTATAAATCAGAACAATAACAAAAAATACTATAATATTAATACTAAAAATATATTGACCTGCAAATCTTAATGGGCGTGAAGAAATAGACTACTTATATCAGAAAATAAATGCCTATGGAATAGATATATAGTGCTCTTCCTTTGATTAGAGTAATCAAGCTAAAAGTGAACCTCACTATAAAAGCCAGTTCTTTTAAAACTCATGAATCCATCGCACACACATCTGACAAAAGGCAAATCAAAAGTATCTCAAGAAATACGTAGGCCTTCCTAAAATCTTCTCTGAGTAGAAAACTGCAGTGTTAAAGAGATATTCAAGTCCACAATAGCCACCTTAAAAGAACTGATGTTCACAGAAATAAAATGCTAGCTCAAGGTGTTAAGTGTTTATCGGTCAGAACCACCTACTTTTTAAGGTAAGTTTGAATGTGAAGAAAAAGTCTTATGTAGTCTGTTTTACTCTCCAAATACATGAAATGGCATCACTAACTACCTGTTTCTAGAAGGGGCTTTGAGCTGGCTTCCCAGATATAAGTGAGGTCTGTGTATTCTCACCAGTACTCTTTCTAGAAACAGCATGCAGCCGGGAGCCCTGCCAACAAGCACAGCCAGCTCTTGGAAGAGGATTTAACACAAGACATTCACTTTATTAACCTGGACTCTAGTTTACGTCACTGAACCTTAGTTGTGACTATTGAGAGTATTTTTAAAATCATTACAGATGCCACACCACGTGGTCAACATTTGGTAATTCATAGGTTTAAAACTCCCAAAGTTTCAAATTTTAAATCTGATCATAGCTTTGGGGCCATAGTGAGTAGGAAGGCACATTTCTATTCCATTCCCTTCTTTCACATAGATTCCTCCCCATGAAATGATAAACACTTTTGAGGTTCCTAAAGCTTTTCAAATTGCCATTACTGATCTCACCTCCACTGACCTGGATTATCTCTAAAGGCTCATTATCTATAGCTCTGATGGTCAGGCTTCCACCAGGCTCAGCTACCTGAGATGAGCAAGAATGCAAGGTCTGAATTTTTAAAATACTGTTTTACTTCCTTCAAAGGAAAGTGTATTGCTTTCTTTAAAGAAATAATATATACGACCGGTTTCAGAAGTTTGAAAAGATTGTTCTGCACTAAAACTGATTTTATGTGAAGTATATGTCATCTTGAGCTGAACGGGTAGCCCGCAAATCGCTGAGAAAAAAAATGCATTTGAAATTAAGCAGCAGAATTCTTTATAATTAAAACACAAAACTTTAAAGTATATAATGAGAAGTATCATACATTGTCCTAAGTGATTATTTTAGCCTTCATAAAGTGTTTTTAACTTAGCCCAGAAAAGTCTTCTAGAACTACCATAAAACTTAAGAATCTATAGGTCCCTACCTACAAAAATTAAATTTAGAAAACAGACTTGTAAAGTGCGTTTTTCTTCATATCTTGCCAATTATTTCACCAATTATGATGACAAAGTTGTCTGCCAAATCCTGGGTAAGTGGTTAGGGTTTTCCTGTATGGAAAACCAGCCACTGAAACAAGGTTATAGGATTTCTAACCAGGCACAACAGAAACATGTATGCACAACAGAATCTGAAAACACTTGCTAGCAATGATGGATTTAAGTTATTAACAGATCAAAAAGAGATGGATGGTGGTTTGCTTTTCTTCATCTACATCATCATCTAGATCTATTTAAAGATATGTGGTGCACTAACAAACTTGGTTAAGGTTTCGATAAAATCAGTAAAAATAATCTGCCCCTGTTACACTGAGTCTGTATCGATCAATAAAATCACTTGTACAAGGAAAGTACTGTTAAGTACTGACAATCCCAGCCATTAATATTATTTAACACACTGTTCACAATCTTTAACAAGAACAAAGAACAGTTTGTCGCGTGTTATAAGCAGGGCCTTCATAGATACGGTTACTTCTATAGGCTTCTATGGTGCTTTTTGAAGTCCAAACTAAACATCCCTCTTTCACCAATGCACACCCCCACCTCATACACTAGGTCTTGCTCTTCAGTTGCAGTTTAACGGTAGTCCTTTTATAAGAAGTGAAGCTGCCATTGTATCACTTTTTTTTTAAATTAAAGTTTATTGGGGTGACGATTGTTAGTAAAGTTACACGGATTTCAGGTGTACAATTCTGTAATACATCATCTGTATATCACATTACGTGCTCACTCCCCAGAGTCAGTTCTCCTTCCATCACCACATATTTGATCCCCTTTATAACCTCATCTACCACCCCGCTCACCTCATACCCTCTGGTAACCATTAAACTATTATCTGTGCATGAGTTTTTGTTTCCTTGTTTCTTTTTCTTGTTCTTTTGTTGTTTTCAGTTTTACATCCCACATATCAGTGAAATCATATGGTTCTCTACTTTTTCTGTCTGACTTATTTCGCTTAGCATTATAATCTCTTCTTAATCCGTGCTTTAAACTCAAAATTCTAAGGACCTGAGCTAATGGATAAGGTGGTCATTGGGACAGCATGGGGCGTCTCGGCTACATTCTGAGTTTCCTCAGCGTCATCAAGGTCTTTACCTCGTCAGGGGCGGATTAAATGAGAAATTTTCAATTAGTCCGCAGCCAGAGTTGGATGGCTAGGAAGAGATATATGCGCCTGACTTAAAACCACAAAAATGGAAAGTGGAGAAAAAGAAGGAATAAAAATATTTTACACAAGAAATTTTTCAACTTTGTAAATATCTATGATTATATGAGTGATACTAATAATGAGAAAATTCCTTTAAGAAATGAAACTTAATTATAATTCTAAGTTCTTAAACAGAAACCTGTTCTAAACTTAACCTTTGCAGTTCTGACTACTCATAATCCCAGCAATGCAGGACGTGTAGTGGTTTGCAATTTTGCTGAGATAAGCAAGACGGAGCCCCTTCTCTGGTAAGTGAACTGGAAAATGTTGAAGACCCAAATCTCAGTTCAGTTTAATTTAGTCTATTATTCTCAGCTCAATTATGCCTACCCTACAATTCTCATGGAGTGACAAAAACAAAACAACAACAACAAAAAAACAAAACAAAGAAAAACAAAAAAACACCTTTGGGTGTCTGCACAGGACTTGGAGAAAATGTCCCCCAAAAGAATATTAATTGCTAGTACTCTTTAAAAAATTTGTAAAGAAAAGATGAAAATATATACCTAAAAAAATGGTTCTTGGCCGTAAAATAGATGTTTTAGATAATGTAAAAGTAAAATGTCAAATTTATGTGGTTATAGTCATTAAAAGTAAGTCCACGAATATACTCTACTGTAGAAGATAATGTGGTTCACAAAATGGTTTAAGAGCATGTTCCCACTAGGACAGAAACTGCCTATCAAGTCAAAGAAAACACTTCCGGGAAACACCGTGGTGGTACCAGACACTCCTGCCTGACACATAATGCCCATGTGATTCTGGAGATATCTGGGACCTTGTTTAAGAATTTTCATGTAGCAACAGGTGATGAGTCAACAGTACAAGTGTCTACCCAACAATTTTCAAAATAAAGCACAAAATAAATTTCTTTACAAATTCCAGCATTTTAAAAGCAGTTTCCATTGTATAATGGGGAAGGGGACCAAGTTGCTGCAGAATCTTTAGGAGAGTAAAGAAGCTAGTGGAAGAGAAAGACAACAGGCTGGAAAATATGCCCAGTGGAAATAGGAAGGCAGCCTACTTTGGAAGACAATGTCTTGTTAAGCACAAGAGCTGGGGAGAGGTAGTTGAAAAAGGTCAAAGGCGGACAGAGAAACTTGAATATACTGTGAACCCAAAGATATTAAGCTTACATACAAGTTATTATGCAATAAAAAACAAAAAATAAATAAAACACGTTTAGGTCTTCATAAAACCTCTTTTAGGACTATCTTGTGGGCATGTTGAAGGTCTATTTTACACCACGTGTATACAAGTACAACAGACTGCATTTTATAAAGGTGTATGCTCCAGTTTGGCCTGAGTTGAAACACACAATAGGGATGACCAGTCACCTACGGCCATAGGCGGACCCTCCCAGAGGTTCCTGCAATACCACATTCCCACCCCTGAACGAATAGGATACACAGTCCTCTGTCGAATAAAATCTTATGGTCAGTAAAATAATTAAACTTGTTTTCCAAACCTTGCCATGTTTGAAGAATGTATTATAGGAAAGTACGTATGTCACTTCTGACAGAAGCTGTCAGAGCAGATCCTGGTAATATTTGGCTAACCAAGAACAGTGACTTAGCACTTGAACACTAAATAGGGTCAGATTTTCGTGGAAAGGAATCCTTAGGATCCTAAAAGTGCCATTTATATATATTTATTTATATAAATATATAAATAAAGTGCCACAAATATAAATATAAAAATGCATCACTGAGGTGGTAAGAAAGTAAGGAATCTATAGCAGCCTTAAATTGAATATAAACAGAAATCCTGATAGATAAGCAAGCACCAAGGCTGGCTCTGTCCTATGGGCAAGTCGTAAACCCTAAAAGTGAGCTCCAAATAAAGCCACTACAGGACACATCCCCAGGGAGGGGAGAATGAGAAATAAATCCCTTCACAGGTTCGTAACCTAAATTAATGCCTTTTGTGAGGTCCAGAAAACCTTTCAAGCTAAGAAATCCCAGTTCACAGTGTTCCCAAATGATTGACAGAAGCAAATAAAAATTCTCTCTGTATAAATTCAGTTCAATCCTGGCCTTAAAAGAAAGAAAAAAATTCCAAAGATAAACTGATTACCCAGCCAAAAATACAACAAAGAAAAAAAGAAACAGAAACAAAACACACATACTCTTACACATATACTGTGAGAAAGAACCATGAGCAAGAACCAGCAGAAACAACAGTCAATCTGGACCTATGAACACATTGTTTATTACAATTATAACACTTAGAATAAAGGATAGAATTGAAAATGGAAAAGAAGCAACATTCAAAGACATGATAGCTGAACATTTTCCAGAAATGTTGAAAGGCGCCTGCATTCAGATACAGGAAGCACACACACACACACACACACACACACACACACACACACACTACTCAAAAATATAAACTTAAAAAGTCTACACCTAGATACAGAATAATTATAGTAATAAATTTCTGCAGTAAAACAGAAGAACACCAAAGATAAAAGGAAGACCTATGAGAATCAGAGATAAATGACAGATTACTTTCAAATGGCAAAAAATTAAGCATTTCTATTTGTAAGAATTGATATTTTATGACTTTTATTCTTTCTCACCTGTCTTCCAAAAACAGAAAAAATATGTGTCTTTTAAAAATAGAATCAAGTTCTTTCTATCTGATAATTACCCTATGGACTTAACTGGATTCTTTTTTAATATACATTATGGAATCTTATGTGATCTTCTTTTTCCTATACCTTGCAACATTTTACTACTTCATGATTTTAAGTATCATTTCATCGTTACTCATCAACTGTTCCCAACTATGCTAAGGAAACACTAAAATAAGAAAATTGAAGAATTATGGAATCCTCTAGAAGGATAATTTTCATTAGCCACATGTGATCAGTGGCTTCCATAATGTACAGCTAAACTGGCTGCATTCGACTTCAGATGACATCACACATGAATTGTCTCAAACTCAGGAATTAATGAGGAAAACGGAAATGTGGTATTCTCTTGGAGCTGCTCATTCAACATGAAAAACTTTACGGTACATTATTTTGCATTAAGTACTTAGACTATTTCATTTTGCTAAGAGACCATGGAACACTGTTCTTCCACTTTTTATGATGTTTGTGCACCAAGATTTATTTGACAAATGCTTCACTTTACTTGACAAAAGCAAACAGATGACTAGAAGGAAACGGATAATGTAGAAATTTTAAAAACTCATTGATTTAGTCATTCTAGTTCTTGTTTGTAAATCTAAAAATGAAAATATTTTGTAATTATGCAGCAGATACTAGCCACTGTCTCTTCAACAAAACTATTAATCATCAGGTTTTCCAAATTATTAAATTTTAAAAATGCATGTCCAAGGAAAAAAACCACAAGCAATGATAAGCGAGAACCTATCAGAGATGAATTAAAAAATCTGGAATCAGTACTTACAAGATGGTTGGTGTTTCAGGTTCATGCATAGCAGATGATGATCGGTTAGGTACACTGTTCAAAGGATGCTGCCCATTTAAAACCCAGGAAAATATGGACTAAGATTTTGAGTTTGCTATGTTGAAACTCTAATCAAAATTCTACTGAAGTTGTCTTTCACTCTCTATTTGAATTTCTGTAAATCATTCATTAAAAATCTTAAAATAAAAAATGGTCTACTGGATTCAATGGTTAATGGTGATTACCATTGTTTTTGTTTATTTGTTTTTCTGGGAAACTGAGAGTTAATGTGCTTAAAAACAGAGGTTTGAAAATATACAGGACTATTAAAAAAACAAACATGTAGTCAGATTACAAAAAAGAAAAATAAAAAGCAAATAGAACTCCTAGAAACAAGAAAGTGTAATACTAAAATTTAAAAGTCAGTGGATGGACTTCCACTTCCAATAAGATCGACTAGCTGTACTTTTTCCTATTCTCCTGCTAAGTCAACTAAAACCCCTGGATATTATATATAATACAAACACGAGATGATTATGAAAGGTTGAGGGAAGACAGGAGACCAGAAGAATGACACAGTGGTGAGTTTTATCTTTTCTGGATTTTTGTTTTGCCTCATGTATCTCTTGGAGCAGAAACAGCCAGCAACCAGCAAATGCCAAGAAATGTAGACAAATAAAGCCCCAAATAAAAGCCTGTTTCCTTTAGGAAAAGGGCCATAAGAGAGACAGCCTAGGAAGACAGAAAACTTTTAGACACTGACCACTCTACTCCTGCCAAACACCACAAAAGAAACTGTGGCCTCCTCTACTCTTGCCATCAGAGGTCTAGTGGGAAGCCTAGACCTAGTGTGGAAAACATCCTGAGGCTGTAATGAGGCACCCAATGCCTGGCTGGCATCTGAGAAGGCCAAGTAGGGAGCCAGGATTTTCATCCCTACCAGCCAGTAACGGAGTCAGCAGAGACCACACAGGGAGCTGGAATTCCCATCATCTCAGCAGAAATGAGGAGCATCCCTCCCACCCCAGTGTCAAGGAAGGCCAAGTGAGATTCTATCTTCACCCAGCAGAAATGAAGGGGAGTCCCTTCATTTCTCTAGACTGAACAGTGTCCGAGAAATCCAGCAAAAAAAGAATGTTTAAATAAGATCCAGAGTTACATAACATAATGCAAAAATGTCTAGGATTCAACCAGAACCATTCATTATACCAAAAACCAAGAAGATCTCAAACTGAATGAAAAAGAAAATCAATAGATACCAATGCTGAGATGTCAGAGATGTAAGAATGATCTGACAATGATTTTTAGGGCACCCATGATAAAAATGTCTCAATGAGCAATTACGAACACATTTGAAACAAAAGACAGAAGAACTCAACAAAGGAATGAAATATAAAGTCTTGCCAAAGAAATAAAAGTTATAAAGGAGAATCAAGTGGAAATTTTAGAACTGAAAAATACAATAACTGAAATGTAAAGCTCAGTGGACAGATTCAACAGCAGAATGGAAGGAAAAGAGGAAAGAATCAGAACCAGAAGATAGGACAACAGAAATTAACCAATCTGACCAATGGAGAGTAAACAATCTGGGGGGAGAAAAAAATGAAGAGGCCCTCAGGGCCCTGTGCAGACAATAATAAAGACTCTAATATTCCTGTTATTGAAGTCCTGGAAGGAGAGAAGACAGAAGGAGGAACTGAAAAAGTACCTGAAGAAATAATGATTAAAAACTTCTAAATCTGGCCAAGGAGATAAACCTACAGATTCAAGAAGCTGGGATAATTCCCAATACGAAAAACCCAGAGCAGTACATACCAGGGCACATCATAATTAACCTTCTGAAAACTAATGACAAAGATAAAATCTTGAAAGCAGTCATTTTTAAAACTATACCTTACATAGAGAGGGGAAACATAATGTGACAGGAGATTGTCTTTTTTTTTAAAATCAGAAACCATGGGAGCCAGAAGGAAGTGGCACAGTATTTCCAAGTGTTGGGAAAAATAAATAAATAAAAGAACTGTCAAGCCAGAATTCTCTATCCAGGGCGATCAGACTTAAAACATTCTAAGGTCTTTGTAATGTTCAGGAGGAAATTAAAGATATTAGGTGACCACTAAAAGAATAGATATAAACTAATGGGGTTGGGGGGATTAAAAGAGATAAAGGGGGTAAAAATCTGCCACCAATTCAAAAGGAGGCATGAAAAGGAAAAAGGATGGTTGAACCACGCCCCATTATTTCAGTAATCGTGAAAATATGAGTGGGAGATTCTAATATACCTTTCTTCTTATCAGATCAAGCAGCCAAGTTAAGATAGGAAATTCGAATAGCACACTTAACAAACTTCATCTGATTGTATACAGCTCACTGCACTCAAGAACTAGAGAATACACATTTTCCAGCATACGTGGTCAATTTTAATAAATGCTTCATGTACTACTGAAAAAGTTAAAAACATAGTACTCTTTGATCCAGTGGAGACTACTGACCCAATGGAACATTATACAGTATTGTGTGACTTAAAGAATGAATGAGGAGCAGCTAGTCCAGGTAATAAGCTCTTCTGAAGACAGCACCTGTATCTCTTATCTAACAAACCCCAGCTGTGGAACTGGTTTCTTCAAACGAACCTTTTTTAAAGGATTTACATTAGCTTAGATTATGTTTGACCGTGATTTCTGTTTAGCTCCCAACACTCAGTGTACTTTAATTATCGTTCACTCCTTAACAAAAAGGTGAAAATAAAAACAACTGTTGTTCTCAAGTAAGTGACATAAGACATGGTATCTTTCTCAGAAATTTCTTATTATTGCAACAAATGGAATAAGTGATGTATGCAAAATTCCCGTAAAAAGCCTTTGTCTACAAATTATGTCAGCTTGTAATTTAATGTTGCCGAGGAGGAATGGAGCAGGGCCTGTGCATTCAATCAGCCTCAAATTAACAAACGAAGCCATGACTAAACCTCAATCTTGCCCACCACTTGCTTTTTCTTTCTGGAAGATTATGGATCTCTATCTCTGACATACTGAAATGTTGCCAGTTATGTCTAGGCACTAAAGTGTTTCTGTCATTCTTTGTGCTCTGCCGTTGGATTACCTTTTCTAGCTAAAGGCTCATATCCCCCAGCTTGGGGAAATTTTCAACTATTTTTCCTTGGATTATTCCCTTCCCTACTTTTTTATTTTCCCCTTATTTCTTTCTGGGACTCTAGAAAGAAGTAAGACATTAGACCTGGAATGGTCCTCTACGTCTCTTGTCTTTTGTTCGAGAGTTTTTGTACGTGCATTTTACGAAACACTGCCCCAAATAGAGAGAACTACCGAATGTTTTCAGGATAACACAACTAATTCAAAAAACTCTTGTGTGTTCTCTGATTGTTTCTTTTACAGTATCCTAGTGTCATCTTTTGGATGCCTTTGTGAATTTCTCTCAATTTATTAAATCAATTTTTAAGATATATTTTGTGTCCTTTATTATCTCTTTCCTGAAGAGTCAGTGTTTTAGTTCATGTTGGTCTTTTTGTTCATGCTACTCGATTTCCTCAAAGGCCTGGCGATCCTTGGTTATCAGTTCTCACTGACGAAAGTAGCCTGGGAGGCTTGGGTCGGTTTCTCCTGTGGGTATGTCAGTGGCAGTACCCACAACAGGCCTCCTCCAAATGGAAAGACAGTGTGGGTGCAGCATGCTGTGTGGTCGGCTTGCCCTTGGGGTTGTCAACTTGGGGTCCCCAATAGAAGTCTTAGCTTTATGCAGTCCCCCTGTTCAATATTTGGTTGTACTGTTTCGCTTTTAAGAGAAAAGCCTTTACAAATTCTCTTTGCAATGTCATAAACATCAGACTATCAGTATTCGGTAGAGCATAAGGATCCTGGGCAACTGTTTCAGGTATACACCCTGAATGGAACCACTTGTTTTCAGTTTCACTGCTCACCTTCACCCCTACCTCTCCCGCTGACTCTAAGTCGAGAAGCTCCCACCAGAGCCGCGGGCAGGCTGCCTCCTGCCTCCAACACCTGCTCTCAGGGCTGAATTGGGGCGGCTGCTCTCCACTCCCTGTTGCACCCATTCACACACGCCCAGAACATTCCATCTTCCAGAAAAATCGTTAAATATTTTTCTTCCTTTGATGATCCTCTCTTCTCCCTGCACATCACTACTTAACTGTTGGGGGTTATCCCTTAAGTTTTTATACTTTCATTGGACTGGGATCTCAGGAAAGATGGCATGTCATCCCAAACGAGGCGGTATAACTATTAGATAAACATGTTTGATGGTAAAATCAGTTTTGGAAACCCCAATTAACTTATTCTTCAGATTTCTGCTTCTATGCAGATGACTGAACACAGAAAACAGATGCATATTCATTGTTTTCATAGGATTCTAAGTATTCAAGTTATAGATTTAAAGAATCACTGATCCATTGATCTATCACTGGAGTTGGGTTAGATTACTCAATTAAATTGTGATAGGTTTTGATTATAAGATCTCTTCCTTTACTAGTATTATTATATCCCTAAGTAAAATTACATGTCCAGGCTGAAAATTTTCTCCCAATTTGGAAAATCTGCAATATATAATGAAAAGAGCCTATACTAGGCATCAAGAAACTAAAATTCTAGTCTCATCTCTTTCACTTATATACTCCAGAAGTAAGTTTCTCCATCTGGACCTCAGTTTCTCCATTTCTAAAATAAAAGCAGTGCACGGTCCCTTAGGAAATGTGTGTGTTACATCTATCCATGGTTCAAATGTACTAGCTGTTCACTGGACAAGAAAAGAGATGTCTTCTCTGGTCCTCTCAAGAGCTAATCTGCCTATTTTATGGATGCGAAACTGAGGCCAGAGGAATGATCATGAACATAGCTGAAGGGCAGGAGGCAAGTTGGACTAGGCTATGTCTAAGTTTGCTGTGAGCTGAAGATGCTACAGCTTTGGGGTATTAATACTTTCTCATTTTATTGGGCCATACCGGGGCCACCCTCATGCCCAGATGGGTCAGCTGGAGGATGGTACCTGCTGAGAAGTACTGGTGACGCCCTGGAGTTCAGTCTCAGGTGTAAGTTCTGAGGGCGAGTGGGATTCTAACGAAAGTTACATTGAGTAGAAGGAACAGTGATAACTGTCTTACATCCAAAAAAGATTTAAACACCAAAAAGTTATCAAGAAATGACATGTAAACCAGGGTTTTCATTTCACTTGGGATTGATAAAGCATTCACACTCATCCTTGCAACTTCTGTCTAGCTGCCACTGCCTTAAATAGAATCAGGTGGGAAAGAGAGAAGAGAAAGCTCCCTTGGGGACTTAACTGACAGGGGACTTAACAGACAACAAATTGAATATTAAATGCACAATAGGAAACACACCCTCTCAGTCTTTCAACCACATCTTCCAATCCCTATTTCGGAGACTAGAAAATTCCAAGCTCAATTTGAGTGTCACTGTAAACTCCTCTCTGTGCCAGATGATTTTATCTGCATATTTATACACAAAGCACAAACAACTTAAAATGTTTACACTGAGTACTAATGGAAGTCATATGTCAAATATAATGGGAGAAAAAAGAGTAAAGCTTTCTTCAGAACTAAAGCTTAAAGATACACAATATCTATGGAAAATCTGCCTCACAAATAAGAATGCACTGTTTACCTATAGCATTTAATTATAGAGAACGCGCATTTTTACCCTTTGCATACAGTGTCTGAAGTCTTGTTTTTTAGGTTTTTTTGGGGGGTTTGTTTTTGCTCTGCAGTGTTGCCCGAAGCCCTGGAAGTCTGTTAGCTCCATATACAGAGTCTCAAAGCACATGCCCACACACTCTCCTGTCATCTGTGGTCCCCATTTCCTTTAATCTCCCACTCCCAGGGAGAGGCAGTGAAGGATCCACCACCACGTCTAAAAGCAGAAGAGCAAAAACAGTAACAGAAGTCCTCCTCACACGTTCTCAGGGCTGCCAGCACATCAGCTTTCCTGCTTGAGACCAGGAAAACCACAGGAGTCTAGGATGGACTCCTCAGGTTCTTTCTACGAGGAGGGAGTCCCCTGAATTTATCACTAAGTCCAAGCCTTTGGTGACAGCTTCTAATCATCAGTGATTCAGGCACAGCCATCCAGAAAAGCTGTACGGAGGACACACCACGTTGGCTTCACCCAGTCCACAGCTGCCCTCCAAAACAGAACCTACTGTAGAGGTAATGCTAAAGGGGTCAGGAAGACGTCCATGGAAAAACACAGCCACGGCTGCTGAGTTTTCTGATGTAACATGTTTCAGGTGGATAGATTGTCATGGTGAATTCATAACTCTTAGGTGAAGTCCAGTTTTTTCCTTTGTGCTTTTTTTCCCTTTGAGAGCCAAGATTCCCCAAGCCCTCATCTCACGCCACCCTCAGTCACTGTCACTGGGTCGGCCTCGCGAGTGCACTCAGGTGTCCTGTGTGAACAAGGCTCCCGTGTACCAGCCCACTGCCCAACCTCATCTCAGCACTCGCCCTGCGAAGCGCTCTGTGGATGGCGATGGCTACATCGAATATTCATGGGAGGCCTCTGGCCCTTTTCACTTTAAAACTCAGAGAAGCTGACACTGTTCTTTTGCTTTTTCTGTCTGTCGCTTTGCAGGAACAGTACTTTGGTCTACCTTACTCAGGTAGCTCTTTTTGCAACTGTTTAGCTGCAGAAAAGAACAGCCTAATGCATTGTTTAAAAAAACATGTATTCTAATTCCCTTAGAAGTTGGAACTTCATCGGAGGCAATTTTTTTACATTCATTCTCCAGTTGATTCCATAGATGTACTCACCAGACCCACTGAAAATTCAGTTTCTCTCACTATCTCTCCAACACCCAAAACCTAAAGGCAGGAAATGCTATGAGGGAGCAATACGATTACATCTTGGAGTGGGAAACAAAAGAAAACTAATTTGTAGAGTTAACTAAAAAAACGCACAGACCCTTTCTACATCTGTTTTCACCTTTAAGCTGAAATTTCACTTCTCTGATCCACAAAATCAATTTTAAATAGAACCTAATTAAAGCTAAAAGAACCAACCAACAACATATTTATAATTTAAAATTTTCTTTATTTTAATCTAGAATGTTTGGTGGCTTGATATATTCTGAATCTCACCCCTAAGTTCTGAGAAAACCTATTGGGATACATGATTATTTAAGCTACATTATATTAACTGAAGATATAAACACATCTTACCTGTAAATATGTTTCCAAGCCTTGTCGTCGTTGTTCCAAGACTTTTGGGACCCAGTTCCTCACATGTTTAGATGGAATTTCTGGTGTCTTAATACATTTCTTAAGCTATAAAGACAGAAACAGAAAATGTCTCTTAATTACAAAGACATTATTTTTTGGGAAAAGCCAATAAAAGAAAGTGAATCACTACTACCTCCAGTAAAAAGATATAGGAAAATATAATAACACTAAAATTTTGTCAAAAAAATTTTTACATAGTTGTCCTAAATGTTCAGATTTTAGAAGTTTTGTGGTTTTGGTAATTATTATTGTATATCATCTAGTGTTTCAGATTGGAATTATTTTTTCTGAAAAATTGTAAGTTCAGTAAATGAATTATAAAGGAAATAAAGAAGTTTGTAATTTCCCAAACCAATTAATACAGTGAAAGTTTGGTTGGATGAAGTACTTTTCTGATGAAATCTTTCTATATATTTCTCACATGAAAAAGCAAAACTAAATCAATTGTTTACAGTCATCATTCCTGGAAATGCCATATGAACTAGGCCACATCATTTGGAGAGTTTCTTGCAAGTTTTATAATAGAACAAACTCAACCACAGAGAGACTGATCTTTCCAACATTCCTAAGAAGTAGGTGCAAATTCTGTTTATGAAAACTGAACGATAGCTCTCAGCTAAGCTTTTCTGGGCAGCAGTTTTGAGGGACTATATAAATGAGGAAAAATTCTATTGCAAGTTGAATTAGAGCTGCCTGTGGAGGCGAATCCTACCACGTCCACATCCTAAACCTATGAATGTTAACCTTACATAGGAAGGTACTTTGCAGACCTGATTAAATTAGGAAACTTACAATGGAGAGATCAGCCTAGATTATCGACGTAGATTTAATGTAATTGCAGGAGGGTCAGAGCCAGGGAGAAATTGGAAGTGGATGGCTTTGATGATGGAGAAAGGGCCTTAAGTCCAGGTGACCTCTAGACGCTGGAAATGGGAAGGGAAAGGATTCTCCCCTACAGTCTACTGACACCTTGATTTTAGCTCAGTGAAAGGCATTTTGGACTTCTGACCTTCAGAAATATAACAAATCTGTACTGTTTTAGGCCGCTAAATATGTACTAGTATGTTCTAGCAGCAAGAAGCAGCTAATATACTGCCCTTAAGATGGAGTGCATTTTAATATTCTAATTAAAAACTTGGAAAACATACTGAGATTGCCCCTTTACTACACATGCAAAGAAACAGCATAAAAGTCTCTAAGAAAATGCACAGTTAAACCCCAGCAGCTAAAACTGTAATAAAAAATTCTTCCCATATATAAGCATATATTCACCACTAACCATTTTAGGCTGAAATTTGTTGCATATCAGGAAAGAGAAGGGGTCTTTGCATTTCAAAGATCAGCGCTCCTAGTTCAAGACAAGAGGCTGAGCCTGCGGTTCACTCCTCCCTCCATACTACCTGAAGTGTCATTAAAATGATAGTGTGAAAGTGCTACCGGCAACTCCGAATCTATTCTTCTTGTCTTCCTCACCAACAGAACTCCTGGATTATTCAGAATAATGATATAGCCTGCTAAATTTGGCTAAAACGCTAAATTTTTCAAACTCCCTTGCAGAGAGTGGAAGCCAAAGGTAATCAGAAGTCATTGCGAAGGGCTTTCTATGAAAACTCTTTAAGTGGAGCAAACTCAGCGGGCTTGCTCTGTCTATCCTATTCCCCTTTCACCTGCTTTCTGCCTAGAATGGACCATGATGGCTGGAGCTGCCAGGACCATCTGCCACCATGAGGCAGCTCTGAGGATGGAAGCCAGATGTTCCAGATGACTGAGCAGAAAGAAAGAAGGAGCCAGTCAGTGTGCCTGGCAGCCTCCTGGAGCTGCCACTCAGCCTCGGACTGCCCACCTCCAGACTTGTTTTTTAAGAGGGGAAAAAAAAAGTTGCTTTTTTTTAAGGTTACTGGTATTTGGACTTTCTGTTTTATGCACTTGAATTTAATCCGGACAGACATTTTAAAGAGAAGAGAGCCAAAGGGAATAGGACAATGAGTAGAACAGGACAGGGAGGAAGGGATAATCACCAACTGAAAGATTAATAACTTTCTAAAAGCAGGGGCATGTAATGAAGACAATAGAGAAGACAAAGCCCCACCCAGACCACCTCAGGAAGGGGCCCCAGACCACCTCAGGAAGGGGCTCTGTGCTCAGGGTTGGCATCAAAAAGCAATAGGCAAGCCTATAGCTTGTCCCAAAGGAGGGGCTATTGCCCTAGTCCTACCCACCACAGCAGAGTGACTAGCAGCCTGGTTTTATCCCTGGAAACACAAACCCTACCCCCATCAAATAAGGGTCAGTGTCCCTGAACAAAACGAATGCGGTGTTTAGGTCGAACAAGGGTGTTTGCCATTCTAGTCATACTGGTTTCCATGGGGTCCCAGACTAATAGCTGGCTCTCTCCCCTCATTCCCTACAATGAGGCCCTTTAGTAGACACGACCTACAGAAGGACCAGATTTATGAACCCAAAGCAAAAACGACAAATACCCAAAATAATTAATCTAGCTGGATGGGTCACTTGCATAGGAAGCCAGGATCGCTTTCATAGGAAAGCCAGAACTTTGAAAAAGAACAAGAAAAACAAATGGAACAGATAAATATCTCAAAGGAAACAGACAAATAACTGAAAAGATCTTTAAAAATTCTATTAGCGTCTGCCCAGAGATTTGCGAATATATTGCTTCTATAAAACAAGAACAGGTTGCTATGAAAAAGAGAAAATCAAACAAGAAAGATTTTGTAAAGTTTAAAAATATGACAAAGAAGTAAAAAAAGTTTAAAGGTAGAATATAAAATCATGGAAGTCTTTCAAAGTATAGAATTTTTAAAATGAGAGAAAAAGTAGGTGAAAAGATAAAATACATATACAGGAGATTTAATGTGAAATTAACAAGCCTTCCATAAAGAATAAGAGAAATACTCAAAGAACGAAAAAGTATATTTTTATATGGCTTAATTTATACCTTCAGATTAAGAACCCATTGGGTATCAGTATATTTAAAAAGACCCACACTTACTGACATTTATTTGTCGAGATTTTGGAATAACAGGGAAAGGGAGAATTCAGAGGAAAAAACATTATGGTGGCAAACAAAGGAAGCAGAACTGCAGTGGCAACTGACTTCTCATCAGCAGTAGTGGATGCTGGAAGATCAATGCTTCAAAGATCTAATTTGAAAATGGATTTCTATAACCAGCAACACCATCAATCAAGTGTGAGAGAATAAATGCATTTTCAGACATTTAAGGACTCAAAAAATTTATGCCACATGCCTTCTTTTACGCAGAGTTGAGTATATAATTCCAGAAAACAGATGAAAGCAAGGAAGAGGAAAACTAGGATTGGAATTCATAACTCTACACCATCAGCATGGGGAAGGGAAATCTAAGGACAGCTGGGCACAGCAGGCCTAGAGAACCTTCAGTCTAGACTGGAGCAAGAGTTCAGAGGATTTGGAGAGGGGAGCCTCCCGGAAGAAGGTTGATTCCATGCAGTAGATCGTATGAAGAAGGTGGATAAATTTTAGGATTTGTTCAACAAAGTACAGTATTCTTTTGTCTATTAGAAAAAATAAGTTCCAGGGAAAATAGAGTCCCTGGAGAAGGTCATGGAACACAAGACAATCAGTTCCTCGTATTCTGGTACTAGAGCCACTCCTGCCTTCATGGGGCTTACATACCAGGAAACAGACAATGGACACATTAATAAAACAGGGTGAGGGCAGACAGCCGGGGAAGGACTGTGTGAGGTGGGAATGTCTGAGGAGTGAGGTGAATCGTGCTGCAAGGGAACCAGGTAAGGAGTTGGAGAAGAAACATCACAACAGAGAGCAATGGAAAGGGGGCGGGGGGGAGACAAGCTTTGTGTTCAAAACACAGCAAGGAGGAGACGGGCTTGAGAGGTGCAGCATCAGACACTGCAGGGCCTTGGACGCCAAGGTGGGAACTCGCGTATCGTTTGAAATGGGAAGCAAACTGAATGTCTTGAGCAAGGGAATGACCTGATACAACTTTTAGAGATTATGCTGGGTTTTATGAGCAAGATGGACTACAAGGGGACTAGAGTCAAAGCAAGAAGACCAGTCAGAAGCCCCTAGAGAAGTCCAGGCAAAGAATGATGGTGAATTGGGCTATGGTTCTGGAGGTGGAGGTGAGGAGAAGTAAAAGGTTACAGGAGTGTGTAACAAGTAGACATGACCAGAGTGACCCCAAGACCCCCGTTTTAAGGTTTTTGACCTCACCTGGCAGCCATATTTTGGGTGACCCATTTGTTTACTGAAAGGTGGCAGAATGCCAACTTTTGGGTAAGTGGCAGAGAATACTAGTTATCGCACAAATCCACTGAGTCCCTCTTCTACAGAACAGAACTCCTGATTTTCAGCTGAATAAAGAACACATTTCCCAATCTCCCTTGAAGCCATGCATGGCCATATGACTGTGAATTCTGGTCAAACGCAGAAAACCGACACGTATGTGCAACCTTCAGGAAGTGTTCTTAAAGGGAAGGGCTCTTCCCTTCTTTCCTTTCCTCCTTCCTGCTGCTGAATTACCCACAAAATGGCTAGACCTGGAGCCATTCACCTTCAGCCATGAGGTGGAAGCTTTATGTTGAGAAGGATAAAACCAAAAGAGCCTGGGTCCCTGATGATCACGAAACTGCCACACCAGCCCTAGACATTATGTGAGAGAGAAACAAATTTGTGTCTGTTAATGTCACCATTATTTTGGGTCTAGAGTCACTTGCAGCCAAATCAAATCCCACGTGAGGAGATACAGCTGATATGCTACCTGCCCACCCAATATTCACTCCCTCCTTCTTGCAATAGCACCCCAATGTCACTCAGGGTGCCAACATGCTGAGCAAAAAAATCTTGATTTCCCAAGTTCCCTTCTAATTAGGATGGCCATGTGACAAAGTTGGTAATGAAATGTAGTGTAAGTCTACTGGGTAGGGCTCCTGTTTTCCTCCTTAAAAACAAACAAACAAACAACAACAACAACAACAAAACCCAGGCTCCTCTTCCTGCCAGAAATATGGCAGCACTGCCTGGAGGCACAGCAGCTGTGTTGTAACAAAGCGTGCAAGTCACAGGCTAAGGTAAAGACAGTGAAGCAGAAAGAAAAGGAGCTTAGAACATGGATATTGTGGAATTGCTACATCAATTTGGACTGCCTACTTTTTGTTCTCTTGCAATATGAGAATAATTAATCTTTTACTTGTTTAAGAAACCTAGTCAAGTTTCTATGATATCCAACCAAAGGTAATCCTGGACATAAAGGTATTCATTGTTCAGTTCTGGTGATTTTAAGTCAGAGATGCCCAGTAGGTACCCAAATGGAGATATTGTGCAGATGGTTAGATATGAGCCTATAAATCTGGGAGTCAGAATACATAAGTGGTATGTAGAGTCATGGGACTAGATGACATGACATTGGGAGTTAGGTACAGATTAAGAAACAGGGCTGTGACGGGCAGGATCCCAAGACAGCTCCCTAGATCCCTGCCTCCTGGGATATGGACATGCCTTATAATCCCTTCCCTTGGGTGCAGATAGGACCTGTGGCTGTGATGAAATCAGTCATCTTCTTGATTGGATTACATTATATGACAGGTGATGAAGACAGTCACTCCCTTGATCAGATTACCCTTTATATAAGACCCAGTCGTAGGAAGCTTTGAAGAAGTAAGGTGCCATGCTATGACGGGGTCGCATGGCTAGGACTGGAGGGTGCCTCAAGAAGCTGAAAGCTACTCCTGGCGGACAGCAAGAAAACAGGGACCTTGGTTCAATGACTACCAGGAACTAAATTCTGCCTCAATGAGGACATGACAATATGAAGAGGACCCCAAGCTTCAGAAGAATTCACAGCCTTGCAACATCTTCATGTCAGCCTGGTGAGACCCCAGGCAGAGAACCCAGGAAACTTGTACCCAGACTCCTGACCCATGGAAACTCTGATAGTACATTGGTATTGCTCTAAATGGCTAAATTTGTGGTAATTTGTTATGCTGCAGTAGAAAACCAATACAAAAGCCATGATCTGAGACATCAAACTCTGAGGGGCAGGGGAGAGAAGCAGGGCCAGTGAGGAGGGGGCGAATCAGTACAGTGAGTCAGGACAGTGTTTCTAGAAGGGATATAATCAGACTGTGTGCAAAGAGAGTGGGGAGCTGGGAAGTGGAGGCTCCTGTTTCAAGGAATTACACCAAGAATGAAGGAGAGCAAGGGGGTGACCACGGGAGGGAAGCATGCGGTCAAAGGTGAGTTTTACTTTGTTAAATGGCAAATATAACACCTATTGATGACATTGATTCAGTATTGAGGAAGGGAGAGGGTGAGAGAGAAAAATGCATTTATGATTGTAAGCAAACGTACACCTCATCTTTATACTATTTGAGGTATTTCTCAAACAAGAACAAGGTCAAAAATGCTAAAGTAGTCGAGGGTAATAAGCTTAGTAAATTTCAATTTGAACATAAAGAAACCTCCTTTAAAACTAATGAATCACAACATTTCTTATACTGTAGAAGAGAAAGTCAACTCCATTATCTGTCTCTCTCTCTCTCCTTTTTTTGTTTTAATCTTGAAGATATAGTACTGAAAACATTTTTTCTTTGTATTTCTGTCAGGAGTACTGAGGAAGCCGATCATTGTAGCTGCTGGGACCTGTGACAGCATTTGTAGGTGAGTAATGAATTGCTTTAGATGAGGAGAGACAAACCCGAGACGATATGTTTCCAGAAGGGCTCAGCTGCTCACAAGATAAATACCCCTCTGCCACTCCGTGCAATGATTAACTGTTCTGGCCATGCTGCGTCCAGCCAAACGGCCTTTCTGATCCACGCAGATAGCGACCAGATTCCACGATACCACAAACACAATCCCCTTTGCCTGGCGTGACCGCTCCTTCCCCTTTTTATACTGATAGAAGAGTTTACACACAGCTTACTCCACACAGACCTCTGCGTACGCATTGCCTATAGAACCATTTTTCCACAGAAAGGAATACAAACACTTTGCCCAAGCACGTGAATAAAAAGATGAAAAGAAAAAAATAAAGAAGTGGGGGTCATTTGGGGTAAATTCAATCTTTTACTTCCTATCATCCCTGCATCCTTGGGGTTCCGTTAGAGACACTACACACGGTGCTGTATTCCTGGTTTAACTCCATGTGGCAGTTTTTTGGTTCTTTTGAACTATGTGCTTCATTAAATTAAATATGAGAATGCAATATTTTATTCAAGCCAAAGACAGACAACAACAAGAATCAGGACAGTTAATTTAGGAATGAACCAGCACCGTGTTTCCCAGAAACCTTTGTGAATAAAAGGGTGGGCTGGGACTGACAGGAAACAGCTGGAAAGGCATGCAAAATATGCTCAGCAGCGTTTGCAACGCAGGGGAGGCTCCTCTCTCTCAACACCCGTGGCTCTGGGCCTAGGGAGGGGAGTTTTTGAGGACCACCATTTAAAGTGATACATGACTTGCTGTAGGGGCGTGTGAGCAGGTGGCGCTGGGTACGGGAAAGCGTTTACTAGGTTAATATTTACCCCATGGTAGGGAGAGCATCCAACAGCTTTTTTCTTTTTAAGGACAATAGGCAATGAGTGAATGAAGAAGACTAGGGTAGGGAGTTTGTTCTGGTTTCAGTGTGGCGGTGTTCGCCTACCTAGCACAAGCAGAGGTCCAAAGAAATGCAGGTGCTGGGGTTAAACTTACATTGAACTAAATTCCCACAGTTGAAACTGTCTTTGTGAACGAACCATTCCTCCAGTAATTCATAAGTGTGCGTAACGTTCTCCAAACAGCCCAACTGCCAAATACTTATTTAATGCCTAACACATGCCCCAAACTAATAGACAGTGAGGAAGATACAAAAGATAAGACATGGGCCCTACTTTAAAAAAAAAAATGTATTCTAGTTAGACAAACTTAGGGATCACTAAGTTTTAACTCTCTCTTAGATGCTTTTAAGTAGAAATCTCTACTCTACATGGAATGGAAGTTCAAAGAACAAAGAGATTAGAGAATAAAAGAAACTCACATGGAAAGGGGAGAAGTTGAAATGTTTTAGCTCAGTTTGAATAGATGAGAACACAGAGGAAGGACGTCAGGCACGGCAAAGACAGAGAAGTAGCAATTTTCACACACCAGGGTGAAAGAGGGGACGGGCTTGGCTGCCACTGACGTTTTCTTAGGAGTAGTAGTGAGAAATAAGACGGGGTTTGTGGTAGACAGAATAGGGGTCACCCCCAAGATGCATGCGTCCCAATCCTCGGAACCTGTGAATGTATTACCTTACATGGCAACAGGAGCTTTGCAAGTATGATTAAGTCAAGCATCTTGAGATGGGAAAACTATCCTGGATGATCTGGATAGGCCCAGTGTAACCTCGGGGGGAGGCAGAAGTGTCCAAGTCAGAGCAGATGTGATGATGGAAGTAGAAATTGACGTGATGTGATGGCTGGCTTTGAAGGTGGAAGAAGGGGCCATGAGCCAAGGAAGCTGGAGAAGGCAAGGCTCTAGAAGCTGGAGAAGGCAAGGAAACTGATTCCACAACCACCCCACCCCACCCCCGAGCCCCGGCCCATGCTGAAGGAACATAGCCCTGCTGACACATTTAGAATAAGATAATAAATGGGTGTGTGTTTTAAAGCAAAGTGTGTAGTTGTTTGTTACAGCAGTGGGAGGAAACTAATACAGGGTATAAGGTTATTGGCCTTGACTTGGTAGACAATACAGATCCACTTCAGTGTATCTGAGTGAAAGAATAAAGATACAAATAGTGCTTTAGGAAAACTGATCTGTGACAGAGGATAAAAAAGGAAACAAGGATCAGAAACAGTTAAAGAAATACAGAAAATGATAAGACTGGATTGGGATGGTAGGAAAGAAAATGAAAAATGAAATGTTGCATATAATAGAAATTTAGAAGAATGAATCAACAGGGCTTGGTGACAGTCTGGAGAAAGTAGGAAAGATCTCCAAGGTTTCAAGCTTTGTGGCTTCAGCGTGTGTGATGGGGGTAGGGGGGTGGGGGCAGGGGAAGGTTGTGTCTAAGACATGCCTTTAAAAATATAACCAGTCTATAGGAATTCTCAAACATCAGTAGGCATGAAGATTATCTGGGATGCTAGTTTTAACATGCAGATAAATTACTGGGCTCCATCACAAAGATTCTGATTCGGCATGTCTGCATGGTATCCAAAAGTCTATATTTGAGTAAATCCTGTTCTGATTCAGGTTATCCAAACTTCACACTGAAAAATGCTAATCAAGAAAAACTAAAAAGAAATAGAACCAAATACTCATCACAGCCCTGGAGGAAACAACTAATCTTATGTAAAATATGAAGGAGTGAAAACTGACATATTAGATAACGTAAAAATTTAAAACGTTTGTAAATTAAAATAAATATCAAAGCCAAAATAAAAAGGTCCTTGGTGAAAAATGCTTTAAGCAAATGCCTAATATTTTATTAATAGCCACACAAAACTAAGAAGCAAAAACAACAGAGACCCCAGCAGATACACGGGAAAGCACATGAACAGAATTCTAAAATGAGGGGTTACAATCATAAACAAACTTACGAAATACCAATTAAGACAGCAACACAGCAACACACATTGCTTGCAAAATAAATATCATTTTGGGGGGGGTAATATTCCAAGCTGATGAGATGCTGTGATACTTTTATATACTTGTTGGCTGCATTATACATCTACGAGAACCATGCTGGAAAAAAAGTAATTTGACAACATATATCAGGAGCTGTAAAAATACCCATATGTTTTGACAGAGAGTGCCTCTTTCAGTAATCGAGCGTAAGGGAACACTCTTGAATATGGGGGAAAAATTATATGTAATGAAGGCTATCAATTATTGGAAGTTTACCCTGCGATGTGCACGAGTTACTCTGGTCTGTAAAACAAACCCGTAAAGTTAGTACTCTAATTATTCCCATATTAAAAGCGGAAAACCCAAGGCACAGAAAGATGGCGAGACTTGCTTCCAGGGCGGAAAGGCAGGCTGGGGAATAGTCTGCTTCCCGAGCTCGCCCACTTAACTTCTACACCACAGCCACCACCACGTGGGAACACGGTCAGCACAAGCAGCATACCTCTTACTAAAAAAACCCAAGAAAAGAAGGAACATGGGAACTGCGTTAGGATAGTAGAACTATGTGTGGGTAACAATGGGTGATTTCCCCTGCCCCCAAACTTTCTGCAAGATTTAATTTTATAATCTAAAAGTTACTGGAGGGGAGGAAAATAATGCATATTAAAAAAAAAAAAAAAACTGAATTTTTCGAAAGAGTAGAAAGAAATCCTAAGTGTAAACAGTTAGGATATTGTTTTCATATTTTAATATCGCCACCTATAAAAAGTTTGGGAGAAATAATAATTCTCAAGAACTTTTTTCAGACAACCAGATGAACTGTCAAATGGGTAATGGTTTTAGAGCTGCCTCAAAATTAGCCTGACAATAAGTTGGGAGGCATTTCTGTGTGTTTGTGTACACGGAGAAGAGCTCTGTGCATCTATTACTCTGAAGGTGCCCTTGTTCATACCGTTTTCCCCCGAAAATAAGACTGGGTCTTATATTAAGTTTTGCTTCAAAAGATGCATCAGGGCTTATGTTATGATTAGGGCTTAAATCAAGCTAGGGCTTATTTTCCAGTCAGCTCTTATTTCCGGGGAAACACAGTAGCTCATACGTTATTTTAGAATTAACTTGGGACATTGGCTAAACACTTAACAAGTTGGAAATAGAAGGTAAAGGGTACGAAAATCAGGACACTGGTAACACAGCAAATTTCATCTACTGAAGAAATAGCTGAGTATTTAAAAAAAAATTAATGAGAATAGATTTAGTTGCATTTAAAGGGAAAATACTTACTGCAAAAACATAACAAACTACATCACAAAATTTGAATATGGAAACGGGGGTACTAAAATTCTAATAAAAGGGTATAGTTGCGCCATGTGGCAGCAATAATCAGTAAAGCTTGTGTATTCTGATTAATTGTTTTTGCTCATTTCAGTCCTTCTTAACACATAATTTCACAGTCAAGGTTACAGAGTTATGTTTGTTTTTACACCCTACCATTATTTGGACTTAAGTTTTGTTTTTTTTTTTCTTTTTGGTATTTAATTGTCTTTTGCTATTCCTCGTAAAATTACAATGAGGCAAGTAAAGGAGATTTCTAGCAACTGCTTTCTGCTCTATAATACATAAAATTAGTGTCTCCTAACTAAAACTCTGCCCCACAAAGCTAATTTTTTCTCTCTCTATATGTCCCTGTAAAACATGCAAAATGGAGAGATCTGAGGATTTCTATTCTTTTAACCCTAGTAGGCCTGGTGATGTAATTTTAAGAATAGCTAAAATTATTAACAGATTTGCAGAAATTGAGAGAAGTCCTAGAAACTTTAGGAATTTTTTTCTGACTGTGGCTATCTAAGAATTGGCTATATAATCACTGGGGAAAGAGTCCTCTGATGCAGAAGAAAATAAATTGCATTAGAGAAGAGAACAGAGTGAACGACCCTCCACTCTAAGAAGCTCGGGCCGCCTCTTGCACAGGGCAGGCCTAATTGGCAGCCACCCAGCTGTGTCTCCTGTGGAGTTGGGCCCCGAGTATCTGGCGAGGACAGCTGGGCTGCGTCAGGGTCATGGGGAGCTGGGTGCTGACCTGGGAAGTTAGGAAGGAGGCTTGCTGTGACAGGCTGCCTAGTCGCAACTAGTCATCAGAGGCTGGGGAGGGGGTGGAGTTCTGGTTTTAATCTCCCTGTAAGGAATTGTTTCAGGAGGTATCCAGTGGGTATCTCTCTAGAATCTGTTTCCTTGAAAAACAGTAAACAGAACTGAATTCCTTGAGAAGGACGTGAGACCCAGACTCCCCAGGTTTGCTTCTCTTTGGAGGCCTCTGGGTTGGTCAAGCCAGCTGGCAACACTGCGCCTAAATCTGTGCTCACCTGTGTGGTTTCCTTTGGAAGTAAACCTGGATGTAACAAAATTTTAACTGGAGATTTAAATGTAAATTATCCCTTGCCATCCTAACAGAAAAGTGTACAGATATTAACTTAGAGTTCTCTTTAAAAGAAAACAGAGGGAAACAGTATCACTAATTTCTCAATAATATCCTACTAAAGTTTCTACTTCAGACTCTAGTCTCCTGACTAAAAAAAAGTGGGAAAATTTATTTTTAAAAGATACTAAAGAACTTTTAATACAGAGTAAGCACACTATCATATCATGTATGCACTGACGTTTCCCAGAGAATTTAAGAGGTGTTTAATGACATTAAAATAGACTCTTTCTGAAAATACTTATTTAGTATCATCCCATTTAACTTCTTACCTAAGTCACAAAAGTGAGGAAATTATGCCATATATTTTATATGTGTGTGTGTATATATATATTCACACATATAAAATATATATACACAGGTGAATACATACACACATATGAAAGAACATAGTAAAATTGCAATAACTCATACATGGTGATTTTCTGGGCAACTTGATGAGGTGTTCTAGTTATTAAGGTAATTTGAGCACCTCAATGATGATTTATAACCTATAAGACATTAAATTTTGGTAGAAAATAAGGAAGTATTAACTCTTCCATTCTTCATTGACCATTTCTCCAAAAACTCAGCTATTCCTTTTGCATTCTTGTTTCTTTTATCTAAGACTTTTAATGAAACAGCAGTCCTACAACGTGGCCTTTGCAATTCAAAGGAAGGCTGTGAGCCCCCTTGTACATGTTCCCCAAACAGTCCTTGAATATGTGTGACACGTGTATTATATTTTCCAGGTATGTGTAAGTACAAGTTGATTTTAATAAATTTCTTCCTGTAAAATAATCATTTGCTTTTTTCTTTTGCTTTTTGTCAAGTCCATTAAGTATATTCTATAGACACAATAGGAACTGGGTCTTAATTCTTTCTGAACCTACAATACCTAGCACAGCGCCCTGAATATAGCTTGTCATCTCATATCTATTTATGTAGAAGATCTTAACAGAAAACCCACCTACTCAGACAGCTCACCTAAATAATTTATTTTAAAAAGAAATTTACTCCATGGTAAAAGAATTCAGACTGTTCCAAGAACTGTTAATGCTTTTAGGAACCCCAGAAAGCAGTCTTAACATTACACCCTCTGCCATACAGAGAAAAGGGGGAAGAAAAAAGTTACCTTTTTGTGCAAGGCATGAAATTCGCTGTACCTTTTCTCCACAAAATGTTTTCTTCCATTCATTAGCACTTCTATCTTAAACACCTAAGGAAAAAATTAAAAAGATTAATTCTACCAGTTCGAAACACTCAATTGTCTGATGTGGTAAGTTTGTGACCATGATATATTTCATCCCTTTAATCACAGTGGCTGATCCCCCAAAACCCAGAAGGCTCAGGAGACCCGTGGCCCAACAGCACTGATTAATGAGCGCTCCAGCAAACGCTAACAAACTGCAGTATCCCCGCAAACGTGTCGAAAAACAACGGAAACGTAACTGCCTTAAAATGCTCCTTAACTTTTTAATCGGAAGATGTTCCTCCCTTAATATTATTTCACCAGATGACGGTACTGAGATAAAAGTGTGATGCTACCTCAAGGATCTGGCACAAATCACAGGCAGGCCCGCGACATGCCATCACGGCGGTTTCAATGGGGGCGGTGCTGTGTCATCTCTAAGACAATCATGCAAACAGTAGTGCATTTTAGGTTAATTTCATCCTAACCTGCATATTCATCTCCTGTCGCAGCTGTGCTTATTCTGCTGTTTGCAAAACAGGGAAAATGTGGTAAAGGTTCATTTTCCCTGCATGATACGAGTGACAGCTTGTGCTTCTATCTCCAGAGGCTGAAAGGCCAGATGAAAAGGCTCTCTGGGTGCACTAATTAGTAGGCACTAACATGACATTTTCTTGATTCTTAGGTCAGTGGGTCAAGACGGGGAACAAGGGATGAGAAATATTGTGAACCGCTCATGAAAACACAGCGTTAAGGTGTGGTGGGGGAGGGATGCTGGCAGGAACTGAAGCGAAGGTGCTGTTATTTTCAAGTTTGTCTGACTCCTCTTGAGTGAGAGTTTGTCAACATCTAGATGAAGGAATACTATCCAATTACTTAGTAAGGCTAATTTCCTGTTTCAATTGTCCTTCTGGAAAAAAAAAACAACCCAAAACTAAAGTCGAGGTCACATGACATGAAGAGAGTTAAAAGCGTGCTTACTTTATCCCTACAAAGAACTTAAAAGTTAGCATATGAAATACAAGATCACACACTGTCATTATAAAAATAGAGCCCTATGGCTCTATATTTCTGCCTTATATGTAAATATGACTCTTTTGGAAAGCCAGAAATTACATCATCAAACATAACATGGGTTTGTATCTTTGTGCATCTTTGAAGCAGAAACAAAATCTTCTGCTGCATGACTCAGTTTAAGAGACCTGCTTTTATTAAATAAGTGGTAAATTTTTACCAATTTAATCAACATTTTATTCTAACATTTGGTTTTTCAAGCAATCCCCCTAAAAATACTTTCCTTTGGTGAATTTGTGAAAATAGTTTCTTCCAGAAACATATGCGTATGCTTCAAATTCTCAGATACACCCACATTATTTTTTAGAAAATAATTCTGTTTACTAATTCACTAATAAAATTTCTTCTTCTTCAGAGACCCTGCCAGGTATAGAATGAGGAAAACACCCTGAGAAACACAAACCAAAGAAGCACAGCTCCAACTTGGGGGCTTGGTTTTTAATAGGATGTAGGGCCTCCATCTTAGTGTCAGCTCCCAGATTTAAATCCGGACAATGTGGGAGCGATGAAAGAAACTGCCATCTGCTGAGCGGTGTAAAATAAATGAAGTTATGTTCTGAGTCCAGATACTTGGGCTTTCATCACAAAAACCACCACTTTAATTGGCATGTTTGCTGCAGAATCCATAGAAGAAAGTTGAAGACTTGGTAAGGTTCGACCTACTAGGTCACCCCTCAAGGTACCCCCTCTTGAAGGCCAGGATAAGACACATGACAGAGCGGATGCCTCATGGAATGTCAACCCTTCTATCGACCAGATGGTTCCATTACCAAGTTCCAGGTACTTTTCACAATTACTAAATTCATGGGGGCTTTGGGGTAGGGGTGGGGAAGAGTGTACACACACCACACACACACAAAGTGTGTGATACATGTTATTTCTAATATTTTTATTATGTTGCCATTTTAAAAATGCACAATATTCCTAACATTGGTAACATTTTTTTTTTCTTTTAAATTCTGGGACAGCTTGGAAAGAAACATGGTTAATAAGAATTTCCATGACAATGTGAAGCAAGAAATGGAGTCAATTTAATAAATCCTATTTTCCTGAATTCCATACCAGACTGATTTTTAAGAGTTTCTGATACATGTTGTCCCTGCTACCTGAAAGACCCTTTCCTGCTCTGCTTTCCTGGAAAACTCTTAGCAGTTATCTATCTAAGTTGGGGGCAGCATGGGATGATGCTTGCAAAGCTCAAAGCACAGTATCTGGCACGCATTGATTTATTTTTTTTACCAGATATTGCCTGAGGGCTTGTAGTGTGCCCAGGAGTTGTTCTAGGCTCTGGGTGTTCAGCAGTGAACAAAACAGGCAAGAGTGCAACCTTTATGGAGCGTACATCCTATCTAGAGAGGGAGGCCAACTATAAATACTGTGTTTCCCCGAAAATAAGACCTAGCTGGATAATCAGCTCTAATGTGTCTTTTGGAGCAAAAATTAATATAAGACATGGTATTGTATTGTATTATATTATATTATATTATACCCGGTATATTATACTATATTACATTATATTATAATGTATTATATATATTATATTATGTTATATTATATTATATTATATTGGACTGGGTCTTATATTACAGTAAAATAAGACCAGGTCTTATGTTAATTTTTGCTCCAAAAGATGCGTTAGAGCTGATGGTCCGGCTAGGTGTTATTTTCGGGGAAACATGGTATATGAATAAATATGGTGACATCAAGAAATGAGAAGAGCTGAGAAGAACAATACAGCAAGGTAATGGGACAGAACTGGAGATGGGGGATGTCATGGACAGGGTGGTCAGAGAGGCCTTCCAAGCAGAGAGGCAGTGAGAGTTATCAAATCTGAAGGGAACACTGGGGAAAAAAATGAATGTGGCTGCCTCTTGAATTTTGTACTGGGAGTGGGTGAACTTATTTTCATTCCTATTCTAAAAAATGTTTTTAAGTTAAGCCTAGGGCCAGATAATTTCCACTTCTGGCCAAGATAGAGTTAACAGGGAGCAGATTTAACCTCCACGTGAAGCAATTAAAAAACCTGATAAAATATGTGGGCAAAATGGCTCTCAAGGCATTGGACCTGCAGAAATGAAGACAGTGAAAGATGGGAAACAAACAAGGGAAGCCCTGAGATTACCCCAGGCAGAGTCCTAGGTCCCCTGAGTTAGGGAGAGGAAGGCTGAAGTGAGGGGAAGCCGACACGTTTTCTCTCCAGCATCCAGATGAATCCTCATCAGTACACAGGATTGGGGAAACTGTCCAAGGATGGGAAGAGATTAGAAAGAACAGTGCTCAGAGAATACAGACAACTGTGCATAGCACCTGCTCCCAAAAGCCAGGGCAGAAAACTTCATAATTCATGAGACATTAGTTAGAGTTTTAAGAAGGGACTTGCCTTAGTAGTGGGCAAAGTAACTACACACTAAAAGCTCTTTTAGTCCAGTGTAACAAAGCTGATACACAAAATCCAAAAAGAGCAAACTGTTTCTGAGTAATTTAACCAAATGCCAGAACAAAGCTCAAGAATATTTTCATGAATACAAAACCATCCTGCATCCAAACGATAAAATTCAGAGCCTAGCATCCAATCAAAAAGCAGGAAAATACAACTCATAATGAGAAGAAAAACTAATCAATCGAAACTGGTCCTGAAACGATACAGATGATACAATTAGTAAACAAGAGCATTCAAATCATTACTAGAAGAGAATTTCTTACATTCAAGAATGCAGAGGAAGGGTTGATCTTGTTAAGTAGATGCAGGGAAGATATAAAAAAGACTAAGACAACAGGTCTGGGTCCTGCTTACGAAATTGATGTCTGTGATTTAACAAAATACACTGGATGAAATGAATACCTGATTAGACATTGCAGAAGAAAAGATTAGTGAACTTGAAAACCTAGAACTAGAACTGCCCAAAATGAAATAGAGGGAAAAAAACCAAAACTACAAAAGAAATAGAATATTAATGAACTATGGCACAACTTTAAATTGCAACATATATATGTAACTGGAGTCCCCAGAGTAGAGGAGAGATGGGGACAAAGATTGGGGAGAAAGACAAATATATTTGAAGAAATCATAACCACAATTTTTCCCAACGTGGTGGATACTGTAAACCCACAGATCCAAGAAAATCAATGAAGCCAAGCACAAAAAAATCATGGAAAAAAACCCACAAAAATCCAAGGCATAGCATAATCAAATAGCCTAATGCCAAAAAGAAAATCTGAAAAGCAGAAAGAGATAAAGTGATACGACATAGAAAAGGAAGAAGAAAAGTTTGATGACAAATTTCTCAAATATTTCTGTAAGTAACCAAGTTTATAAGAGTGATTCAATGCATATATACTTCAGTTATATTTTAACTTAGTGGAAAGTATGTAAAGTATCATGTTTAAAATAAAATGTACAACTAAAAGCCAGTTAACTCTTTAATCATTATTTTTAAAGTATGTAGGTAATTCTTCACCATCAAATGACAACAATAGCAATAACAACAAAGACTCATACTTATTCAGTACAGTCGGTACTCTAAGCTCTTTACTCATGATAATTCATTTTATTCTCGCAATAACCCCATATGAGACAGGTACATGTAAGGAAACTGAGGCACAGATTAAGTCACTTGCTCAAAGGACAGCTGCATTTTCCATCGAGCGATTTAATTCCTGAATCTGCCTTCTTAACCCCCGCACAAGACTGACTCGGGGTGGATACTCCCCTATTCACTGGAGAAACTGGACACTTGGAAGTAGGAAACATTCTACAGTGATAACAATCCTTACCCTCCAGTCTCCTCCCAAGGCTCTGTCCTCTAGAGGGAGCTTTGCAGGAACACAGGACACTGGCAGGGGGTGCAAGTGCAGGCATGGCATGAGGTCTTGACACTCCAACTATTTGGAACCTGTGCTCTTCTCAATCAAAACCAAAACACTGACCTATATACAAACAGCATACAACTCTCTAGAGCAGAAGGGTGCTTTTTAATAAATTACTAAGTCTGTACTGTGCCAAACACTGGATTATACAATGAAAATATAAATAGACATAGGTACACACACATTTATAATTATTACATAATACTGGGAACATTAATTATTGTGCTCAGTTTTTAGAATCAATCTATACAGCACAGAAGACAATTATTTTTATAGAACAGACTGCAAATATTTTAAGCCTTGTAAAAATCGTGGCATAACTAGCAGAAAATAGATGAATGGGAGAGGAACTAGGTGAAAGGAAGTATACGAGGTGCAAACTTTTTCATCTTACATAACTAGTAGTCAAAGGATACTGATGAAAATTGGTGGATGAAGAAAGGGGTTAAAGTTATGAAGTAACAACTAGAAAAGGTTATACTGTCAATTTTTTAGATGAAATTAAAATCATATACATATGAAAATGGAGTGTGGAGGGGAGGGAAATACAGCAGTGTTGTGAACTAAATTCCTATTTCAAAGTGGAAGGACAAGAGAGATTTTCTAAGACTCAGATATCAACAAATAGAGAATACAAACATTCCATTTAGAATTATGGTACTTAAATTAGAAATTTATCAACTAACTTCTGGTTCTGGAAGGTACTAGACACATATTTTTCCTGTTATATATTTAGGTAGTGTTGTAATTTTTCCCATACACACATATTATCTTCAAACATCCTAATAATGATATAATCCTTGCTAAATGTTTTAGTTTTAAATCTCTCTGATTACAAATGAAGGATTTTTCTTGTGTGTATTGAGATTTATTGGATTTTAGGTTTTCAGTCTAAACCCCAGTACTGATTAATTTTAGCTGCAGCCCCTTGACTGATTATTTGATTATGAAAAGTCTCCATTTTTCTTTTCCTCTTAAACTGTATCTATATGACACAAAACCAATCAATCAATTCAGGGTGAGGGGAAAAATGCACGCAAATACATCAGGTCATACATGTTGATTGGCTAACTTTTTTTTTTTTGTTGTTAGTTTTAATATCACATAAGTTTGACTTAGACTTTTCTATGAAATGTACACACTGCTCCTTTGATTACCTGAGTTGTAGCAATGAATCACATATTGTGTTAAACAACTGAGCATTCTGGAAGGTAGGCACTATATGAACTTTATTATTCTCTTTTACGATCTGCTTTGTAAGAATGAAAATAGATAAATGAATTTTATCTGCACTACTAATTTTGGGCAAATCTGCATATTGAGCCATAGCATCTTCATTAATAAAATAAGAATGATAAAATGATGTCTACCGTACCAGGTTGTTAGAGAATAAATGTCTTGGTGCTTTGTATGATGCTGTGAAGTGGAATGAATCATTATTAATTATTAATACTAGACAAAGTCTCCAGCAGGAAGCACAGTGGTTGTCATGGGTATTTGAGGACAGTCTTCCTCACAAGCTGCTTAGGGAAGGGATTTGTGGTTGAAATAGCTTGTCATGTGGAGGAACAAAAAAGTCCATCCTTCTTTCCTCAAACTACTTAGCTATAGATGGCTACAGCAGAAAGGAGCGAATCTTCCATCTGCCCCCAAATTGTCCAGTAGCTGCCCAACCCCTCAACGCAACCTTGTTTTCCACAGCTCTCCTGGAGGAGCCAATCACAGCCCAGTCCTTCCTAAATCTTCCCACGCTAGGCACGACCTCACAGAGCATGCTCCCTGACCCCAGTGCTTCTGCTCACAGGTGAGCCTCTCTAGGCCCAGGATTCTTCTCCTATCCTCCTTGCAGCCGTCAAATGAAATTCCACCTCCATTCCAAAGCCTTCTGGAACTTCAGGCATTACTCCATACCTCCCCTCTAAGCATTTAAATGGCACAATCATATTAAAGTGCAGTCACACTCTCTAATTTTCAGCAAATGCATTACTATTGACTATTTCATATCGATACATTTTATGCACCAAATAAACTGGAGGTTTTGAATAATTTTTTTGAGGGAAAAATAATCATCAGGAAGAATCTGCAATGATGTTTTGGGAAAGCATTTGCAATATAATACTAACTGAAAAAGCAGGCTAAAATATTCTATCCATACGGTGCTACTGACTGTAAAATATGCACATGCATAGAAAGATAACAAAGGAAATAGGTCAAAATGATGCCTGAGTGGTAGAAATTATTATAATTTTCTCTATAATCTATATTTTTCACCAGAGCATATATCATTTTTATAATTAGAGGAAAAAAATTAATCAAAGTTCTGCCTTCTAAAGTTAAAGTAGAGTAAACGTAACAAATGAGTATTCATTTTTTAATACAACTATCAAGTTCTAATGAAATTCATTTATGGATTTCCACAGATATTTACTGAGCATCTGGTATTAATAACAGCAGTAGCAGCATTTTTTGACTGCTTACTATGTACTACGCAGCATTCAAAGCACTGTCATTTATTAACTGATTTAATCCACACAGGACCCTATGATATAGATACTGTTATTATTCCCACTTCATATGTGAGGAAACCACGCCATAGATAGTTACATAACAAAGACACAGGTCTAGGAGCTGATTTATTAACCCAGACAACCTGGCTTCTGAGTCCCCAATCTTATGTCCTATAATTTTCTAACTACAGAAACAACGGTGAGCAAACCCAGAGTTCTCGCCGCTATGGTGCTTACACACTAGTGAGAGCGATTGAGAAAGTCGTCAAAACAGTATCTTAATTATGAGGCAGGATAAATACTATAGAGGGAAAGTATAAGAAGCTATCTGAGTGCCTAAGAGAGAATAAGATTTGCACTCAGGGATCAGGGAGGCTTTCCTTCAAGAGCCCAAGAGCCGATGTTTCAGAATAGATGTACAGTGAAAGTGAGCAAAAGAGGAAGGGCAGGCCGCGTGGGCAGGATATATGCAAAGGGCCTGAAGCAGAAGGTGAGAGGCTGGAGGACGCTGAGTGCAGCACAGCCAGCCTGCGTGGGGAGCATCTGCGTAGGAGGCTGGAGAGGAAGCAAAAGGCTCCACAAAGATTAATTACCTGGCACATGCCAGGCTCAGTTCTAGTCACTGGAGAGGCAACCGTGAACACCACAAAGATTCCTCACCACGTTTGCTAACATTTTAATGCAAAGAGACAAAGACAATCAATCACACAAATAAATGCATATTAGCTGGCGATAAGCGCTACAGAGAAAAATAAATCAGGATAATGAGGACAGAGAGGGTCTGGATGATAGCGTGGTTGGCTATTACATGGGGTGGTTGGGGAAGGTCTTACTGATAAACCCCTATGAGAGCAGAGGCCTTCTATTAGTTTTCTATTCCTCTGTAACAAGCGCAACACCCAATTATTATTTCACAGTTCTCCAGGTCCGAAGTCCAGTTTGCTTGGCTGGTTTCTCTGCCTCAAGTCTTACTGAGTTAAAATCAGTGCACTGGCAGAGCTGGGTTCCCTTTGGTGGGTCACTGGCAGAGAAGTTCCCCGTTTCCTTTTGGGTGTAGGACTGTGGTCCCTGTTTACTTGCTGGCTGTCAGCTGAGTGCAGGTTCCAGCTCCTGGAGGCCATCTGCATTCCCTGGCTTGTGGCTCCCTTTCTCCATCTTCAAAGCCACCAAGAGCAAATCAAGTCCTTTTTAGGTCACCTTTCTCTGACCTACTTTTCTGCTTCCTCCTCCATTTTTAAGGACTCGGGATTATATTGGGCCCCCCAGACAATCCAAAATAGTCTGTGTGACCTCAAGGTCCTTAACGAAAATCACCTCTATTAAGTCCCTTCTGCACGTCAGATAACGTATTCACAGGTTCTGAGGATTCGGGTGTGGACATTTTTGGAGGTGCATTATTCCTTTTACCACAGGCTTGAAAGAAGTAAGACTGTCTGGGGGTGGGGGTGAGGGGTCCAGGCATATCGAAGATTAAATGCTTGACATGTTTATGCACCTAGGGTGATCAGGAAAGAGAAGGGTTAGAGATAAGGTCTGAATGGTGGTGGGAGAGGTGAGTGAAAATAGAAACAGAATGCGCTGATAATTGGATGCAGAGTTTTTGGTGGTTTTTTTTTTTTTTTTTTAAAAAAAGCAATCAAACATAATGGGGAGGCTTGGGGCCTAAGCAACCTGAGGATGGTGGTGCTGGTCGATAAGCTGGGGAGACTGGGAGTCAACCAGTTTGTGGGGACACAAAGGAACTCAGTACTGGCCTCATTAAGTTTGAGATATGGATTAGACATCAAATGGAGAAGCTGGATAGGATTGACTTTCAAGTCTGGGGCTTAGGGAGAAGTTTTCACCAGAGATACAAATTTGGGTGTCATCAGAGCGTGAATGCAATTTAAAGGCAGAACACAAGATCTGATCACCTAGGAAGAGAAGTGTATTTAGGGTTCTTGAGATCACATTAGGGCTTATGGTTTTACCATTTTGGCAACGAGGAGCCTTTGCTGCACTTTAAAAGCCCTCCTCTTCCAAATTAAACTTCTTTAGCTCCTCTGGCTGTCTTTCAGATGATCTGGTCTTCAGGTCTTGCTCTATCGACCAATTTCTGGATAAAATATAGTTTATCACTGTTCACCCTAAAATGTTGAATCCAGGAGTTAAGGAAACGTAGGCCTTCCCTAAGTAATTAATGGATTATGTCCCCAAAATCCATAGTTAAGGTAATTTAAAACTCAGAATGGATTTTCTCATAACATTGGTACAAAAGATAAGATTTCAACCCAGAAGAAAACCCTATTTAGCCCATAACACGTGTAAATTACAATACTAATATTACTTCACCCACCAGATTTGCAATATAACACAGCAGTTAAGAGTTCTAGCTCTTGAATCAAACTACTTGGGTTTGAATCCTGTATCTTGTATTGCTCTCCTCTGGGCTCCACTAACACTTCATGATTTGGGGCACGTTATTTAAACTTTGTGAACCTCAGTTTCCTCACCCACAACGTGGAGCTTATAATGGTACCTCTCAAATAGGTTTGTTGTCAAGATTAAATGTGATGCTCCATGTAAATAATTTACCAAACGGTCTGCCATTTAGCAAGACTCCAAACAAAAATGTTACCTAGTAATATCATTGTTAACATCTAGTCACTGCGACAACTGTTTGTTTTATCAGCAGTGGGGAGAGGAGACTTGTTGGTGGGAGGAGAGGAAAAAAGGTGATGCCATCTAAGAGTGACTTACTGACAGTCTCCGCCATCTCTACAGGAGAGAAGCTCCTTACTTCTCTCTCTGTCACCAGACCGGCTGACCGTCCAGTGCCTTCGTTGATGCCCACTCACAACCCTGTGTTCCTGTTGAGGCTTGGTCAGCACCTGAGACCCTGTGGAACCCTGACTCCCCTTAATATTAGGTTAACATTCCATATCTGCGATCTGTATTTACCTAAATGTTTTTGGAAGCCACATCTTACTGTAGGCATGATGCCCTGGAGGTCAAATGAGCCCCCACTCCCAGGTTCTCCCCAAAATTCTTGATGCTGAGGTCAGGCTTGATATGATCTGTTTAATACTGTCATGTCAGTTTTCACCCATCACACAAGAATGCTGAAACTTTGCTGAAAACTGACCTTGTCCTCCCCATCATGAGCTGGTGTCTTTGCCAAGCTGTTGCGTTATCTGCCTATCGGAAGTGCTTTCCTTCATCAGCGCCAAAGCTCTCATTTCACAAGATCCCAGCTTAGCTCCCTGCTCCACTCTTGCCCTGTAACAACCTACGTTTCACAGCAGCCAACATGGCCTGGCCCTTCACAATCCTCCATCTGATCATGCAACTCCCCTGCTTAATTAGATGCTCCTAAAGGAATTCCATCACTCCCAGAACAAAATTCATGCCCTCACTCTAGCCTACAAGGCCCTACGTATACCACCCAGCTCCAGAGTCCCTACTTCTCCTTCATTTCCTAACACCTCCTACTCACCCTGTTCCACCCGCACCAGCTTCCTTGTTGACTGTCAAATATATGAAGCACATTCCCAACTCCAGGTTTGTGCTGTTCTACTACCTAAAAAGCCTCCCCTCACCATGCTCAACTGCTGCTCCAGGTCACCTTCCCATACAGGTATTATGTAACCACTCCATCCAAAACAGCAACTCAAATCCCCATCGCTCTCCATCTCCAGACCTGGCTTAATATTTTTCTTGTTTGTATTTGCCATGGTCTGTCTATTAACACACGGGCACACACCCACCCACACACACACACACACACACACACACGTGTTGGTTGGTTGGTTGGTTGTTGTCTGTATCTCCACTAAATTATAAGCTCCATAGGACAGAAACCTCATCTATTTTGTTCACATTATAGCCCCACTGCCTTAAACAGCACCTGGCAACAAAGCAGGATGAATCCATGAAATAAAAGAAGCAAAGATGAAAAGAAAAAGTGAGCAAGTAATTACCAGCAGGATAATACACTGGGAGGAACACGATGCCTCCTCAGTCCAGCTCATCAGTCTTACAGTGAAAAGCCTAAGAGCTATTTTTATTAGAAAGAACAATCAGTAAATTCAACATGATAGAGGCAGATTGTGCAGAATAGATGGTTTCTTGTAGAAAATCTGTTGTAATTGGTAAAAGAAAAAATATTGTTCACGAGGGCCTGAAAGCTATGAGAAAAACTTTATAATACAGCCCTTTCATTAAAAGGAAACTATCAGCCTTAATAACACAATTCTGGAGAAGGTACCAATGGTACAGAGTGCCAGTCTGGAGTCAGAGCCCAAATTATTAGCTATGTTGTCTTACAGATGTTGCTTATCCACTTTAAGCTTTAGTTTTCTCATGTAATATGATAATATATATTTCTCAGAGCTGGTGATGGAGGAAATAAATAAGACGAGGTATGTACAGCACTTAGCACCCAGCCAGGCATATGATTGGTGTGCAATACATTTTAGTATCTACCTGAATATCACTGGGTTTCTCACAATTTTAAATGGAATCTGAAGCTATTAATAATCTTTATTTCTCTAACACACCATTAAGTACTACGATATGCTATGCTTATTTTTGCTAAAAACCTATACAATTCAAAAGATCAAAAACTTTAAGATACCCTCCCTCCCGTCTTCTCTCCCCCAAATATATTTACCTATGTGTGTGTGTGTGTGTGTGTATATGTATGTATATATATATATATAATATATATATGCACACATATACATAGACATGTACACACATACATATACATATATTTATAGATAGGCAGATTATTATTATTTTTTTATCCAAAAGAAGTGAGCTTGGGTGGCTGGTCTCATTCATGATGAGTCAGGCGTCTTTCTATGGGCATCAAGAAGATGAGATACAAGATTTTAATGTGTTCTCCCAAGACTGAACTTATGGTCTGTATTGGAGCAGAAAAGGAAGGTTGCTTGGTCACTAGCAGGCGGCAGCATGCCTGCCGGCTTCAAAGCTCTGCTGCTCAGCTCTGAAAGACGGGCAGAGAGCAGGTGGAGAGGGACACGCTCTGTGCCCATAAAATAATGCAGACCATTCTGTACACTCCACAACTGAAGGTCCTCCTCATGAAGACACACCCTACTGCAGTTGAGGGCAAAAAGCTTTTCCTGCTCTGCAGACAGGAGTTATGGGGCATCCGTCCACATCTAACATGTCCACCAAGAAGAAGAAAGGAAGCTCTTAAAGATCACAGAATTCTCAGCCTTCTTTCAAAATTCAGAATTTCTGTCCTTCCTAAGAAAACCATATTTACCAAGTATTTCACTCTCCCGATACAGACTCGGTTTAACACTGTTACAGTGTAAAAAAACAATGATGCTTTATCCAAATATTTATTGAGCACTTACTATGTGTGTGCTAAACTCTGTTCAAGGTATTTGAAGTCTATTGGTTGAAGTAAAGTAGCAAAGAGCTCTTCCTTCATGAAATTTATATTCTAGCCGGGGAGACAGATAACAATAGACATATTTTTAAAAGTTAATTATACAGCATGTTTTAGAAAGGGATAACTTGGAATGGGGGGGAAACAGCCAGGGAAAAGGAATTGGGAAAGCTGGGGGGAAAGTTGTAATTTCAAATAGAATGGTTGGAGTGGTCAGCATTGAGAAGACGGCAATTGAAGACTATGAAGTTGTATCACAGATCATAATTTAGTAATAGCCTTTATTTATTGTGTACCTTAAATTTAAGTTAACCTACTTTTAAAAAATGCACTGACACATGACTGTCTAAAAACGAAGTTTATCTAATGAAAAATTAACATTAATTAAAAATTAAATATAGGAAAAAATTAAAAACAGAAAATTTAAATTTCTGTATTTAAACACCATTTCTAAATCTATACAATATACACCAACGCCAAAGGCTCTCGGAGAGAAGTTTGGAGTCTAACAAGGCCAGGCCTCGGCATGTATCACTGTCATTCTTCACGTAGAATCAGCATTTCTAAACCCATATGTAAGAAGCTGCTTAGAGGGGGGGGGGAAGGAATTCCAAGAGCTTCTCGTATTGATTTCTTTTATTCCAAACAAAGAGATTCTCCTACTTACATGATATATCATAATCACTTAATTTGTCTGACTCCTTTAAAAAAAGAACAATGGATTCAGCAAAAGGTGTTGACTTGCAAAAATATAATCATTTTGCAAGTTTTTTGTTGTTTGTATGGGCCATTTTCCCTCAGTAATATGACATATGTGGTCTCTATAGAGAAACTGAAAATGTGAAACTCTAATTCATGCCATTCCCGAGAGCCTGGGCTAAATCTAAAGCAGCCAACATCTGAAAACTCTTACACTGCTCCCGAGGGCAGGAAGGGTAAACCTCCTCTTCAAGCTTTACCTCTAGGTTTAATGTATTAGCATTCACAGTGAAATCACCTACATCGCTTGGATACAAACACTTTTTTTTTTCCCCTCCATAGCGTTTCCACATGGACAGAACCAGTGCAACTGTGAACCTCCTCCCAGACATTTTTTCCACAGGGACAATACACAGATTCAAAGGAAACTTTTTGATAAAGTCCTGCCATGAGGAGGAAAAAAAAAATATGGCTCACAAGATAAGAGACTAATATCTCCAACCACAATTAATTCGGTCCTTTTTCAAACATTTGCTCGCTAAGTGTCTGAGCACTCTACGTCTCACCGTGGCTTTGCCAAGTCTATCTTTTTACAAACTAAAATTCACAGTATCACTCTAATAAGGCCACAGGAAAATATTTCCAGACAGGTGAGCTGCTTGTCCCTCAGAGATAAATTATATCCAATTTAAACATAGTTGAGAGTAGGAGAGTTAGTTTTATTATGTAGCTTTACATGGTATATATCAGAAAGTAAATTAATCTAATATATATATATATAATAGAAACAGAACAAAAATGTATGAGGATGCTTATTTTTCAATATATGGACATTACTGACATGAATTATTTGTTCAACACAGTGGTACCAAATCACAATTGAAATATGAATTTCATGAGTGAAAAAGTATATTTATAATTATAAAAAATTATAAATATCCTAATATTTAGTAGTAATGAATGATAGCACATTCGTATGTTTCAGAAGATTTATTAACATAAAATGATATTATTAATCTTGTCAGCATTTTTATAAAATAAGAACAGGCTACAGAAAGAGTACACTGTTTCATGTATAAATAATATGTGTGGATAAATAGTGTGCCCCCATATATACAAAAGAAGCTGAGAGAAGAAAAACAAAACACTGAAATGTTTTGGAGGAATCGTGGATAACTTTTTTCTTCTTTTCACATTTCATGTCCCCTCACCCCAATTTTTCTTAGCATTAAAGATGTATATCTCATATCATTTTCTAAAATTTTGAGTGAAGACAGACAATGAAGAGAAAAAATAAGCTGTAAATGAGATATTCTGGGTTCGAAGTCCCTCTTTGACACTTAGTAGCCATACAGACAAGAAAAGAACTTCTTAGCGCTGAGCCTGTTCATCATCTATAACAGGAGGAGGTTGACCAGATGCTTTCTAACATCTTACTATGTTACTATGTATCTCATGCATAACATCTTACTATGTTACTATGTGTCTCATGTATAACATCTTACTATGTTACTATGTATCTCATGTATAACATCTTACTATGTTACTAGGTATCTCATGTATAACATCTTACTATGTTACTAGGTATCTCATGTATAACATCTTACTATGTTACTAGGTATCTCATGTATAACATCTTACTATGTTATTATGTATTTCACGCATAACACCTTACAACGTTACTAACATCTTACTATGTTACTCATGTATAACAACTATATATCGCTTTGTCACAGATACCTCTCTCCAAGTTCACTCTAATGTAGACACTGTGCCATATACACATATTCTGTGCCACGTGTTACACACCAAGCAGAGCAAACAAATGTCAACTAGTTCACAACTAACCACACATGCTTACCTTACCATTCAAAAATCAGTGTCTTCAGGATTAGATTCTGTTCAGTTAGTTGTCTCACACTTCTTTCTCTCTTACCAAACAGCAAATTCAGTTCCCAAGGCAGACAAACCTGCCCCCTTCACTATTCTCATACCTTGTGTGCAAGTTCTGGCTGTGAAATCAGAGGGCTCTATCTAATGTAATCTAGGCCAGACAGTGTTTCTCAAAAAGAATGGTCCACACACCCTCTGCTCACTTCTCATACCTTAGCCCACTGGCATGTTCTTCTTTTCCAAAATACTAACCCCTCTCTCTCTCTTCCTTGGCCTACACGGAAACACAATAGAGCCTGTGTGTGACTATTTACCTGAGTTCTCTAGTTTCTAGACATATCCTCTTGCCTTAGAGGGACACATAGCATCTCAATGTCAGAAGAGAAAGGGTGGATGTGGCCCACTGTGCACTATTAAAAGGATCCAGCTAGGTGATCCATATAATGTAACATGGAAAATCAGGCCCACATGTTTCTACAGTTGTTATAACCTTGTGCCTCCATCATGAAAAGGATTCCTTGGGCCCTGGTACATGTGACTTGTGTAGCCAGAGTCTGGGCCAAGAGGACAGCTGGTGCATCTCTTGGCTATTGTGCAAAACCCCCTCATCCCTCTGACAGCTAAAGAGGCATCAGTTTTATGTTTTAGTGGACCTCATTATACCTCAGTTTTAATTATTCTCCTCATATCTAAACAACCTTGAGCTAATCTACTGTTGGGATCTCTTTAATATGCTTCCCAAAATAAAACAGAAACTAAAAGACTAATTTTTCTGTCCATGAAGTCAAAACACTACACAGAACACCACAGAAGCAAGTCAAATGAAGCCCTCCCGCAGTTGCAACCCCCAATGAATTTTGTACTTTTTAAAATTCAAAGATATTCCCACTTCATTAACAGAATTGTTCATTCTTTACTTGTTTGTTAGTACCACAGAGAAATTCCAGGCTTTAAAAGATTCAAATGACTTGTATCCAAATCAGACCTGGACTCTCTCCTCTCAACATGCCGATTTACATGAAATCTCTTCGAGTTTCTCTGCTTCCATAAAACGCGGATGCCACTGGCCATCAGGCCCAGGTTTGCCTCTTTGCACAAACAGTCCAAAACAGTTTTCTTGATCTGGTTCAACTTGAAGTGTTGTCAATATATGGATTGTCTTGCTTTCTAATTCAGTGAAAAATCTAGTTTTCCATTAGTCTCTGCCTTTCTATTTTTCGATACAGCTTTACTAAATGTAATTATTAAAGGCAGATTCAAGAAAGCAATTACTGAGCTACTGGTTTGTATCTCTGAAGTCTTAATAAGCGGCAAAAAGTTGTAATTGCACTAAGAGTATCATATAATTTTTCTACGGATTAGACGTATACACCCTTGAATTCGTATATGTGGAGATACATTTAAAAGAGTATATCAAGCATCCTCTCTTAAAACACATTTTAACCCTCTTTGAAAATTGATTCAAAGGTAGTGCTCTCTGTTGTAAAAAGTCAGAAACAGCATTTCAGAAAGACTACACTCTGCTTTCTCCCGGATTCTGTGACTTTGGTAAACCACTTAACTTCCTTGAATCTCCTTTTCTCTTCCACCTGTAAATATGTGAGAATGTTAAATTAGATGGCCATCAAGTACACTTTCAACTCTAAAAGTCTATGAAATCTTTATTGAATCCCTAATCTCTCCTAGGCTCAGTCCTCCACACAGGACAGAAAGAGTAAGAGAGTATACAAATTGTAACCCACAGCTTCCAAGGCTTTAAATGTACTAAAGAAGAAAAATACAATTGATGTACACAACATAATGATACAATGAACATAAACATATAAAAACATTATCACAATGATATAAACCAAATTATCTTGCCAAAATGTCCTCAGATTCCTTAGCTGTACACATAAACGGGGGGTGCGTCCTCTTTGGTAGTCACCTAAGTGACAGGTTTTGGCTTTCTACTCGTATCTATAGGCAACAGTGGAGCGAGCATTCCTTTTGTGGTCACTTAACCCTGGTGTTGGGCAAACAACAAATTCTGTGAATGGAGCCGCTGTCCCCAAACCAACATGCTTCTGAAGGATTTACGAGTCATGTAGCAATCACGTAACGTCAGTATTCATCTCAGTGTTGTAATATAATTTAATACCTCAGGAGGGGCACAAAAAACAGGTTACTCTCATTATTTTATAGATGAGAAGACTGAGGGTCAGAAAAGGAAATGACTTTTCAAAAGCCTCTCATCTAATCAGCGAGCTCTGTGCTCTGTGATCTGATCACAGGCAGACTTTCTGAAAATTAATTGTGAATAAAGCCATAGGAATTTTTGTCCCTGTGACTTTCTCACTCTCCAGAAAAATCTTCAGGGCCCTTAATGCTGTCCCGTGGTTTGTCAGCGTCTCTCAAAACAGTACCAACTGTTCACCTTGAACACTCTAAAGCTATAGCAACCCCTTCTAGTACATAGGAATTTAGTAGATATGTGAAGAACTTGACTTCTGAATTTCTAGATTCTGCGCTGATAGATTTTGGAAAGTGTCCTTACGCCGAGGCCTGAAAATTTACAATAAGCATCATCACTACCACTATTACCTAAAGGTCCGTCTGCAAACTTAAAACCACGCTGCGGTGGTTTCTTCAAATCTTGCTTCATGAAAGTCTGACAACGAAATTTCAATCCCAGAGGAACAAATTAAAAAAAAAAAAAAGAAAAGAAAAAAACAGAAACAAGCATGCAAGCAAACAACATGCTATGCTTCTAATTCCATAATGAAGTTGAAAACCTGCATACTAAGTCCGTACTGAGTCACCCTTCATTCGAAAGGTGTATTGTGCTCAGTCTGGATGCCACATTTTAAGCAGGTCATTGTCACATAAGATGAGTCTTTTCCATGGACAAGCCACAGAAGCCACCAAAGATCTTTCCCTAGGGCATCTGAGGAGCAAGGAGAGACGTTTTCCCCAGGGAAGGAGACTCTTAAGTATTTGCAGAGCCAATGAGTAAAGGGATCACAGTGAAGTTTTATCGATCTCAGCAACAACATTAAGGCCAGCTAGTAAGTTTTCCGTCCGGTCCAGAGCTGAGAAAAAGGATCACAGCTTAGAGTTCACCATGTAAGAGTAAGGAGCCCACATCCCAAATCGTCTACCAGATAATGCCGAACTGACAGGTTCCAGGCAGCTTCTGTGAGGAAGGATTACTATTCATCCAGTTTCTGGTCAGAGATTGCATTTTGGGAAAACAGACCACATGCCCTTGTTAAGTAAACAGCTTCCTTCTTTACAGTGAGTCAATAGGGCAGGGGTGTCAGTAAGCCAATAGAAACAGCTAACATAGAATTTGACATGCAAAACATTAAAGATAAAAGCCTCAGGTCTACTATTCAAAGATAAAGCATTTTACAAGGAAAACACCAAGATAGAGCCTTTGGAATAAAAGCTTTTCAAATACAATAGCACGAATAATTATAAACACAAAATCTGAAATAGTCACTTTAAAGAATTAAGAAAAGTGGGTAAACATTCAACTTCTAGCTTTAAAACACCACGAGAGCATCGCAGCCCCCTGGTGAAGACCCTTATGAGGAGCAGAGAGAATGCACCAGAAGGAATCCACTCCACAGAAGAGCTGGAAACAAAAAGCAGAGATCCAGGTCTCCCTGGAAACAAAGTCAGGAGAACATTTTCCTCATGCGATCAGAATGAACAAGTCACATGCGTGGACACAGACCACTAATGAAACGAAAACCAGACACGGTGGAAGGCGCTGTGGGTTTTGTCTTAACTCTGATTATTAAGTAGCCATGCTATGTGGGATAAATCATTTACTCTCACTTCTGGCTCTCGTTACTTCATTCAGTAAAAAAATGTATTGATCACTTCTATGTGTAAACATGTGCTAGATGCTGGGACTACAGTGAACTAAGAGCAGCACAATGAAGTTTTATAAACACTCCGAGGGAAAGGACGGACTATAGAGTCAGCAGAAAGCAGGACAGCCTAGTCAGGGCTAAACTGCAGAGAAAAGTGGTGATGAAACTGAGGCCTAATGCCTAAGGGAAAGCCGAGGGTGGAGAGAACCAGGGGCAAGGGAGAAGGTTCGTTTAACAAAAGCAGCAGATTTACTTGAGGAATGAGACTGTGAGACTGGAGCTCAGGGAGAGGAAGGATCCAGAAGAGCCACTTAGGCAGGCAGGGGCCGGGCCATGCTGGGCCTCTTATGTCACACTAAGGACTGACTGCCTTGACCAAATGAGCAGTAAGAAGCCAGGAGCTGACCGGATCAGATGTGCGGAAAAATCTTTCTGAATGCAAAATAATGGATTCCAAAGAGCTCAGAGTGGAGAAGACCGAATAGGAAGTTGAAAGTCTTCTCCAAAATTCCATTCTGTATCAACTGAAAAATGAACTCAGTCATATAACACAGAAGGCTGGGCCTTTCGAAGTTTAAAAAGAAAGTGGATAATTGGCATTTAAAAAAACGAACTTACCAGGACCTTTTAAGACCTCTCCTATCAAAGGCTATTCTCCTTTCTTCTTCCATGCAAGACCAACAGAAGGCTGCTCTGCTGGTTACCACAACAGAGAAAAACCACTACAAATCTAGGGTAGGAAGTGGGCTAGTGGTCCTCCTTCTCACCCACAGTATGTGGGGCCCCCTGTTGGGCAAAGCAGGTAGTGCAACGCAGCCATCTGCGGAGGTTCCCACTGGAAACAAATCAAGGAGTGGGATGAGGGAGTGGGGGCAAGGGAGGGGAAAGGAGGGTGAGGTAGGTGGGGGGGGGGGCAAAAACTATAAAGGCTGGCCTAAGGAGAAAGGCAGAAGGCATCCACAGGGCTCCATCCGTGCTGGACCAAGGATGAAGTCAGCTGCCCGCTTGGGTCAAATGGAAACGAGAACAAAGTACCGAATACAGGAAGACCAGAATCACCACTGAGGTAATACCATTGAGGGAATAGAATTTTGAAAGAGAAGCAGAACTATTTGAGTTGTCCTATGGAGGATACTGCGGGGAAGAACTCTACGGTCTCGATTAACTCTCCAGACTGATCCCTGATGACAGGGATCCATGACCTACAAACTCCAGGGTAGTAGTAGTAACTGGAATGAAGCGATGTATTCTCTTTATAACTGGGATTACATGGTACAACGATCAACTTGGGTTTCAGTCAAAACAGGGAATGATTAGGCTGGGGACGTGCTTCCGAAGTATAAGAAGGAAGTACAAACCAAGGTCTTGGTACCTCCCCCAGCACATGACTCAGAGAAAGTGAGAAGCAGATGTTGGTGCAGAAGTATCATACAGCCTGTTCCTGCATTCTGGGACATGCTGAGGACAGAGACGGCACTTGAAGCCAGGCTTAGGAAAAGGGGAACAGACTGAGAATAGCCGAAGCGCAGTTTTCCCTGTATCCATTAGCAGCATTCTCTCTCACCCCCACCTCAATCTGATGAAAGGGAGAGAGGGGCAGGAACTACCCACTGTCTCCATCCTCCATAAAGCCAGCCCCCGCCCCCACCTAAATTCTTCTTCTCTGTGTCTCACTCGCTCATCAAAGCCTGCCTTCCCTCGGGCTGGGCCTCGGAGGAGCAGTGGGGGATGGCCTTAGTTTTTGACTCCCTCTCCGTATTCTCATAAACTGAAATAAAGAGGACAAGAACTTTGAAAGTAAAAGTAAAGGCAAAAGTAGAGATGGGGGTTCCTGCACCGAGGAGCAGCCTGGGCTGCCGCCAGGGGATTGGCCCAGGAGAGCAGAGGTCTCAAGACACCCAGACACACGGCAAAGTGTCTCCCATCCTCGACGCCGCAGTGTTTGGATTCAAGTCCCAACTTTCCACGGGATTTCTCGTCCATTAAGTTCTCTTTCTCAAAGTAAACTTGCTCTCTGGTGATTTTCTTACCTCCCTCATCTCCTCCTGTTACAGCTGCTACTCCTAAGAGTAAAGTGACGGTCATTATTTATAGAACAAAACTGTCATCTTTCTGCCTGGACCCTACAAGCTCTCAGTCTACCCCGGCCTCGGTGCTGTACCCCTCCTCAGTGAAAAGCACGCACTAGAAAGAATTATTCCACTCGGTAGTTTGCGAAAGAAAACCACATCAGTGTACTTCGATCTGCCTATCAAAATAAGTCATTCCTTTAACAAACCATTTATTAAACACTCTCGTGGGCTAGGCTCTGAGCTGGTACAGTGGGCAGCAAAAGAGGACATGGTCTCTCTCCCATGGAACTTCGGGAAGAGATGGAGATTAACCAACTGTACGAACACTGACAAGTGCGAGAACTTGTTGCAACCATGTTCCTAACCTTTTTGGATCTCAGAGGGATTGTTCATTAAGAATTTGTACCAACTGCACAAACAGTTAACCGAGTTTACTATTGGAAGTGCTGAAAGGCTGCATGAAAAAGTTAGATGACCTGAACTTTTCGCCAACAATTCATGGCTCTTGCATCACGACAATGCATCAGCTCACATCACTCACTGTCTGTGAGGGAGTTTTTAGCCGTAAACAAATAACTGTATTGGAACACCCTCCCTACTCACCTGATCTGTCCCCCAATGATTTTTTTCTTTATCTGAAGATAAAGGAAATATTGAAAGGAAGACAGTTTCATGACATTCAGGACAATCAAGGGTAATATAACGACAGCTCTGATGGCCATTCCAGAAAAAGAGTTCCAAAATTGCTTTGAAGGGTGGATTAGGCGCTGGTGTCAGTGCAAAGCTCCCCAAGGGGAGTACTTCAAAGGTGACTGTAGCGATATTCAGCCAATGAGGTGTGTAGCACTTTTTCTAGGATGAGTTCGCTAACTTACTGTCCGACCTCGTATGCACGTGATTATGACTGAAATAGGAATGGGAAGGAAATGCAGATGGTGCAGGTGTCCCTGATGGGGGAACTTGGCTCTGTCTGGGCACTGATGGACACCCCACAGATTTAACACTGCGCTCTACTCTTGCTGACACAGAAAAGCTACGGCAACTGTCCTCATAGTATATACACGTCCACACTGTTTACAGCTCCCTCCACTATGCTATTCAGACCCTGGACTTACCTTTGGAGATCAAAACTTTGGGTTGAAATTCCAACTTTACCACTTACTGCCTGTGTGTCCTACGGAGAGTTACTGAAACTCAGTGGGTGTCAGGTTTTTTCACCTGTTAAATAGAGATAGTAATACTTTCTTTGTTGAGGATTTAAATAAGTTAGTATTTATAAAGCATATAGTCTAGTGCCCAGCATATAGGGAGCATCAACAAATAAGAGGTATTATTACTTTCATGACCTAAGTGTCCCTGAATGCTAACCATGTATTAAGATCATTTAAAAGAGTATCTAACGCCCCTCATTCTAATATATCTGAATGTCTTTTTCTAGCTTTGGGAATGAAGAGTCCAAGGGCTCTTAGAATATGTGTCCTTCATTAATATGGTAACTACTCTATTTCTTTTTGAGTATTAAAACAATTCATTTGTGAAATAAATGTCTTTTTATAATGCAGCATTTTGAATAGGTAAAGCATCCATATGATTAAAAAAAAAAAGGTATGAAAAGATAACAGTGAGGTCTCCCTCGAAACCCGAAACACTCTGACCAGGTCACACTCTGTGGTCCCTCTTTGGGAATTCATTGTTATCAGATCCTTTTGGCCTTGCTCTGTGCACATTTGAAAAATCAGTCCTACGCCCTTCCTTTCTACACAAAAGGCAGCACATTACACGCTGATCTACCTCTTGGTTTTTCGCTTAGCAATGGACCCTGGCAATCTTCCCATATGAGGACATAAAGACTGTCCTTTTTCTCCTTTTATTGCTACACAGAATTCTACTGCATGGAAACTGTTATTATAAATGTCTTCTTGGCAACATTTCTTTCTAGACTGACACAAACTTTCCTAATTATAGTTTTGGCAGTGGGTGATGGAGAAAATGGGTAGAAATAATCCTATTTTCATTTGCCTTAATTGTTCTTAGTCAAAAACTAACAGCAACTAATGATTTTTGGTATATTTTACATAAACAATCTACACAACTATGCCACAGTTTACAATACTAATTTTTCCTTAATATTACTTTTAAGACATCTGTTCTGTATTTTATACCTACCCGGATCATTTTCCCTCATGTTTATACGGGAAAAGTGCCGCTGCTACAGTATCCAATCAGTTACCCCGAGGAGATGTCAGCTGTCAACCATGTCTCTCGCGGCGATTTCCCTCTCCTTTCTCTCTTCCCACTCTGGGTGAGCTGTCAAGTTTCTAGTTTCTGACGTGCATTTACATCACTCAATGACATCTGACAGCAGTGAAAGGCCACAGAAAACTGCTTATTGATCAGAGCAAAACTAGTTGACGGAACAGATGAGGTTGTATCACAGAAATGCAGCCACATTCAGGTGATGACATTTTGCTCCCCGTACACAAGAGCTTAATGGAATACAACTTCATTATATCATGCCACTGTGCTTACAGCGCCAAACCCTACGTCTGTTTTGTCTATGTGGTGATGAGGACAATCCATTCGTGATGGCATCAACGTATCACTAACCTGATTCGTTCATGAACCCTTGCAAACTACTTGTGAGTCTGTCCTGACAAATACACCAAGAGACACTGAAATCTCAATCTTACTAAAATCTAATTGTTCTGTCCTTTAGAAAAGAAAAAAAAAATTACCACTTAGCGAGCCGTTATTGCTCAGTTTAAAACTTGTATACCACTACGTGAAGAAGTTGAAATGGGCATTTTTTTAGATTCCTGTGACATGGTCAGGAAAATAGACAAACAAAAAATGATAAATTGAGATACACTCAAAATTTACTTATAAATGGGAGAATTTAGTTACTTCTAAGAAAGAAAATACCACATTAAGTCCCCATGCATATAAATTGCTCCCTTTAGTTGTAAAGACAACAATTTTAACCTCTTCCCATTTCCGTTGCTATTGAAGATAGAGGACTATAAAGTGATATATCGGTACCTGTCTTATACAGGGATCAAGAAGCCAGATAGACTCCTAATATTTTGCCACAAATAAGAAAAGGAAAAGGCAGCAAATGGGACAAAATGACAAGCCTCTCTGACTCTTAGAGGGGAAAATGCGAAAACGCTCAGGGTTGCCTGGCAGTTAGTTTTCTCTGTAATTCCTCTCTTGAGGCAGGAGTGTTCTCCCAAATTATACACTCCCAGAGCACTTCACAAGCTGGCCACCTCTGCAGCCTATCTGGACTTAATATTTTTTTAAATAGCCCTTTTTTACTCCAATAAAAGTTAAAGAAACTTAAGGTGAATATGAAACGAAATACCCATGTTAAAATTACGTTTCTTGTTGAAGGTTCTGAGCCTGAAGGCTGGCTGTTCTCTTTTCCACAGAAAGAGAGATCAGCAAAGTAAAGCCAAGTTAAAAGTTTTGTTGAATTTTCTAGGGGAGTAGGGGAAATAGCATAGGATTAAAGATAAGTGAAGGGAATAACTTTCTCCCTAGTGGATCAGTATTATCTAAGTAGAGGAACCTCTGAAATCATCTCCTGTAGCACCTATGGATGATTATCCAAACACAGGGAATGCAGACATACTACACTGACTGGGCAGCAGGTGGCGCTGGCGGCAGCGTTCAAATCCTGTCCCTCCCACCTACTATGTGACACCCCCCCCATCAAGTTATTTAACCTCTGCACACCCCACTTACTTCTCATCTATAAAAGGAAATACTAAGAGCATATAAACCTTAAGGAATTGCTCTGAGGAGTAAATGAGATTATGCATGGAAAGGGCTTCTCGCATAGTATCCGACGCGAAGAAAATGGTTAATAAATGTTGTCATTATTCATTTCTTCCCAACTCTTTAGGTAGAGCTTCAGTTTAAAAAAATTAAAAGGATACAAACAGGAGAAACTCAAGGCAGAGGGTGCATGGAGAAAAGAAAACAATGGAGAGGAAGGGAAAGAAAAAAAAGCATAGATAAACAAGGAAAACACGGAGACAGAGCGAGAGGGTTTTCAGACCCACTTAGTAGCCTCCTGAACGCCGATGCCAAAGCTTTCCTTCCCCACCTCACCCAGGTCCTGCTTCTTTCTTTCAGGCGAAGATCACTGCTCTCCTTTGGGCTCCAGTAACATTGCTCAAGCGTGTTTACCTGCTTTACGAGCCTCAGACCCGAGGCTCCCTGAACACGGAGGCCCGATCGCCCCTCAGAGGGTCCCCAAGGCCCAGCGAGCACAGGCAGGAGTCAGCTCAGCGACCGCACGCCCATCCAAGGCCTTGCCAGCACTGGCCAGGCCTCACAGGCGAGGGCGTGGAGGTCTGAACAAGGGCTTGTCTAGCGTGGCTGCTGACTTTTTTCTTATAGCACCACTAGCATAATGAGAAAAAGTAACAGAAAAGCAGAAAGGTGTTAAGTGTGTTTACTTCAAACATGTTAGATTTTCCAAGAAGTGCTAGGTTTTGCCACTTCACAAATCACACCATGTAAAATGCTTCAGCTTCATTTTTTTCTTTTTGTTTTCTTTTTTTTTCGTGTTTTAAGATCACTAGGATAAACTCTTTTTCAATCACCATACTGAAATGTACACCTTAGGGCACTTGTAAACTCAGGGTTCCTAAACCACGGGCCACGTGTGGTTTTGCAAATACCTTTTGGTTCACACATGTTGCGTCCCACGCCTAAATGGAAACAAAAAGTCGTCTCCAATCAGACCCACACTACTGTCCTCACAATGAATAAGTCACACGGCGACTGTTAACTGTAATCTTGTGAGGTGAACAACGGCAGACAAAACATTGGGCAGCGTGATGGAACCCAGAGGAAGCCAGGTGTGTGGTGACAGGGGGACAGAGTGGCCATGCACGCCACTGCCATCCCCTCCCCAGACAGCCCAGGTGTACCACTGTTATCCCGGCACACTGATCAATGCCACCACCTTGCACTTTCACATTCAGTTTGAATAAGTTCTGTGCTCACCCTAAGAATGCAGAGAACCCCACCCCCAGCCCCGTGCCGGTTCTGTGATTTAGAGCTCTTTCATATACCTGACATGTTTGTGGTTCATTGTGTTACATGTACTTGTTTTTATATACATATCTCCTGACTCTTAGCTGCTATTCCATCTCCAGTGCCAAATGGAGACCTCATCACATAGTAGGTGCTTCGTTGTAGTTGAATGGTTACTCCCGAGGCATTCACAACTCAAAGGACTAGAATACAACTGAGGGGGACGAAGTTTAAGAAGGAAGGCAGTAAATGATCAGGTAAAATTCATCAAACCTTGACTTCTTAAGTAATATCCCTGAATCTGAAAACCGTAATTACAAACATAGTTTTATACATGGGAGTGATGGCTGAGTTGGAAAAGTGAGAAGGATGTTATACTAGTGCCCAGGAAACGCAGGCAGCTCTCCAAACAAGCATTCCCATGGGCAAGCTGGGATGCTTTATTACACATGGATACAGAGAACCAGGAGTACCTGTGTTTCCCAACCTCCTGATGAGCAGCTGAGACAGGTCGCCTCTCCTCAACACAGGGAAGCTCTAGAGTCACAGGCTGCTTCTCATGCGTGGTGGGACCTCTTACATGTACTGGGAGAAGGAACCATCTGTCAGGAACCAGCCCTCCCACACTCGTACCTCCCACTCTCCCACCTCCCTCCACTCTCCACCCACTGACGACAACTTCAGGGTGAAATCAGGATCCGTGCCTAACGACGAAAAAGCAACCCTTGAAATCAAATATGCCTACTTCAGTCTTGTTTCACATCTACACAGCCAGAGTATGTGTGGGTTATAAAGACACATATGTTCTAGCAACTCTTCCACTGAGGACATTAAGGACTTAGAAAACTTTTCTGAACTGAAACGTCTATGTTCTTACAGATTCACTGAGGATGACTCTTGGGAGCCAACACCCGCACCAGGACCCTAGCAGCCGACAGTGATGTGAGTGGGAAAATGCCCAACGGCCACTCCAAGCATGCCTGGGGTCCAGGCTGTCTTCTTCCACGTGGGCACACGACCCAAAGCAGTGGCATTGTTTTCCAGTTAAGCTCCATGGCGTTTAAGCCAAAGGCAGAAGAGAAACTAATCTTGGCTTTACTATCTATGAGAAACATTCAAGTTTCTTCCCTGTGTTCCGTTGGTCATAGAACTCATTATAAACAGCATGTTGAACATGATTAAACACATGAAGCCAAATTCTCTGATGACTATGTAAATTACCAATAACTTCTGAGTCTATAAAACATGGACAAAAGCTGTAAACTATAAGGAAGTGTTTTTTAAAACCTAGAGCAGTAAGTTTAGATTTTGTAAAAATGGCACTTGGGCATTTAACGACCTTAAAATAATTTTAAATATTGTAATTTTTTTTTTTTTAAAGACTAGGCCTTCTATTGGGTGATTGCTTTACTTCAACAACTGGTAATTCTCAAGCTTTCCTTGCTATGTTAAACGAACCCACATAACCCAAGCATTCATAAGGGCTGCAGAAAACAAACATAAGGTCTCCTATCTCTACTGTGTCATTTAACTCTAGGACCAAATAGACACAACATTCATAAATTTGTTTTTAGTTTTAATATGCATCATACGCATATTTATACATCTCTTAATGGAGCTATTGGAAAAGATTGTATACCTAGGAAAGGAAGAGAACCAGAACATATCTGTGTAGTAAATAGGGTATTTTAATTAGAAACAGTAGTCCACTACATGGAACATCATCATAAATGTAGCAGAGCCGGAAGTTATCAAAAGTATAAAAAATGCAGAAACAGACTCTTTCGTCTCAGATTCACAGAGTGATGCTTTAAATTTCAGCTGCATGGGGCAGATACACTACAGTAAACCAAAATTTAAGGATATTAAGAAACAAACCTCAACATTAAATCCATGGCCAAAAGCTTCCCAGGTTTTAAAACTCCATTCAACATGGCCTTTCTTTCATCCAACAAAGACGAACTGCACACTGTGTAGGTAGGTGCCCAGTGTACAGTACAGAACTGCATGAACTATAATCTGCAGGTCGGAGATCACAGACCAGGGAGCGAACGGATCTGTTCGCTGATCGCTATGACACGGTACCTAAGTAGGCATAAAAGACATAAGCGGGCATTCTGTACATCATGTACAGTGCACTGAAGGCGCAGAGGAGAGCACGACCAGCTCTATCTGGGACAATGATTCCCAGAGAAGCGAATTTCTGAGCTGGGTACTGAGTTCCCTCTTTAGAGGCCAGAGAGGTTAAGGACCCCAAGGTGAGGAACAGGAAGTACAGAGATCCAGAACTGATAGGATTTATCTACGCAACATTAACAAACTGGTATGAGTGGAAACTAGGCTAAGTCGTAGGGAAAAGGAGACAAAGGGGGGGTGTGGCTGAGAGGATGTGAGAGGCAGACGGACAGGCCTGGGGAGGGGCTTTCCTTAACCATCCCTACAAGGCTGACCTGCGGACTATAGTCAACCAAGAGACAGCAGAAATATTCAGAAAGGCAAATTCAAAAGAGGTGTGGAGGGACATAACAAGGAAAAGCCTCCTCTACGGAAGGGTGAGGTGGCACTGCCACCAGAGTACACAGGAAAGTGGAGGAGACTGAGGGCAGGGGGCAGAGACAACAGGTATTTCTGGTAAATAGGTGAATGCCCAGATGAGGGAGAGACAGTGATGAGCCTTATGTTTTATGTTAGGAATCGGGGTAAATGGGTAGACTCAAAGATACAGAGGACAGAAGAATATCATTTGTTTTGGAAGCAAGAAGAAAGAATAGAGATAATGAAATCACTTTTGGGCATCTGAAATAGAGGGACCTACAGGATATCCAAACACAGCGACCCAATAGGAAGCAACACAGGACAGAGGGATTCTGAATGAGCCACCACGGCGGACGGGCCTGGCAGCAGGCACCATCAACTGGGCACAGAGGCCAAGGTCAGAGAGAATGGGAACAAGTGTGCAAGACACTGCCAGGGAGAGGATGGAGAGTCAGAGCCTAGAAGATAAATCTGTGATGTCCAATGAGCAATTACAGGAGACAAAGTCAAGAGTCAGAGGCCAGGCAAACTTTGCATTGTATGGGACAAGACAGTAAGGAGAGACAAAGCCCAGAACTTGGGCAGTAATGGTTCTGGGATGCCCACATAGCTACTGCATGCCAGCCGCTCTGGACCAGGCTGATTTTGTCTGAACTCCAAGACAACTTCTTATCTCTTTATTTTGTTCCAAACTATAGGCTAGTTTTCACTGTTGTAACTGAATCTCTTAAATGGCCTAAAAATTCCTACAGGAAAAAATATATTTATATTTCTTCTACATTCTGTTTGCATCACCCACATACAAGGCATAAAACAGGAACATAATAAACACTTGCTAGGTGTAAAGAAAACAAGTTATTATTCAAGAAATCCAAACCTTGGGTACCATGGAATAGTTCTTTATACTAGCAATATTTTGTCCTTTAAAAATATCTAGGTCATTTTCCCTCTAAAAAAGGAGCCATACTTATATTAGCAAAGGAATAAAATTATGGCTCCTGGTCCTTTGACAGATCAGATTTTATCTTTCGCCAGTTACGCTTTCTAATACCACTGGATACCCATTTCCGTATGGCCACACAGAACTGAAATTTAAACACACTTTCTAATGCATAGACTAAACTTCCATGACTTCATGATAGCTAAAGAAGTTCACTCAAGCTACTGCTCTATAGCCAGAACCAACCCTCCCCTTGGAACTTTTGTTGCCAGAACCCTCCCAACAGCGAGGGATTTACTACTCTAACTCCAAAGACACTGCGACTCCCAGCCAGGGGGAGGCTGAAGAGTACAGCAGTGGGAAAGACTGGGCTCCTTCAGGTGAGGCACAATCTCATACTGGAGACTGGTAGCAGGTGGTGAAAGTTAACCCAACAGAAAGGACAAAAAGCAAAGCTTTCAAACCACGGGCAACAGCATGGAAAAAAAAAGCAGCTCTCAAAAATGGCCAGGAGACCGCCACCAATAACGTAAGCCTCTAGCCGTTGTCCCACACCCACCAAGAATGGGGAACACTTACAAGTTCTCTGACTCCAGTTCTTGGACTCTGATTTGGGAACTGCCTACCAACCACATTTGGGTGGCCTGCTTCATAACAAGGAGCCCTGTCCTGTACACCAGTGGTTCTCAATCCTGGCTGCACATTCGTGTCTCGCACAACAGTTTAAAAATATCAATGTCCAGGCCTCCAACCAGATCCACTGGATCAGAGTCTCTGGAAGGAAACATTAAAAATAGATACATCTACCCACCGTCAAGCTTTCACAGATGTTTACATTTTTTCCATATTGACTTTGATCTCACTTTTTCTTTTAAGAAAATATTATTGATTCAGCTAAACCCATATTTAACCTTCACGACAATACTTGTCTTCATCTTTCTAGGCCAGGGAACTAAAAATTTCTGGGAACTAGGAGCTCCGCCCATAATCACACCTGGGACTGCTGGTGGACTGGCCAGAGCTCCATCCCTCTGATGCCAGGCACGTGGCCCACCGCACTGGAACACTGGCTGCAGGGTCTAGATTAATTATTAATTGACAAACGTATAACTGGAAAGGGATTTTGAGTAAGCCCCAATGAATTTTAACTGCATATGTATTATGTCCTGCAGCTAACGTCCCCCTTACCATCAGATAAACTACCTCCATTTTGATTTCTGTAAATCAGGGAAAATAAGGTCAAAGACAGTTTAACTCTGACTGTGGGTGTGCCCCTATGCTCTAAAGTCTCACACTTCGGTCACCGTGACGCTTCTCTAATCTTTACGCAGGAAAGTAAGATCAACTTCCTACTGAATGAAGAAAATCCCACAAATATTTCAGACAACAGAACGCAATCTTCACACATAAACATACACAGAGCTTTCCAGAACATTTGTACAGCCTTGAATTATATTACTAAACTGATGGAAACATTCTAAGATACTGTTAATCTTAATATCAAAGCCTTGTAAAGGAATACGTGAGTATCTTGGTACTCCCCCCAAAAGCAAGAGAAGATAAAAAGTCGAATACTTTCATTTTTTTGAGTACTGAGCAGAAGAATGAACCCACAGAAAAAGTCTCATATATTTAAACAATCAACGTCCAGCAATATTATTGGAAACATCATCAGTGAACAGTTTCTTCTGTTACAGTAACATTTAGAAATCTGAAGAGTAGCCTAGTAAAACTACACTGAATCTAAAAATACTTGTTAAAAAAATCTTCAGGTGGCAAACGTGTATGTGCTTGAGCACACAGATTTATTCAATGCATCTGAAGAGATTTTTAAAACTACTCATATTGTCAGAATTTAATATTTGGAGTGAAGAAGTCCTATCCCTCCCTGCAAAAAAGTTTCTAGCAACAAAGTCCTATGACGGGAGAGTGATATACACAAGTGCAAAATGAGCTACTCTTTCAATGTCATATGTTGGGCTCTATATCATCTTCTGATTCTTATGACTTCACCTCAAACAGAGAGTTTTGCATGTATTTAAGAGCTCAGATAAAGTAATGAGACAGTAGGATGGGGAAAAGAAAAAATGCTGTCATGTTTTCTTAAAATAGTCTAAGAAGAGATATTTCTAAATTTAAAAAAAAAGGAAGAGGTAAAAATATTCTTGCTTACTGTTGGGAGCTCTCTGTTTGAAAAACTTGTGGTGATGCTTAATTTTGGAAATGTGCACTTAATGATGTCTTTGATTTCCATTTAATGTACACAGTGACACCTACTGGCATACCGATGAGACAAAGACAAGATAGGAACATTCAAACATGTGCAGAGACCTCTGACGTACCTATGTTCATGCGTCGCACATGAAATGACAGTTAAGTACAATATTCTATAATGCTATATTGATCGAATATTAGAAATAAGCTAGAGGAAAGGCCAAATCCCCTTTTCTCAATTTCAAGTTACTGAGCACCGTGTGATTGAAACACACAGGATTTTGAAGGCTTTACTTAAGCGTTCATTTCACATTTTCCAAACACCGTAAGCATTTATTTTTGGTGGTTGGAATCAAACCTCAGACCTCACTAAAGTCAATATGTTTGGTTGAGGGCAGTCACATAATGTGATAATTTTTAAAAATCATATAAACCAAGAAAATAGTAGTTGGGAGGAGTTAGCTGCTTTATAAACAAGCTGTGGTCCATTATAAATAAGCTGTGTCTTCTTATAAATAAGCTGTGGTCTATCACAGAAACAAGGCAAGACTTGCAAGGCTTTTCTTTTTCTGACTGTATACATGCTATTGTTGAATTTGGCCATGGGGATAGAAATAAATTCTAGATGAAGCAGGTGGAAAAAATATGGGTAAGTGAGTAGAGCATCAATCAGAAATCTGGTCAAATATAGGTGATCTAACCTTGAAATAGAAATGGAAGGGTTTGGGACAGGACAGGAGGTTTCTGAGATGATAGGAATGGTGGTTGCCATGGAGGCCACCAAGATACGAGAGCAGACCCAGCCTTAGCCAGCAGCAACCAAACCGGCCTCAGTCAGCATGTTATGAATATGTGCGTGGTAAGTTCCGTCTGCGAAGTCAACTTGTTGACAGAATGCAATTATCTTAAAAAGAGGATATGCGTTCTCACATGCCAAACAGAATTGACTAGGAGGGGTATACTGTGCGCTAAGGTTTCCAAGGCTGAGCCAACAGAAAAGAGTGTGGGGATCAACTGGCAATGTCTGCCACGGGTATGGAGGAGGGGAATTAAAAGATCAGCAGCCTCATTACCCTAAGATTAAAAAACAAACAAACAACTCTGCTTCATAACCTCACCTATTTCTATCCTGCTGCATTTTCTCCTTGTGTATTTGGTCTTTCCCTTCCTTTTGGAGTGAGATTTATTTTGAAAACAGCCCTTTTGGTTCTAAAAGGAGAAGGGGAGATTTTCTTTGGCTAGCTGGAGAGGCATGGTGAGGGTGGCAGGGACAATTGCTGGGGCACACTGACGTGGAAAGGGAGTAACTGCTGGTACCATGTTTCCCCAAAAATAAGACTTAGCTGGACAATCTAATGCGTCTTTTGGAGCAAACGTTAATATAAGAACTGGTACATATATTATTGTATATATATATATAATATATTATATTATATATATTATATTAATTATATTATATTATATTATATATTATTATATTAGTTAGACCGATCTTCTATTATATAAGACCCGGTCTTATTTTACTATAAAACCTTATAGTAAAGAGGCTCTTATATTAATTTTTGCTCCAAAAGATGCATTACAGCTGATTGGCTAGGTTTTATTTTTGAGAAAACACGGTAGTTATGGAACACAGTTTGCAGAAGTCTCCCTTGACAGGGGTGACAGGTGATACCCCACCTAAGGGCCTTTAACACAAAGAACACAACCCAGGTAGCGCTCTGTGTCAAGTCACCAAGACCCAAAGGGTGGGATATGAGATGGTGTGAATTATCACAGGGGGCTGACTCCTAACTGTGAACAGCAATATACGCTCCAGTAGAAAGTACTTGACACTTAAGCCTGGCTGTAATATATTCCATTAGAGATGACATCATGTTTTGCCTAAAATTAACAAAAAGGGGATAAGTTAATCATGAAAAGTGAATGGCTAAACCTACTCCCTAAGTTTTTCTCCTCTATACTTTTATAACTTTTCTATTACAATATTATTAAAACTTTTTAAAGTAATTTGTATATATAATAACACATCAAATGTACAGACAAGTCATTATAAGCTAAAGCATTAGCTCCTGCTCCAACCCAGAAGCAACCCCTTCTAAATGTTTCTACTTTTAGATCTTCTAGTAGTTATCTCCAGAACTGGATTAATATGCATATTCTTTTACTTCTGAATTTGTCAACTTTAAAAACTATCTAATGACCCCCCACATGAAGATGAGAATTTAGCTCATTATATACTCCCCACTCTACTTACCCTTTCCCAATACGTGACACTTATTCCATTTTAGTTCTACTGGTTATTTTTCTAACTTTAAATAACTCTCGGAAGATCCTAATTACTTCTAAACTTCTCCGTAAACATTTGTCACCTCCTTCTACCATCCATCAGTTACTCTTTTATTTTTATACTGCCAAAAATTCCTAACACTTACATTGTTTTGATACCTCCATCTAGTTTTCACTCATTGTTCATGAATTGATTCTAAAAGCTGAAAAATAAACAGGATTTCTATTATTTTGAAATGTTATCTATGGAAAGCAAAGTAGCATGCTAGAGTTCCTCACAACTACCTGAACCATTAAAAATTTAAGTACCATAAAGCAAGATAGTAATATGAAAATAATTATGAGAAAGCAATTAGGGGGAAAACATTAATACGTGATGAAATAAAAGATCACCTTTCATACACAATTATTAAAAAACTGTATAATCTCTAAGCTTTTCATAGGGCTGGTGTTTTGTTGCTTAATTAAAATAAAATGTAAGCTATCTTTGAAACAAGTTAATAAGGTTTACAAAACTGTCATTCAGATAAATGGAGCACATGTATTTATTTGAAACTTTCTCTGAAAATGAGTATCTAGAGGATTTGGGCAGTTGACTACTGCAGAATGAATGTCAAGGTGAGACTACACAATGGAGCTGGTACAGGGACAGGACAAACCTACACGATGAGGAAGGAGAACTCAGAAGACAGAGGCCAAATACAGTTCAAAGTCAGCTAGAAAACTGGAACCAAGGATTCCATCTGCTCAATTTCTAAATTCCCTTTGTATAGTCCAGGTGTAACTGCAAACCAAAACCAAAACAGTAATCATCACATAGGATAACACACTGCACACAATCTGCAACGAATTCCAACATATACAGAACAGGCTTCTACGTCTACATCAAATATTCTGTAATACCATGCAAGGAATGCATGGAACTAAAAGGAATTTTGATGTACTATGCATCAAACCTGTGACTCTAAACATAGCATTGCAAAATCAAACAAATTCTCTGCCAAAACAATGTATCTAGTCCCCCAAAACCATAAATGGAGTGCAATCATATTTGTTATTATTAGGCAGGAATGAAAATTAGATAAAGTTAAAAAAGACTTTAACAAGCAGACTTATTATTTTTGCTCAATAGTACCAGTAAGAGAAAAATTTCCCCTAACTATAGTTTACCTTTCAAAAGTACTGTAAAACTAAAATGATTTCATGAAACCTAGCACTTGTAGCTCAATAAATTATTACACGTTAATTTTTCAAAGAGTATTGACCTTAAAAGTTTTCTTTTTATTTTCACTTGGAAGCTAGACTCTAAGATAATATGTATTCCTATATAGTTATCTCATCCTGCTTCTATAAGAATGTGCAGTCAGATAGTCAGAATTACTGAGAACATCTAGATTAAAACTACTAGGTAGGTAGTGGGCCACTTCTCTTCCTAGCCCACTTCTGAAAACTTCCCTCCATTAGACTCTAAGCACTCCAAGGGCAGAAAATACACCTTATTCTTCACTAGATCACCAAGCAGTACTAAAACAACGCCTTGTCCATAGCAATCGCTCATAAAAAAATTGCTGTGAAAGCATTGTTTGTAAGCACAAAATACTGAAAACAACCCAAATGTCCATCCATAGGAGACTAGTTGAATAAACTATGGTACAACCACACAGTAAAGTACCATGTAACGACTACAAATGAGGAGGATTCTTATGAACTCACAGGGAGTGTTTTCTAGGGTATACTGACTGAAAAAGATAATCAAGGAAGAAAGATTATATATAGTATACTACTTGTTATGAAAGGAAAAACAAGAAATGGACATATAATAAGAGATGGAGATCTCTTATTATATATGTCTCTATACATATACCTATTAGGGATGAGAGACAGAAAGAGAGAGAGAGAGAGAGAGAGAGAGAGAGAGAGAGAGAGAGAGAGAGAGAGAGAGCGCAAAAGAGAAACACAAGAAATATAAACCAGAACCTAATAAAAATAGTTATCCATAGATATGTACACGGGATACAAGGGGAGCAAGACTTTTCCAAGAATACCTTTTTATAGGGCTTTGAACCAAATAAATTGTTCTATATATTCATAAATTTATATTAACTAAAAATATAGAAAAAAACACCCACAAATTGAAAATAAAGAAAAGAATCTAACTGTGTGTTAAATTCCTCACATAACAACACAGAGTAAATAATTCATTCAAGTAACTTTTGAAACACAGTGCTCAGACCGCACAAACATAATAGGACATATTTTAAGACAAAAAGGATTGCATAAAAGTCATCAATTTTTAGTAGGTTCACTGTTAGAATAATTTTGGTCTTGAAATACATGGTATGTAGTCATAATGTAAAATATGTATATACTCATACTTCTAAATATATATACTATATATGTATGTCCACATGTATATATAATAACTATGTTATATATAACTACCATGTTCCCCGAAAATAAGACGTGGCCAGACCATCAGCTCTAATGCGTCTATTGGAGCAAAAATTAATATAAGACTGGGTCTAATATAATATAATATAATACGAGGTCTTATATTAATTTTTGCTCCAAAAGATGCATTAGAGCTGACGGTCTGGCTAGGTCTTATTTTCAGGGAAACACCGTATGTTTATATATAAAAACTACTATATATATGTGTGTATATATATATATGTATATATATATATGGTATATAAAATGACATATATAGACATTTGTCTATATTTCTTAGTTATATCTACTGAAAGGTCTAGTAGCAATGATAAACCATAATATGCCTAGCATCCAGATCTTGGTTTCCAGATACCATTCACCAACAAAAGGAAGCAGAGATCCTTGGGAAGTCTAGAATTGGTAAAGTCAAAGGTGACTCTGCAAATCTTTTTGGTCAGAAAGCAAGAAACAGTGATCAAAGACAAATGGGACACGTCAAAAGGACACAGGAGCCAACTTAAAGGAGTTCCATGGGACAAATTTGGGACAATTTGGTCATTAAAAAGAAAAAATGACAACATTAAAAAAACTTTCAATTAAAAAAAAAAATCCATGAGTCTGTAGAGATATGAGGAGGAAGCAGGAAGGGAGAAGCTCTTCTTTATAGGAAAATGCCAGTTAAAAAATGTGGAAGAAATGATAGAATTAGCAAGTCACCATTTTGCAACTATCAAAGTAATAGTTACTCAGGCAAAGATCATTAGTCTAGATAACCACTGGGTCAAAGGAGTAATGTGCTGTAATTTAGGGGTGAAAGTAACTGCAGCTTACTTTCAAAGGGTTCATCCAAGAAAAATAAAGAGTGTGTAGTGTGTGTGTGGGGGCCGGGAGGGGAGGGGGTGTATGTAGAGCAAGAAACACAGAGAGAGAAAATATAAAGCAAAGTGGCCAAATGTTAACAAGTGGTGAATCTGAGTGAATATAAATACTCCCTGTACTATGCTTTCAATATTCCTGTAGGTTTAAATGTTTTTCAAAATTAATCGTTGGGGTAGGGAAGCAAAAACAAGTAAGTCTGCTGCAAGGACTACCCCATACCCCATTGTTTGTGCGTCCTCACTATGCTATGCCTTTGACCTCACAACACTCATATTCTCATACTTAAAATTCCTCTGTCACTGACAGAAGCACCGACAGAAGTCACCAGTTTCCAATGTACACACATACTTTGTTCTTACGTTTGCTCACAAGTCAATATCTAATACTCACAACATAGTTCTTTACAGAAACATTAATTTTCCTGGCCAGCCCCCAAAATCTATTTGAAGAATAATATAGCTGAACATAACAACAAGAGTTTGAAAAAAATCAGTGCATACATAAACTATTAATAAAACTTGACCATCTAGTAATATTCTCCAGAACAATGACAGGCTTTTGGGGGGGAGGATGTATTACTGCTGGGAATATCAACAACTGTGGGAGGAGACAAGTGAAACTTGGAGATAATAATGCAAAACTCATACTTTTAAAAACATGAATTGTATTTTATTAAAAAATATAAATTATCACTGTAAAAAAAATGCAAGCAAAACAAAGTTAAAATTCCTGCATTTTCCCCTACCCTAAAACAGTATCTTCCCTAGAGGTAATTATAATTATCAAGTTGGTGTGTACGTCCCTACAATAAAACAGATTTGGTACTTTTTCCCACAAATGGTCTATTATACATAGCATTTGGTAACTTGCCTTTTTACTTTTTTACTCACTTTTCTACACCATGCCTTAGAGAGTTCTTAAAGTCACCCACCAACCAGTATTTTTAACAATAAAATATGATAATATGAGAATAAATAAAATAAGCATTTTAAAGTTAACATCCTTGAAAAAATTTCAACCAGAAAAATAAATATCTTTACATAGAAAGTGTTGGGAAAGTTTCACAAGGTCAAGAATAATTGAAGTGTAAATCCACAATATGAAAAATAATTTGCAGAATAATACTTATGCTTTGATTCCACTTTTGTTTGGAAGGGCATATACCAAAATATTACCCCTGAGAAGTGAGAAAAAGGGAAGAGGCTTTTAGTTTTTATTTCATACACATCATTATTATTTTTATTTTGTTTTATAATTCTTGCAGATAGCAATTGAGGATAAAATTTTAACTAACAATGTTTCTTAATAAAGCTACACATCCAAGGCAGCAGAAGGTAACTGATGCAGTCAAGCAACCGAGTATTGGACAAAAATCCTGTTGGCTGCATCTGGATCTACAATATTCCCAATATATTAGAACATTTGAGGGCTTACTCTTGATCACTCTTCTGAGCACTGATTCACTGAATCATCAAAACAATAGTTTAAGATAGATACTACCATTATCCTCATTTGAAAGATGAGAACCTGAGGCACAGAAATGTGAAATAATATGCCCCAGATAACACACAAGTGATCAACAGTACCAGAATTTGAACTCAGGCTGTCAGGCTCCAGACAACTGGAGCTATACTATGTCTCTGTCCTATACTGTGGCTCTCACTAAGTGATAGTAGCCTGGACTAAACTGGAGATAAGTAATGTGGGGCAGGGCAGAGTGGATCGGAGGCCACCAAACCACTAGACATGATGGTACAATCGGTGGAGGGAGGGTGGACTCTCTCTCAAAGTAAATCTGCAAACTAAAACTCTAAGACACATGAGAACAATCAACAAAAAAATGTTTGGGGGCAAAATGCAAATAATAGAACAATCTGAAAATTTAAAGAGCACTTAATCTACTCAAAGGGATAAAGGAAGAAATAACACGCACTACAAAGATAAAAAATTGTAAAACCAAAGCAGATTAAGTAGAACATACATAGACATTAAAAAGAACCAAATATAAATCTTATCTATGAAAAACACAGTCAGTGAAATTAATAACTCAGTGCTTCCGTTAAACAGATTAGACAAAGCTGAAGAGAGAATTAGTAAGTGGAAGAGAAATCTTGGGAAATTACCCAGAACACAGCCAGACAGATCAGGATGTAAAAGTGTGAAAGAGTACTGAATGGACTTGGAGGATAGAGATGGAAAGCCTCTGCATATATCTAAAAGTAGTTCCAAGTTCTGACAATTTTCCAGAGTTCAGTAAAGACATTAGCCTCAGACTAAAAAAAGCACAAAGTGATAAAAAGGATAAATGAAAATTAATTCTCTCCTGGACATACTGTACTGAAAATGCTGAACAGTAAAGAGAGGGAGAAAAGTTTTAAAAGCTATTAGAGAGAAAATCAGATCACTTACAGAAAAACGACCATTAGGCTTACTGCAGACTTCTTATCAGCAACAACAGATGCCGGAAGATGGTGTAGTAATATATTCAAAGTATTGATAAAATATGACTGTTAACTCAGACTTGTGAATGGAGCTAAAGTGTTAAACAAGCGTATGTTCAAAATTAAGATTTTTTAAATTAACTAATTAGATTTCACTGATGTTTACCCCCCAGAGATTCTTGCTTAAAATTGAATAAACTATACTTCAGCAAATAAAATGTAAACTCAGACTGAAACATTGGGATTCAGGAAAAAATAGTGAGTATAGATATTGATAAAATATTTGTTAAATAATTTTGTTTAAAAAATTGAACAAAAATTCTAGATCCTGGGGGAATTATAACAGAAAACAATGATGGGTCTCTCAGAGTCCACCTTGCTCAAGCCTGCTTTATTCCCATGGCCTTCAGGCTAATTAATAGCTTCTGCTTCGTCTTTCGTATAGACATGCTAGTCATTAGAGGAATTCTCTTTTAGGCTTAAGGAGATAAGGGAAGTATGTATTCTTTATGAAAGAATTGCAGGAAACTCATCACAACATCATTAATAAATGAAATAGTCTGCCCACATATGGCAAATCCACATATACCCAGAAAATCCACGTTGGGCCTTGGCACCCCTCAGTCCGAGACACACGAGGATGACAACACAGTCACAGGCAAACGTACACAATTTCGTAATTGCGCAGAACTTCTTTGGGGGCGACTTGTTCCATTGACAGGCTGGTATTTCACCATTAGGGACTGTAATATTGAGGGTGTCGTTAATCAGGTTATACTGAAGGATTCGATCCCTGGTGGAGCTGAAGGTGAGTGACGGGAATGCATTAACCCCCATGAGTCAGGGCTGCAGCGTATCGTCTAGGATGATGATGTAGGCGCAGCACTCAAAGCAGTGCTTGTCATTGCCCATCCCTGCACCCCAGCCTTCAGCGACTGCACTACGATCCAGTGGGTCTCCTCGAACCAATTGCGGGTCACCTCCTTGCCTCGGGTGCTCTCCAGGGAGAGCCGCAGGTCGTTCACAGTCCACTTCCCCCATGGATTGGCTGCAGTGTTCCACAGGTTTCTGAATGGCGACGTTGGTGAGAGGAACAAGCATGTTGTCCAGCCCGCTGGTGCTGGGGGTTTCTGGTGCTGTGCAGAAGCGGCGGAACACAAGCTTATATACGCATATGTGACAGCGCAGTGGGCTGTACAGAAGCACCAGGACCTAGGAGCACAGGTCGAACTTCCTCCCGCCGTTTAGTGAGGGGCTGTTAATACACAGAAATATCACGCAGGCTTCCTTAGTGGATTAAGACTTGCTGTCCCGGGACCACTTTTTGATTTGTGAGCACTTGTTGATTAGAAAGATGCCCCTGCCCTGGGCTTTGCCACAACGTTTCAGGATCCACGTGCTAGAGGAGTTTTGCCTGAACTTCTCCACCAACAGGTTGTAGTCGGCAGGCAGCATGTAGGTGAACAGAACAAAGTCCAGATAAAGGTATTTTCCATTCTCATCTTTTTCTGCCAGAGGACTCCCTTCTTTCTTCAGCTCTTTCCTGGATCTTAATATTCTTCACCATCATTCCAGGTCAATTTGTAGTGGTTCGGAAAACGGCTGACTATTTGAGTGTCTGAGAGCTGACGGCCAGTTGCGACACTAAAGCCATTTTGGACGGTTGGCACGCTCATCCAGGAAAAACGCCAATCCTCATTTTCTGTCACTTGGACCCATCCTCTCTTTTCACAGTTATTTATCAGCACTGACTTCTCAGTATCAGTGACCCATTCCACTTTTCCTGCCATAATCCAGAGGTATGTATGGAGCCAATGGCAACGTCCAATTTCTCTTCAGTGTCACTGGCTCTTGCCACGGGTTCTTACTCGATGTCAGATGGTTTTCCTGCCACTCTCTCCAGCGGGCGCAGAGCACCCAGGAGCGCAGGCAGCTCAGGGCAGCCCCGCACCACACCGGGTCGCTGCCTCCAGCCCCACCCCGGCCAACCCTGTATTTTCTTAAGATGGATTTGAGGATTAGGTTTCCCATCTGTTCAGCTGGCGCCTCTTGAACAATTGATCAATAAACCTTTCCTTACTCAAAAAAAGGAAGGAAGGAAGGAAAAAAGAAATCCTAGATCCCTCTCACTCCCCGTAAAAAGGAAAATGATGGTGGGAGAGCTAAGGTTCTTGCCTTGCTCAGGCAATAGGAAAAAGTAATGAATAATTTTAAATATTAGAAATATATTTAGCAAAGAATAAATGTTAAATTTTAGTATTAAAAATTCTAAAATTTATAACTTCCAGAACAGCTGGAGAAGTACATACAAAGGAGAGAGAAAGAAAGCCAGCCATCTAACAGACCACAGGAAAGGAGAGAAAGAGGCAGGAATGAAGCCTGATCAACAGAAAACACAAATTAAGATGATGGAAATCTATTATTAATCAAAATAAACGGACAACTTATTAAAACTCACGTTAACTTTCTTCTACAAAGTATTGCATATGTATTCGCAAATTAATTACTAAACGTTAATACTTCCCTAATGTCAATAATCAATTAAATATCTTTAATCTACTACTGTAAATCGAGTATAAGCTATCACCATGTAGCTGTAGTGTCTCCTTGGTCTCTCTCTTACCTGCAACCATATTCCTGATACTTCTGAGACCAACCACTTGCTCTGAACCTTCTCCCTGTCCTCAAGCACACACTACACCTAATTCCATTTGCCCTTATTTTTCCCAAACCCAGCCTCCTCCTAACCTCTATCCTTATTCCAAATCCCCTGATTCCTTAACTTCCTACTCATCCATGCAAGTCCAGGCCCAAAGGAAAGGAGGGGATGCTTGGTACAGGGTTAAGTTTGTGAGCTGAGGATAGGCCGGCTCCAGGCTCTCCCTCCTGCCCCGAATTCCGAGAAATGACATTAGAGATATATTTGAAAATAACAAATCTGTGTCCACGTTAGAATGGGTGCTATCAGTAAACCAAAAACTGTTACAGATAATAAGGCATTCTAAAGGAGTGAAGGAGAAAAGCACAACAGTCAGCGTATGCACATAAGAGGATGTACAAAAGGTGGAGACGCTGCAGGGGATGCCAAGCCCAGAGGGGCAGGACCCTGGCCCAGGAGGGGCCTGGGGCATTGGACGCTTTGGGCCAGACTGTGAGCAACAGGTGTCTGCTCTAGATGGAACAGAGGCGGGGACACAAGCAGGAGAGAAGCAACATACCGTGTTTTCCTGAAAAGAAGCCCCAGTTAAGATGTCAGCCAGACGGACGCATTTAGTACGTCATGACGATGTTCCAGAAGAAGATGACATGACTGTATTTGAATAAATGCAGATTGTTGCACATGGAAAAATAAGACATCCCCTAAAAATATGCCCTCATGCATCTTTTGGAGCAAAAATTAATGTAAGACTGGTCTTATTTTCGGGAAAATGTGGTATAAGACCCAGTCTTATATTCGGGGAAACACGGACTGGTTACTCACACAGCCCCATCCAGCCCTATAAATCCAGCCTCTTTTCCTCCGTTCATCCTTACAGAGGAAGGGAACTTGTCCCCCTATTCAAGGCGAGCCTTTCACTTGTACTTTTAAAAAAGTGAACTGTTGGCCCCATTTACTTCTAAACTGTTTATACCCATCTCATTGCAAATACATATGTCCTTTTCCACAAACATGTCTCTGAAATGGACAGTGGATTTTCCAGAATATATGTGCCAACCTGGTACAATTATCAGAGGTAGAAGTGTTGGTACACTTTCTGAAATGGATGCATTTTTCTAAGAAGCTGGGTATAAGTCTTTCGCTATCCCCTTCAGAGAGGCTACATACTCATACCTTCCAGGAGAACACAGACTCTTCAGCAGAAAGGTGATCTTCACTCTTGGTAACCACACAGCTTCCTGACGACTTGATACCTGTTATTCAATCTTCCATCCCCACTTCTCTGGTCAGAACCTTTCTCTTAATCTTCACCTCACACACTTTATATTCTCTATTATTAACATTGAAAGTGAGTCAACTTAGGTTGCGGCTGTACTATTGAGTACAGAGTTTATTAAGAGAAATTAATTGTGTGACATATTTTGTCAGATAAAGAAATAACTGAAGCTAATTCAATACAGCAAAAAGTAGAGAAGATCCAGAATTCATGTCAAAACAACATATTCCTATAGGAATCCAGGGAAAAATTCGAAAAAATGTTTCACATACGAGACTTCCAAATTCTAATTTCATAAGTTAAATTGGATGTTTACATATTCAGTTGAATAAATCAAATAGTATTCATTAATACTGACACTAAATCTCCTTCCTCTATAGACCAATGAGATTACCATAGAAAATATATATCAATCCATCCAAGCAAAGTTCTAAAGTAAGAATCAATGATGTGACAATCTCGAGTAATGTATTTCTGACAGTTCTGAAAGCTTACTGGACACATAACACTTTAATGTAATGCACTAACATTAACAGAAGTTCATAGAGTCATGGCAGAAACTAACCATCACTAAAGCCACCAATTAATCAAGTCAGTTCAAAATATGACAAAATATTACCAAAGAGAATTCAGCCATATATCAAAAAGATCACGCACCGTGATCAAGTGTGATTTATTCCTGGGAGGCAAAGTTGGTTCATTATCCGCAAATCATTTAATGTGATACACCACATAAACAAAATGCAGGGCAAAATTTGAAAAGAAAAAAATGTAATGGAAATATTTAGAAAGATAGGCCATTGTGCATTTCAAGACACAGCAAGAGATTTAACTAGACACTAACCATATGTAAGAAATACTGAAAGACATTATTGTATTAATGTTAACAAAAAAGGAAAACCTTAAATATATAGAAATACAACAGAGAACAGTTTCCGCTTTGGCAGGAAGGTCATTCCAAGTTGTGATCTGAAGTAAATGATTGGCAGGTTTACTTGGGACTCACAGATTTACAAAGCTGGAGACCTCTGTGGAAACATACACAGACGTACAAGATGTCACACGCAATTTCAAGATTGGGAACCTGTGTTAAAAGACCGTCACCTCCTTCCTACTTTTTGCAACACTAATGAGCTAGTCAGCTGACACTGAACAAACCTCCTCTTGGTCTCCATCTTCCCTGCTCTGTACTCCATTCTCCTTTGTCTGTTCCCCTCCCCCGATACGCTCCATCCCGTCCTGCACCCCATCCCTCTGTCTCTCTGCCCAGCTTTCCCCAATTCCTCACCCACTCCCATTTCTCCCCATATACCCTCCATCCCCATTTCCTTAACTGATCCAGATACGGAAATAAATGGCATATTTGGGTGATTTAATTAACTACCGTTTTATGTTCTTGTTCACAATGTTAAAAGTCAGTGAGCTGAAATTTTCACATTTGTAGACAGAAATTGAGAGAATAATTGTGAGGCGGGGAACAGAGAGAGAGGAAGGGAGGGAGGGAATCATACTGTTTCCCAAGGTGGGAGGAAAATTGTTGTTTTACACCGGGCTGTTCATTTTTGTCTCCGTATTTTTCCCACAGGTCCATACTAGGAAAAAGTGCCTGCATCCCACCTACGACAATCAGGAGGTTTCGGGGACACAGCCCTGAGCACCCACAGCAGGACCAGAACACAGGGCGTAGGGACGAGGGCAGGAGCTTCTTCCATGGTGGGTAGGGCCAGGAGGCCAGGAGCCAAGGGCAGGGCTCTGGAACCAGACTCTGGTCAACACTGAGGTGGTACTCAGCCCAGTTGCTAGGAGTCAGAGGGGACACTTTCTAGACTTCTCTAGGGGACCAGTATTGCCCAGAGCTCCACCACAGCTATGGGACAGAGGTTAATACAACAGGTGATTATGTGGGGAGAGACAGTAACTGCTGCCATAGTCAGCTACAGTTCAGCTCTAAATTTCACAACCCCTATATTGTGGGAATTATTTGCAGTGCATTATTTCACAATGAGACAAATTTTAAGGCTCTTGAGTAAAAGTCCATGAAAGCACCACGATACAGCTTTCATTTATTGTATGCTTTCTCTATGTAGGCACTGTATCTATAGATAGAGATATAGGTAGAGATATTTATGTCTCTATGTGTTCATAATTTTATTTATTCCTCAAAAGAACCATATGATGTAGTTATATAATCCCCACTCTATAGATGAGGAACCTGAAGTTTAGCACACTGAACGAATTGCCTGAAGTCAAACACACTAAGCCAGAAAGATGGATTCAAACACAGATCTCTCGGACTCTTGCTCTCACCCTGAGGTTCTCGGCTTCTTACACTTTAATGCATGTGGGTATCCCTGGGGATCCTGTGAGGACGCAGACTCTGAGTTCTGTAGGTCTAGGGTGGGGCCTGAGAATCTGCATTTCTCACAAGTTCCCACCAACGCTACTGATCCATGGGCCACATTTTGAGTAGCAAGGGGCTAAGTAAACTATTACATTCGACTGATTCCAAACTTAACAGCTGTGATTTCTAAAAGCTGAGACTGCGACCAGCAATACATTTCTAAAGAGATAACTACGTTAAAGATAAGTAGTTACCTTATGTAAACAAGCAATATGTTTTACTGCTATTAAACGGTGCAGAGAATTTTTTTCCCTTAATTCAGAAAACACCACCCTATAAGCTAAAACCAATTTTTAATGAAATAAAATGAATCTCTAGTTTTTCTGCAGACACTTCTGTTGTCTTCAGCCAGAGTAGTCTCTCCCATGTCCTGTGCCCAAACCAGATGCATCCTGTGTTTCTACAAGGAAACCATCAGAATCTATTAAAATTACTGTACACTGATAGCAGCAGGGACATGACAAATCGCAGGCCAAGAGTCAGATACCGCAGAATGTGTTTCAGGGCTTTGGGGGCAGGCCCATTTGCAACCAAATGATATTGTGTGAGGCTGGCATGCTCAGTGCATGACAAACTGATGCAATTTCAGCGCTGTCTGCGGACCAGGGGAGATTTCTCTGATGCTGGTTGTGGTTAGTTTACAGAATTGTGCAGAGTTCCCAGATTTGAATCACTTGGGGCTTCAAAGGGCTCTACTTGACAAGCTACAAATAATTACACTCTACTCTTTCCATTGTACTCTATTATTTTGCCCCCCTTATCTCCAGGATTTGAGCTTTTGTGAACAAGCAAGGTCGGCTTCTATTTTGACCACAACACAACAAAACATTGTTCTTTTCTGATATGATAAATAAAACAAGGCCCTGCAGACTAAACATTTTTATCAGGCCCATTTTCCAACTTCAGGCTCAGTCAGAAGGGTTGAGCTGGACATAAGCAGGTTCCTGCATCCTTACGTAGGGGAGTGCTCCAGCTATCTGGTTATTGTAAAAGCTCATTTGATAAATGGGACATTGACTGACAGACAAAGGGCACATGCGCAGTGGCTGGTACAAGCTTTCTACTTCCCCTGCTCCCCACCCTCAGCTCCATCCTGACAGCCTCTGTATTGAGGTATTCATAACGAAAAAAAGTTTTCCCAACGTGGGATGCAATTAGAACCAAAATGCCTTATGCCAGTGGCACGCCTCTCAGAAACACCAAAGTCTTCAAATTCAAGTTTGCACTTCCATTTTTTGGAAAGATTTTAAAAGAGTTCACTTACCCTACGGTGGCTCCTAAGAATAATATATTCATATATGTTAATTTAGTAAAAGTGAAACTTTATGTTTTCATATTTTTCCAAAGAAAAACACAAGATTGAAGGAGGCCGTTTTTTTGTTTAAATTCCAACTTCAAATAGCATTTCATAAAGTCCTAGTCCCTAGAGAAGGTTTTTTTTTTGTGCTTTTGTTAAAATCTACGATGATTAACATGAACTCAGAGTAACCTGAAACATCTTTTAAAATTTATTTGTTACGTCTTAACTGTGGGTCAGCGCTCCACATTTAATTTTTGGAACAACCCTGTGACATACTGTAGAATTTCATATAATGAAATTTGTTATTCTGATCCCCATTAGAGATCAGAAAACTGAGGCACAGAGAGTAAAGTGACTTGCTCAGTGACTCATAGCTAATAAGTGGTAAAGCAAGAAACTGAGCCCCAAGAGTGACTTGAGGCCCCCTGAATAACTGCTTCCAACTCCACCCACTTAAGGCTGGGTCCACCCCAAGCACAACACACCTCTTCTGAGCCAAACGCAAGATGGAGGGTACACGGTGACAGTACAAATAATAGTCAGACTAACTTCTCAACAGTGGCTGAAGAAGCTAAAACTCGGGATTTCAGCTCCCCAAAGTGGATACCCTCATTCCTGCATCACTGCAAGTTTTGCTGTAAACTGGACCCCTCCTTTTCTCTCGTCTGCCTCATCCAATATGGCAGCACTTGCCACATGCTGCTATTGGGCATTTAAATGTGGCCAGTCCAAGTGCAGAAGTCCTGTAAGTGTGAAAACACATCAGATTTCAAAGAATTACTACAAAATATAATATTTTAAAAAATCTCAATTTTTATATTGATGACACATTGAAATCATATTTTGGGCTTATTGGGCTAAATAAAATATAACTCATTATCTGTTTGTTTCTTTTGAATTTTTTTTAATATGGCTACTAGAGAATTTAAAATCCTTATGTTGGGGACGGTCGGTGTTTAGAGTGCGGTGCTCATAAGACGAAGGTCGCCGGTTTGATTCCCACATGGGCCAGAGAGCTGCACCCTCCACAACTAAATTGAAAACCATGACCTGACTTGGAGCCGAGCTGCACCCCCACAACTACACTGAAAAACGACTTGACATGGAACTGATGGGTCCTGGAAAAACACACTGTTCCCCAATATTCCCCAATAAAACAAAAAACAAAACAAAACAAAGAAAAAAACCACTTTAAATCCCTATGTGGCTCGCATCATATTTCTATGGGACACTGCTGCTCGAAACTCATCCCTTAATCCCAAACTTTATATGGCTGAATCATCAGCACAAGTCTGTAAGCTGACAGGAAAAGCAACTCCAAGAGCAACCCTTAGTCTCCCAGGAAGCTGCATTCCCACCTGTGTTCTGATTTAGAAAAAGCTTTCACCTGACCCTGCTTTCCCTTCTTGCTGGAATCATCTCTCCCTCCTTTCATAGTCAAAGCATCCGGCAGGGTCCACAACCATTTCTCCCCACTTTCTATCCAACTTCCTTAATTCACTGCAATCTGACTTTCATCCCCTTCACCCCGCTTCCTCCACCCCATCCTGACAAAACCACTTCTTGAGGTTCCACAGCATCTCCACAGGCCCTTTCTCCACCTGGTTTTCCTGACACCGATGGGTCCCCTAACCACACACTGGGGCTCTCCTACCCACACGCTTCAACTGAACTGAACACGAACCAGGCACTTGGCAAGGGAGTGAAGAAACCTATTCATTGAGTTCTGTGAACGGCAAAGGAAGTGGTACCACCATCCCCACCCCATTCTCCCACCCCTGGTCCCAAGAAGGATGTCCTCTCATTATCTAGGAATCCTTTCAAAGCTCAAGGCAGATGTGGCTCACTGGAGCTGTGCCATTCATGGATCCTCCCTGGTTAGCCATCATTCTGTTGTCTGGCCCCCTTTTTCCCCGCCTTTCCTTTGCAAGAAAAGCCAGAATCAGGCTGAGTCTCAAGCCATCACCTGAACAGAATGGCCATCCAGCCAGTGAGGCAGCCGCCTTTCAGACTATGGCCTGAGGTTCTCCATGGGAGAGTGTCACTCGTTGGCTTGTGGACTTGAAGATGAGGCAGCAGGAAGAAAACTCTTGGGCAAAAGTGACAATCTCACCTTTGGCTATTAGAAGGAAGTGAAACTCGGCTTGTTCGGGAAGGGAAACACAAGCTAGCGAACTCTGGGTAGGGGTGGCCGGATAGACTTCCTACAGCCTGCATAACTTCAGACTCAGAGGAATGAGAACCCCAAACCTCCAGCAACTGAGGGAGCAGTTCAGGCATGTAGGGCAGGGAGTAAGTGCCAAGTGGGATAAGAAAAAGAGGTAAGTAGAGATGAAATTTTAGTTTTTATTCATCCTTTTCTTTTAGCTGCCAATTCCGGACAGTTTCTAAAGCCCCCCAACTTTCTGTTGAGACTCTCCCATGTCCATTCTATGCTTCTGTGCCACTCCCGAGCTTCATCCTCGTCATCTCTGCAGACCCCTAGCCCAGCCTGGGTCACAGCAAGTCCCACAGTCGCCTCCAATCAACCCCCTTTGGAAACCTTCTGCACACCACGTTAAGTTTAATCAACATGATTTCCCCATTTTCATGTCACTTTGCTGTTCAGAAACATGTTATGCCACTCTGTTGGTTTCTGCACAAAGTTAGGACATTTCAGAGCTTCCAATCCCACCCTTACCGGATGCCAGTGATGGGCATTTTCTCCTCTGCTCCCCTCCCCCCAAAGCAACTCAGACATTCCCCCTACTGCTCCCCACTCCTGGTCAAAAGTGGAATGGCCTTTGACATCTTCAACGCGGTCACTGTTCATCCTCCAGGAGCAAACAGAACAAAGGCATTCATTCCTCCACAGGGACCTCTGCAATTTGGCCCTGCCCCTTGTATCCAAAAATACTTCCATTCTCCACCCTCCATTTCACATGGGGCACTGCTCGCATCCCCCGTCATTTAATGTTCATTTATAGCTCTCTATCTTGGGGGAGTGGGTTCCTCCACAAAGACCCTATCGTTTTCATCTGCTTACCTGAATCCTGCCTAGGCTTCAAAATGCACCTTGAGCACAATTTCTTGCAGGAACTCTTCCAGGTACTTCCCTCCTCACTCATCTCATTCTCCAAATCTCCATTCAGTACAATGTTCTTTTTTGCTATGGATTACCATAAAGCATTCATTATTCCTTCGTGGGTACTGTTGGTTGGTGTAGAGCTAAAGTACAAACTCCTTGAGGACTCGAATCCTGCCTTCGAGCTGTCATTTGCCTGAAGCTGGCACCAAGCACGCATTCAAAGACTTGATTTATTTACTACGTTACATGAGTTATGCTACTTTATAATAGATAAATGCTCCGCTTCCTTTGCATGCTAGACGAAGAGCAAAGCGGTTAAATGGCACCGATCTTTAATAATCTCTATCCATCTTTTATGGAACGATCCCTTAAAATTAACTATCATACAATGTTACAAATATATGAATTAAGTGAGCCATTCAAAATATGTTGAGGGGCTTTCAAAAACTACTATGTCTTCATTTTTATAAACCAATGAAATGGCCGATGAAAATGAATATATCCCTAACATAAAGTAAACATTTCTTAAAAAAAACAAAAACCCTTCAAATCTAAAAAAATTGTGAACTAAATACACACTTTCAAAATGACAGCACTATCGCCACCTTAAGAACCTAGTGCCTACCTATATTCATTTAAGAATGGTCTGTATATCACATGATGGAAATCAGTGGAACTGTTTATAAAGACTTAAATACAAAATAGTCCACAAGAAATTCTGGAGGAAAATTCAGTTCCTTAGAACTCCATTATACAATGCGTAGGCCTAGGGCAGCCAAAGCAGCAAAAACTGAACAAATCAAACAAAAGGACTATTTAAGTCCACCTTTCACATAATCTCACGTCAAACACACACACACACACACACACACACACACACACACACACACTCACACAGAGTTTTAAATCATTTTTAACCCTTATTACTTAATAAGTCAGTTCTTGGCCTTCTGGTTCCACATACATTTCTTTATGGAGACAGTGTTTCCTATATTTTGACTCATCACATTTACTTGACATTTAAGCTTACAATGAGTTTCTGTTTTAAGTTCCTCCCCAGTATGAATAACAATACTGGAAAACTCTCTTCGGTTGCGCAAATTAAGCCCCAGTGAATTGGGTACATGTTCCAAACATGACCTCCAAATCCCCTGCGTTTCCAGGAACATCCCATCATGCACCAGAATGCCCGTCCCCATCCCAGACCACTGAGGCAGAAGCAAGGCCTTGGGACCCAAACGGCTGAAGTGGGATCCTGGTCCCTGCAGCTCCTGGCACTTTGGTCCAGATAAGGACAACAGTGCCATCAGAAAGGCCTCTCACAGCACCGGCATCACAGCAGGCTTCATCACAATCTCCAGAGCACCCTCCTTCCTCCTGTGCAGTGAATCAGAGAGTTCGGGCCCCTGGACGGGTGGCACTGAGCAAGAGAGCGGGGCCGCCCAGCCAGAGGCAGCGATGACACAAGCAGAGGCAAAACGAGTGCTTCTTGTGCCCAGCTTGCAATAAAGAGAACCTGCTCGTCTCCTCCTGCGTTTTAGATCCAGGATTGCAACAGCCAATTGTTTTTAGTACATTCCTCGCACTGTACTAGAGGAGGTGCTTTTCATTTAGTATCTCAATTACGTTTTTGTCCTCACAGCTCTTGGTGCTAGCATTCTTCCCCCCATCTTACAAAGGAGGAGACTGAGGCCTGAGGAGGCATGCCCAGGTGAGAATCCAGGTCTGGCTGACCTTCAAGCCCAGACACCTCCTGCACTCCCCCTAGACTGCATAAGCTTCAAGCAGATGATGGCCAAGTATTAAAGGAAGACTTCTCTAGAAGCGCATATCTGCCTGCGCTATCCATAAGACTTATGTACTTTTTCCCCATAAAAATTAAGTCTTAATATGCGAGCTCTCTGGAGTGCTGGGTCATCTTTCTTCACGGCACTGTATTTTTCACTTACTAAAACTATATCACGAATCAATCGGTTTTGATAGAGTGTGTCTACTGGACACAAGAAACAATTCTATATAGTTTGTGGATAAAATAAACACAAGTCAAACTAATTCAACTTCATGAACCTCACGTCCCTCTGCCATGCTGGGATTTCTATCAAATGTTTACTTGAAAGGCATGATTTCTGTTGTTTCTGTTTTGTGTTGGTGGTAAAGCGAAGGAACTACGTAGAGAGCATCAACTGTCCTCAAATCAGAAATCCTACACAAGCCTCACTCAGAGAACTCTCTCTATAAATCCAATATAAAGCTTTAACGTTTTAGAAACAAAGGCCAACACTAACTACTATAGAACCCACTGTATTACACCAATTATTTCTTTTGATTAAAACCCCGATTGTCTGTGAAGCAGTTACTCGTATCCCCATTAAGGATCCAGGACTCAGAGTGTTTACATCACTGGCCCATTACACACATAGTGAGGTAGTGACCAGGCGTCACCACCTCCAAAGTCCACTCTCTAACTGCATTGCTACTTCTCTTATAGAATGTCCTCCCCAAGGAGCCAAGTTTACAAGAGAAACACAATCTGATTCATCAGTGGCTCTGACACTGCATGGTCCAGTATCCGAACCAGTAAAACGTGCTGCCACTGGCCAGCACCCAAGGGACGCGTGTTGATTTTCCTCTGTACTTGACCTCACCTATTGAACGCCCCCGGCCCCCACCCCCAGCCCCGCCCCGCCACCGGTTCCCCAACGTGTTAGGCAAGAAGGAGACCTGCGGAGAAACCCTTCTCCCGGCTGCCTTCCTGTCTCTCACGTTAGTTTTTTGGCTGTATTCTTTATACCTGGCTTTCAGGGGACAGACTGGACCAAAGCTGTGAAGGCAGAGAGGCCTAATGATAACAGCCGTACTGTGTTTCCCCCAAAATAAGGCCGGGTCTTATATTAAGGTTTGCTCCAAAAGATGCACGAGGGCTTATGTTCAGGGGTGTCATCCTGAAAAATCAGGCTAGGTCTTATTTTCCCGTCAGGTCTTATTTTCGGGGAAACACGGTACCCACGGAGCTAACTAAACTGAGGCAAACATCTTGCCAGGCACCTCATACACATTATATCATTTTATCTCGGGAATGATCTTATGGGTTAGGGACTATTGTCAACCCATGTTAAAGATAATGAGACTGAAGTTAACAGTTTAGTCTTATTTAAGCTTGTTAACAGAACGGTATTTATACGTTCAGTTCTCCATGGAGTGATAGAGGATTCGTTGACTTAACTACAGCTCTTGCGTACGCTGTGTTCACAAATAGAAAGAACCACTTTGAGAGGGAAATCTGGAACGTCTCAAGGGTCTGGAAAAGAAAACTGCTTAAAGTGATAGCAACCCCAAGGACCCAGGCAGTGCCTGGTACACTGCAGGCCTGCGAGAGCTACTGGTTGAATAAATGAATGTAAGTAAATAGTGCAGCTGACAAAGTTGTCCCTCCCACCCCACATGTCTGTGCCTTTCCCCCAGCCCTCAACCACTGCCCCTCTTACAGCTCCTGCCTGGCACCTCTGCCTGGCTCTCCCAGCCAGCCCCCCTTCAGGTTCTACAGGGCACCCAGTATGCGAACGGGCTCACAGCACATCACATAAACTCTGACCTAAACTTCCACTTAAACAGACGGTCAGCCTCTCCAGCCAGGCATTCAGAATCCTCTGGGTCACAGAAAGATGAACTCCCCAGAACTTTCTAGGCCCAGAACTCACCTAAGGAGCACACGTGACTGCAATAACAGCTTCAAAAACAACACTCTGGGTTAAAATGACATTCGTTAAAGCTGGCCTCATCTGAACCTGCTAAACCTGAACCCTGACATGCCAGGGGTCAAAGTTCTACTTCTGCTCGGAGGAAGCACACAGTAAAAAACGGGTCTGAATGGGAACTGGCCCCACCCCCCCTGCCAGGCTAGAGCTATATACTAAGACACTTACAAATTTAGCTTTGTCTGGCCTCTTCTCAAAAGACCTTCTCTTATCTGGTGAAAGCAGGAAACCAAGGTTTTACCTGAGAACACTGTGAGGAGCCTATAAAGTAAAAAAAAAAAAAAGCACCTGGAATTTCATCTAAGCACTCTGATCAATAAAGAGTAGTCGTCAACAATTGGTTGTTTAACCACATAATCAACATTCTTCATTTGTTCTCACAGGAGGTGATTAAGACCCTTTCGATGTCATTCTCTAATTGGAAAACATTGCAAGGATCTTTTGACATTGCTTTCTAAAAAGAATCCATTGAAAGTAGTAAATTAAACACAGAATTATTCAAAGGTGAGGGGAAAAAAAGAGAAAAATTCATGCTAGATGAAAGGAAGGTAAAATATATGACATACTAACTCCTACTGGCAAAAATGTAATTAGGAGTATTAGAAATAACAGCAGCTGCCTTACATGGTGAGTTCTTGCTATGTGCTCAGTACTTAAATTGGATCCTTGTGAAAAAACTGACATAGGCATTCTAGAGAAATGAGGTTCAGGGAAACGGATGACCTGCGCAATCTCCCAAAGCGAGAATGTGGAACCATGTCTGTCTCGCTCCAAAGCTTAGAAATGACCCTTCTTAGAAGTTCCTCAAACTGGGTGATGTCAGACAAGCTTTCCAGAAGTTCATTTGTTTACGGATCCAAAGACTCCAGAGTGGTTTCTATGCTCAGTCCTGGATGTACTTTTGCTGCATCAGAATGTGCACCAATCCTTTAACGCTTTGTTTTATCCCCTCTACAGGGCATCCTTTTCAAAACAGGGTAAGCCAACGTTCCACAGTTTGCAGGCTCAGCTAAAAATCAAAATCACCGGGAGAGCTTTTCAACCATACTAAAGCCTGGGCCCCAATTATGCGAGCATCTCTGGGGATAGAGAGAGCTTGAAAATCTGTACCTTTAATCACTCCCCAGAACCACTGATGTGTGGGGGCAAGTCACTCGCTTTAATGAACTCCACAAGCACCGTGCGGGCTTCTTTAGTTCAGTTCTTAATTTTGACTGCTTACTAGAATCACCCAGGGACTCTGTAAAACTTCTGATGCTCAATCCATACCCCAGAACCATCAGGTTTTCTGAGGGTGGGATCCGGGCATTGGCAGTTTCGAGAACTCCAGGTAATTCCCATGTGCAGCCATGGCCGAGCACCAGAGCTTTAGCAGCCGGTTAGTTACCTGCACTAGAAGCCCAAGCCCTTGTCTGCACAGTGTTCCAATGGGCCGTTCGCCAACAGCACCATCATATCAACAACTGGTTTTTTTCTCAAACTCTGCGTCTTCTCCCTTGGCATCAGGCACCCGAAGTTGATGCTGACACCCCACAGACCTTCCACTTGTCAGTCACTTCTTAAGTGCACGCCCACTGACTGCATGACCTTCACTCTGTCCTTCAGAATCGTTCCCACTATTGAATGATTCATCTCATATGCACATATTTGTCATTCTCTCACCACTTTCCATTTTTATTATCTTCACTTCCTCTTCTCCCTTATGAGCATTTCGACACTGCCACTTCTTTTGCCCTCATGGACAATACGGGGTCCATGCTATTTTAGGAATATGAAACCTAGGCACGAAGCTCCAGGCTAAGGAAGCACGGCGTGGCTGAAACTAAACTGACATCTAGGAATGATACCTTTGACTAGACGCAGGTAGAGTTGAGGAGCTTTTTTGCTCTGAAAGGTAGCTCTGTTTACATCAAAATGGTTCACATGGAAAGTTGTAAAGTAGAGGAGCTTTGAGCTGCCTTTTCATTACATGCAGCTCAGCAGGTTATCCTGAATGCCCAGAGCTCACTTTTTGATGGACAACAAAGAGCTTCATGGTTGAGAAGAATAAGAAAACCTTTGTACCTTTCAGTTCTAAACTTTTGAGTTACGTAAAGCTTCGTACATGGGGCATAAATGAGAAAAATGCTACATGGAAAGCAAAATGCTTTTTATCCAAAAATTGTAATGTGTAAAAGCAGCAGCATTCATTGTGAAGATGTGCTTTCAAAGGGCCAATCAGGTGTTGATTAAAGTGTCCCTAAAACCTATACTACTCTGGACTACTAGTGAATGGCTGACAAATTGAATCCACGTCTTCACCTGCAAAGCGTCCTCCTTCCACATCCACACATCAACATCCACGAAAAAGTTCACAGCACTAAGAAAATGCATTTGCTCGATAAAGCACTTCCTGTACTGGGTAAGACTTTGTTCATTATTTTGCCTTTCTCAATGCTATCTTAGATTATTTCTGCAAAACTATCAATGGAAAACCCACAGACAATGAACTCAGAGTCCGTAATGAAAAAAGCAGATCTGATTTCCATACAAATTATAAAACAAAATGCAGCAGTAATTTACTCCAATAATTTTTACGGGAACAATCAAGAGTATTGACTTTTAAAATAAGGTCTCCACTCATGTCCTAAATGCATTTCAATCTTCTTCCTAATAACTGGTTCTTGAGAAGGAACTCTAGGATAATATTTAAAAGTTAATTAAAAACAGTGTAAGCATTCATGTCAGTCAAACATGACCTCTGCTCTACAGTGCATTTAAATGCATGTCACCTTGACCTGTAACACAGCAATGGAAAAAATTTTGGTCAATATAAATCAAATGTACACTAATTTATTCAGCAGGTTTCCTGGTATCTGAATCAACATTAGAAATCTAACCAGTATTTGTTATTCTGTTATTGACAAAAGGAAGCATATTTAAATGATAACAAGTACTCATGGGTGTCATTTGGAAGTTAAATTGTTCCCCAAGGACAGTCTCTGTAAACGTCTACATTTAAAGGTCATTTACCACCAAATTATGAACAACTGTTGCATTTATTAGCACAGGCTCAATAGTTTGGAAGCTGCAGCCATCAATTTTTACTGACAATGAGATCTAATTGTTCACTAATAATAAACAAGGAAAACAGATCTTTTCTATAAACTTTTATTCCCTGTGCTATGACCACTTTTTAAAAACAGAGACACACATTTTCCATAGGTGTGCATCAGAAGAAAAAAACCTTCCAACTGCAGGAAGGACTAAACACAGTTTTAAATATTCATGAGATAGTAAAATATAATGGCTTGTTTTCACAAGTTATGTTCATCTGAACTAAAACAAAAGGGAGAAAAACACTAAAATACTTATTTACGAATGAAGTATATATTTCACTTTTAGAAGGAAGTATGATTGTTCATTTTACCACAGGGGTACCCAGATATTTGGTCAAACATTCTTTCTATGGGAGTATTTTTGGAGGAAATTAATATTTAAACTTGCAGACTGAGTCAAGCCGACTGCCCTCCAAAACGTGGTGGGCCTCTTGATTTTGGAGGCAACATATCCTACGTGTGTTACTCCAGCCTGTTCACCGAGTGACCTGAAAAGCTGCTAGTTTTGAGTTGAGCCCATAACAAGACAAGGCTCTGCAACAGGCCCAGGCTGATGTACAAGCTGCTCTGCCACTTGGTCCAGCAGATCCAGTCAGTGGTGCTTGAAGTGGCAGTGCCAGAGAGGGATGCTGTTTGGGGCCCTTGGCAGAACCCCTGCAGGTGAACCACAGTATCAGCCCTTAGGATTTTGGAACAAAACCCTGTCATCCCCTGTGAATAACTGCTCTCCTTTTAAGAAACAGCTCTTGGCCTTACCAGAAATGGAAAACTTAACCATGGGCCAAGTTACCACGAAATCTGAGCTGTCCACCATGAAGTGGGTGTTATTTGACTCACCGAGCTATAAAGTTGGGTGTGCACAGTATCACTCCATCATCAAGGGAAAGTGGTACATACAAGGTCGGGCCCAAGCAGGCCCTAAAGGCACACGTAAGTGAAGGAAGAGGCCCAAATGCCCAGGGTTCCCACTCCTGTTGCACTACCTTCTCTCTCCTGGCCTGCCTACGCCTCATGGGGAGTTCCTTTCAATCAGTTGACAGAAAAAGAAAAGACTTGGGCCCTGATTACAGATGATTCTGCACCATATGCAGGCACCACCGAAAAGTGAAAAGCGGCAGCACTACAGCCCCTTTCTGGGACCTAAGTGAAGGGCAGTAGTGAAGGGAAATCCTCCCAGTGCACAGAACGCTGGGCGGTGCACCTGCTCGTTCACCGTGTTTGGAAGGAAGAATGGGCAGATGTGCTCTTGTACACCGACTCCTGGGCTGTGAGCAAAGGTTTGGCTGGATGGTTGGGGAATGGGAAAGAACACAATTGGAAACTGGTGACAAAGAAATCTGAGTCTCCGAGAGTCACAGGGATAGACCTCTCAAAATGGGCAGAAAAAATAAGATTTTATGTCCCAAGTGAATGCTCACCAAAGGGTGACCTCAGCAGGGGAGGGTTTTACTAATCAAGTGAATAGGATGACCCCTTCCGTGGATACCAGGCAGCCCTTTTCTCCAGGCAGCCCTGTCATTGTCCAATGGGCTCAGGAACAAAGTGGTCGTGGTGGCAGGTATGGAGGTTACACGTGGGCTCAGCAACATGGGCTTTCACTCACCAAGGCCAACCTGCCGACGGCCACTGATGAGTGACCCAGTCTGCCAGCAGCAGAGACCAACACTGAGCCCTGGATATGGCACCATGCCCCAGGGCGATCAGCTGGCCACCTGGTGGCAGGTTGATTACATCGAACTGCTTTCATCATGGGAGGGGCCGTGTTTTGTTCTTACTGGAAGAGATCCTTACTCTGGATACGGATTTGCCTTCCCTGCGTTCTATGCTTTTTCCACAAGTACCATGGACTTACGGAATACCTTATCTACCGCTGTGGCATTCCACACAGTGGAATCATTGCTTCTGATTAAGGAACTCACTTCACAGCAAATGAAGTGATGCGATGGATCCATAATCATGGAATTCACCAGTCTTACCACGTTCCCCAGCTTCCTGGAGCAGCTTCCTGGACACAATGGTGGAATGGTGTTTTGCAGACTCAGTTGCAGTGCCAGCTACATGGCAATACCTTGCAGGGCTGGGACAAGATTCTCCAGGAGGCTGTATATGCTCTGAATCAGCATCCAATGTATGGTGCTGTTTCTCCAGTAGCCAGATTCCCGCGTCCAGGAATCAAGGAGTGGAAATGGGAGTGACACTGCTCACCATTACCTTTAGGACCAACTGGCAAAATTTTTGCTTCCTGTCCCCACAGCTTTATGCTCTGTTGGTCCAGAAGTCTTAGTTCCGAAGGGAAGAGTGCTTCCTCACGAGATACAACGATTACATTGACCTGGAGAGTAAGATGGATACCTGGCCACGTTTAGCTCCTACTGTCTCTGAATTAACAGGCACAGAAGGGAGTTACTGTGCTGACTAGGGTGGCTGAGCCCGACTGGGAAGGGGAAATTGGATACTACTCCACAGCAGAAGGGAGGCAGAATACACCTGGGAATACAGGGGATCCCTGAAGACATCTCTTAGTATTATGCTGCCCCGTGATTAAAGTCAATGGAAAACTAAAACAATCTAATTCAAGTAGGACTACTAACCACTTAGACCCTTCAGTAATAAAGGTTTGGGTCACCCCACCAGATAAAGAACCAGGACCGGCTCTGGTGCTTGCAGAAGGCAAAGGAAATATGGAGCGGGTAGTTCAAGAAGGTAGTTATACATACGAGCTACGGCCACGTGACCAGTTACAGAAATGAGAACTATAACTGTCATGAGTATTCCTTCCTTCTTTTGTTATGAATATATTTGTGTGTGTGTGTGTGTGTGTGTTTGTGTGTGTGTGTGTGTGTGTGTGTACCGGGGGTGCCAAAAAAATGTATACACATGACTTTTATTCATCCTTTGTTATCGGTATATATTGAGTATTATGATCTTAATACAGTTTTTTCTTTTCTTAAAATGTGTATAGATTTTTTGGCACCCTCTGTATATGCATATGCATATATAGTCACATATGTAAAACAAATATATTTGTTTTCTTTCCTCTCTTATCCCCTTGTCATGCAACGTAAGATGTAATGGCTTTGTATCATAGTATTTACGTATTGTTAACTTCACATCATCATAGTATTTAATTTAAGTTACGTAACATCAAGAAGAGAGGTAGACATGACTCAAGGATTTTATCTCCTCTTCTGGGAAAGTAGTTAGTGTGTTTTCAGTTGTATACAGGATAGTTGCATCATGTCAGACAGAATTACAACCTTCTCATTGTCTTTGCTTGGAGATTACGTATGGTTTAAAAGGAGATATGTATGGTTGCTAAGTTGACAAGGGTTGGATTTGTGATGTTTAATTTTATGTGTCAACTTGATTGGGCCACAGGATGCCCAGCTATTTGGTCAAACATTTCAAGGTAAGCATGTCCAAAAATAGGACTTCTGGTCTTTCCCCCAAAATCTGCTCTACCTGAATTCTTACACATTTCAGTGAACAATACCACCATTCTTCTACTTGCAAATTAGGAACCTTGGAGTCATCCTGCTCCTCATTTTTTTTTTTCTGTTTCTTTTTTGCAGCCAAATCCCATCCATCAATGAATTCTATTGGTTCCATCATCGAAATCCATCCACAATCCAACCATCTTCCACCACTTCCACCTACAGGACTGCTCTCAGCCATCATCACCTTTTCCCTGGGAAACCACAATAGTTCCTAATTGAGCTCCCTGCCTACACCCAACCCTCCTAAGAGTCTATTCTCCACAACAAAACAAGTCTGATCCTTTTCAAACATAACTCCTACAAACAACATGTAAGGGCAGGAATTTCCACCTGTAAAAAATGATAGAATCACATCACTCCTCTGCTTCCCATCTCTTCGAGCAAAAGCCTTACTATTCCCTCGCAGGCCTACTGGCTCAGCCGTCCCCACTCACCACTGCACCTCACATTATCTACCCTACCGAACGACGAAGGAATAGAGTCGAGAAATAAAATGGAGTCACTGTAGTCAAGCTGCCAGATTATTAAATTCAAGTGGGCTGAGGCGTAAGGAAACGATGATTCTTGTTTTAACTAGCTCTGGGAACTTAAACTTTTGAACTTTCCAGTCCTACATCAATACCTGGATACACATCAGCGTGGTGTGTGTTCACGCCTGGGCATACAGCAAACCTCAGTTAACCATCTGAATGACCTCATGAAGAAAAGGTTCCATTGTCTAGACCACCGGGCATATGATGAATACCACCCTGGACCAATCCAGGGGCTGAGAATGCTGAACTGATTTCTTCTCAAGAAGGTACGTTTTACTACCAAACTCTCAGACTTTTCTTTCTCCTTCGGAACACTCTGGGTATTGCCTCATAGTGTTTCCGGTTTGCAAACCCTAAGAATCTTGCATAAATCACTGACATTTCTTTTCTAGGAAAGCCTCTTGACTCTTTTTGAGTGCATCTGACACTACCTACACCGTCATCTCCTACTACCCTCTATTCTCTGACTCCAGCCCAACTCCACTGGACTCCTTTCTACATCTGAAACACACTGGGCACATTTCCATCTCACCCGCTTTGTTCCTTCTGCCTACCACACGCTTCCCCTACATAACCTCCTAAGTTACCACCTCACCTCCCTCAGGTCTCTGTTCTAGTATCACTTTCCCAGGGAGGGCTTCTCTGATGATCCCCCAGCACTCTTTATCCCCCTTCCCTTATTTATTTTACTCAGTTGCACTTATCACTCTCTGAGAGACTACAGATAATTTAATTATCCTGTTTATTTCTGCCTCTTCCCCCCCATCCAACTAGAATGTAAGAGCCTAGAGGAGACTTATGACTCTTTGAGGGTAGAGACTTTTGCCTGTTTTGTTCACTGTTGTGTCCCAACAAGAAGGCTACTTAGGGACTACCTCTTAGTATGTAGTCAATAAACACTTGTTAAATAAGTGAATGATGGTGCTTCCATTTTCTCTTGATATTATAAACAATGCTACAATGAATAACTTTATGTGTATACCCTTGTCCATTTGTGGATACAGACCAAAAAATGGGAGGTTGGGTCAAAAGGTATATAAATATTTTATTTAATAAATACTGCCAAACTGACCTCCAAAATAGATCTTCCAAGTTAGAGTTTCACCCACAGTGTGTTAGAGAACCTGTTCCCTCTCCTCCCCATTCTCATTAGTGCGGGTTTTTATCAATCTTTTTCATTTTGAACTTAAAAAACAGCAACAACCCTTTTTTCAACTTTGCCTTATCTTTTCATATATTCTTGGTCATTTGTACCTCTGATGTCTCTTTCCTCTTAATAACAAACAACCAGTCTCATCACTTTGTAGCTGCTACCAGAACAAAATTTTATCTGGGTATCTACAGTCCCACTAAACCACTCAACCTAACCTTCAAACTCCAGTCCCACCCCCCCCACTTACCTACCTCTCTTTACCAACTATCCATACTTCTTCCCCTTTTCCATGCCCTTCCTTAAATCTGAAATGATCTTCCCTTTCTCAAACAACAAACTTCACTTGTCCTTCCGGAACAAGCTTTCATGTCAGCTACCTCTGCACCCAAAACACCAGGACAATGCCTGGGAGAGGGTAAGCACATAACAAATATAATCGTAAGAATGAATTTTTGCTCTACCTGCATTCTGTAATCCTGACAACAAGATGAACTGCCAATAATAAGTTGGAGAGAAGAGTGAGGGTGCGGAAGAGGAAGAAGTTTATAGCATCTAAAACAATTTCTAAATTCCTAAATTCATCTCCAATCAAAGAACTAGGAAAGGCAGCTGGTAAGACTCAATTCACGTACTGGTTCTTCCTTAGAGAAAGAACTATAAGAACTGAATAATCTACCTTTTTAATTAAAATCAACAGGAAGAGGCTGATAGTATATTTGAAATAGCCAGCCTCCCTCTTTAAGGGAAAAAAAGAGAAGAAAAAAAACACCTAGAAGGAGACACTGGCATGTTACAAGTATGCCCAATCTACTAATCAGAATTTACCAGCAAACCACATAGGATCTACACTGAGATACCACTTCTCACCTATCAGATTGGCAAAAATCCAAAAGCCTAACAACATGCGCAGTTGGCAAACTTGTGAGGAAACACTCTCTCATAAATTGCCCCGAGAATGTAAAATAGCACAATCGCTAAAGAAGGGAACTTGACAATATCTGGCAAAAGTAAATATGCATTTACCTTTTGATCCAGTAACCCACTGCTAGGAACCCATTCTAAAGACACACTGACAAAAATACAAAATCACATATGCACAAGGCTTGTGACTGCAGGCAACAATGGAGAACAACAGTTACAGGAAATACTGGAGCACTGCTGTGTATGCCCGTGTAGTGATCACCAGGGCACGCTGTTAAAACAAAAAAAAAGCAGGTGGAAGAAAATATTTTAATATACTACTGCTTAAGAAAAACGTGGGGGCACAAATACATAGGAGGTGTCAAAAATATGCATACATATGACTTGTATTCATCTTTTGTTATCGGTATATATTATTACAACTTTAATACAGTTTTTTCCTTTCTTAACATGTGTATACATTTTTTGGCACCCTCTGTATTTGAATTTGTTTATATATATTTTATAAATGGAAGGATAAACCATAACTTTTTTTTTTAATGGTCATCCACGAGAGAGGAAGAAAATAGTGTGAAAAGGACATAACAGAAGATAGATTTCTGCAGATGAGTCTGGTGAAGCATATGCTTTCCACAGGTATAAAACAAAATTAATTTTTCAAAGAATCCCTATGAATACAAAATAAAATGAGGCTGGCGTTATCATTGGTGTTATAAGGAGAGAAGAGCCAATCGCAGTGATTTTAAACCACAGTCATTTGGACACTTCTAGTGGGATAGATCAAAGGACAAAAGGACTTTAAAAAAAAAATGTTTGAAGCTATATTCCGTGATTATGTTGTTGCTGGTGAGACTGGTATTAAGGCAGACTGATGTGTAAATTGTGAAATAAAGGAAATTGGTAACCATGTGATATTCTAATTCTATTAATCTCAGCATCTAAAATACGGAGATTTTCCGCGTGGGAGAAAGAACACAGAGTTCAGGATAAAAGAGACTAAGAAGAAAATCTTGTCTTGAATTTACCACGTATTTCTTCTTTAGAGAAAAAAAAATTCCTAGCTTTGGCCACTGAAAAGTTCCAGAATCCTCCACAAACACAGTGATACTGTATGTACCTTGTGCCCAGATCGTAGTCTCTAAATACCATTTCCCACTAAAAGCAACCAAGGAACTTTAGAGAAAACTCCAATTCTGGATCTGGGGTGGGAAAGGTAAAAGACGTAGGAGGAATATCTTGTTCTACTAGAAAGCAAGGAAGTTATCAAAGACCTCTAAGGCTGTGTCCAGGACACAGTAGCCAACGTGACCAACCCAAATTTGAAAGTGGCCAAAGATGGGACAAAATGTATACAAGAAAGATAAATGCAATGGATTGAACTACATCAAATATGTTAATAGCCACACATTCATAACAATACTAATTTTTTTAAAGAAAGCCTCTGTGATCACCTTTAGTTTGTGATCTTTGGAGGCAACCAACTCATCATTTTGAAAAATAAATAATAAAAGAATCAAGCATTTATCCAAACTTTTTGTAAAATGGACACCTCAGAGCAACTAATTTATGAGGCAAAGTTTCTCTTTATACATGTATTCAAGCCCATAAATGCAGAGAGAATGATAAAACTAGAATGTCAGTACTCAGCAACCACTAATGAGTTAGTAGATCTAAGCGATGCCCGCCAATGTCTGGCTGCCAGCATCACAAATCAAACCTGAAAATGATCAAGTTCTACCTTTTCACAACATAAGGAACAGAAGGATGTATCAATAATGACACAAGAAAGTAATCAGCAAAACCCAGTGAGGGAAACTTTATGGGGCCAAATGTCACAGTTTATACAACAAAATAATTATAAAAGAAAGGGTTGGGTGGGGTGGACAAAGACCCTACAGGTTAAAAGAGACTGAGGAAATGGATTAAACAATCACAATATATGGATCTAGTTTCAATCCCAATTCAAATTGCATTAAAAAAAATGCGTAGGAAAACTAACGAAATGTAAAAACGGATTGATATTTATGAATTACTGCTTATTTTTAAGTGACTGGTAATGATACTGTAATTATATTTTAAAAGGGGAAGGCTTTGTTTTCTAACTACACAAACTGAAAGTATCATCCATAGTGTAATGATGAGCACTCTGGACTCTGAAAATACTCTTAGACTGGTCTGAGATTTGCTTCAAAATGAAATGCGGGAGGATGTGCAGGGAGTAGAGGGAAAGAGCAGGAAACAAAACTGGCCAGGAGTTTATCATTTTTAAAGCTGAGTAAAGAGGTATCCTCTCCACTGCGATCTATGTTGAAATTTTCCATAACAAAATTACTTTTAGAAGGGAGGAGACAACAATTGAAGAATTAAAACAGAAAAGACATTTACAAAGCCAAATAACAGGAAATTCCATTAAAAATCTGAATGAGTATGCAGAAAACCAGCATAAGAATGCAAGATATGAGCCATGAGGCGCCTTTGTTTTGGAGGGATGCAGCGGGAGATGGAGGAGAATGGAGGTGGTGGGAATATGTATCTCTATGCCCTCCATAATACTATTTCCGAAACATTGATGTACATATATTAGCATTTATGATCTTGAAGGGAAAAAAATATGTAGTAAAAACAGGCTGAAAAAACTAAACCAGAATTGACATACACAGTTTGAAAGTTATGTGTGATTGCTGCTTCTGAAGTACTTCAAAGTATTTGTGAAGAGTTTATTTTAAATAGCATAAATATTTTTCCTGGACTTCTTTTAACATCATTAATGCTATTAAAAGAGCTTTAGAAGAAGTAAACTTCAAGGGAGTCCCTACTTGAAATAATAAGAATCAATCACAAACATAGCTAGAGACACCATTCCTTGCACTTTGCAAGGATTATCTCATTTAATCCTCCAACTTCCCAGTAAGGAATAGTATTCTGTCCCCTCTTACAGGTGAGGAAAATGACAGGGCCATTAGGTAACTTGCCCAGAGTCACACTTCGGGCTAAAGGCTGGAGGCAAGATTCAATACAGACACCACGAGTTCACAGTCTGTGTGTTTCACCTTTAGACTGTAACCGGTAGCTTTGGCTAGAATATTATAAACAGGCTTTTCCCAAGTGGCAATAATTACCTAGGAAGCATCTGAAATAATATTTGATTTGATCTATACAGGCTCATTGGTGATAACACCCCTTCCTCATTTTTGAGGCAACAGGGTGCTACAATTTGGACTACTAAGTATCACACCAAAGCAGACAAAACAATGCAATGTGGTGATATCCTGGATTGGATCCTGGAGCAGAAAAAGGACAGTGGAAAAACTGCTGAAGTCTACATAAAGCCTGGAGCTTAGTTAATAGTAGTACCAATGTTAGTTTCCTCGTTTGGACATTATAGCGGTAATGCGTGGTGTTAACAATGGGGAAACTGGGTGAGGGTATATAGGAACTCTGAGTCCTAACCTTGCAACTTTTCTGTAAATCTAAACTTATTTCAAAATTAACAGTTTCTATTATAAGAATAAATTACAAAGTAAAAACTACTTAAAAAAAAAAAAAGATTGAAATGTATTTCTAGCTCAATGAAAACAAACTAATTTCTGTCCCCAAATTTCTAAGCATCATATTTACAAAATTCAACCCTCTTGGATGTATTTTGATTTTTTAAACAAATGTAGCATGCTGTGTGTTAATGTTCAAGAATGTTGTCAAAGTGTATTTCTCGTCCTTAAGTACTGTAAGGATCATGTCCTACACAAGGTGGATTGAATCACTCACCACATTTCATGCTCGCTTATGCTGTTCACTTACTGTGAGTCACTGTGCCAGCTTTGTCCTTGCTACACAAAGGCTTCCTTCATCACAGATGCTTACAACGAGTGACAGAAAGCTACTGCTGTGGGCATTGTGCTCTCACCGTCCTTCTGACCTTCTCCCGCTGTGGTGTCTCCAGTTACATGGCAGAAATGGACTGACCTCATTCCCAACTCCAGGGATGCCCCTCGAACTATTGTAACTCTATCTGGTGAACTTATCCTGGCCATGGTGATTGGGTCCGGTTGCCCTGGCCTCAGTCACTGGGCACACAGGATTCTCCTGGCAACAGGACTGGTTCAGAAACCAATGGGGGATAATGAAATATGAAGGCAGATGTATGTGTTCAGAATTTCTGGGGAAAAAAATGTCCACATCTCCCCCCACCCTCCAGGTGTTGTAGTAAACAAAAAAAAAGTTCTTAAATCTGCAACTTGTTACCATTGCTTCACCTGGTGGAAGCTACTCTGAGGATGAAAGCAAACAGAGAGAGGAGGGCTACGCAGGCAGCCAGGCCCTCTAACTCAGCCTCCCAGCCTCAATCTCACAAATCTAAAATGGCAATAACACTTCCTGCAGATCACTGTTAATTCCAAGGCAGTATCTGCACTGTGAATAAGTTTTTAAAAAAAGAAAAAGAATAAACAAGCATTGAGATGATATAAAGATATTGCTGATTTTGTGGTAATATTTACATTTTGGTTATGTTATTTAAAAAGATTTTACCTGTCAGATAGTCATAGTAAAATATTTACAGGTGAAATTGTATCTTGGATTTGATTTAAAATATTCCAGAATTTTAAAAAACGGAAGAAAGACCGGTGGTGAATGAAATAAAAATTGTGAAATACTGAAGGTGAGTACTGGATAAATGGTGGTTCATTGTATTGTTTTTTGTGTTTTAATCTATGAAATATAGAAGCAATAATGGTCCCTGCATTTATACAGAGCTGCCTCTGTACCGAAAAGCATGATACACTAAGAAATCAGAGAAAGAGTCCAGATCGTAACATTTGCACAACAAACATAAGCACAGCACACTCAAGACATCAAGTTACAATGGACTTGAAAAACCATCTAACTGAATGCCTTAAATTTTACTGCTATGAAAAATGAAATCTAATACATTGAAACTTTTGGGTTGTTACCTAAGCAATTCTAGTTTGGTTGTTTTACCAACAATGTACCTGGAAACTGGAAACACCAGCTTATATTGGCACCTAGAACCTACTTACCCTCATGCCCAATGGACAGTCACCATATCAGGACTCTCAGTCATATCCAGCACTTTCCTTCTTGTAAAGCATCCACCATTCTTTCTCTTCCCGCCTCACACCGCTGGGTTTCTTTCTCCCTCCCGATGCTTGCTAATAATTCTTTGCTCATGCACGTTCTAGGGTTTTACCTTCAGTTCTCCCTCCTCCCTCACTTCACATGTTCTTCCTGAGATAAGCATCAACTTTCATGCTTTTCCATCTTTTATGATGACTGACCTCCTAGAGCCATATTTCTTTCTGGCCCAGAAACTCCAAAAGCAAATGGTCTCACCCCACAAAATGACTCAACAGGTCCCCAGATGAACTATCCCTCCCTCCGCTCCACTTCTTACATGGTTATTGGCACCTACACCCAAGAGTCACCCTGCGCCACATCTGCTCACCAGGCCCTGGGGATCCTTTGTAGTCAGCCCCTTTCCTTCCCAAGCTGCCTTTGACCAGTTCCTCATCCTTCTCTTTCTGGTCATTTTGCAAACTTCTCTTAAATGACTCATGCTTTACGGTCTTCTTTCTAAATGCAAAGTTAATCATGTTACTTCCTTCCTTAAAACTCCCCAGTGACTTCCAACTGTCTGAGGTTCGAAAACCATCCTGCTCTGTAGCTCTAGAGCAGGGGTGTCCAAACTGCAGCCCACGGGCCAACTGCGGCCCGCAATCCATTGTTAATTGGCCCGCAGCAAATTCCAAAAATACATTTAGTTTACTTAAATAAACCAGGTGAGGCAATACGTACTTCACCTCGAGTGAGTGGCCCGGCTGTTTGTGTATTTTACCGAATATGGCCCTTGGTGAAAAACATTGGAAAAAGTTTGGACATAAAAACTCCAGTCTGCACTCTGATGCCAGTCCAACCCACTGAGCTGCTTCCTGCATCAGGATCACTGTTCTTATACGTTTCTCCTGTTAGAAGCCTCAATCATTCATTAGCTGTTCAGCAGACAGGTACTGAATTCTTTATGTGATAGACCCTGTACCAGGGCACAGAAGTGGAGACTGACGCTGTCCCAGCCTCAAGGAGCTTATAGTCTAGCAGGGAAACAGACTCTAAAGAAAAAAGCCATGGGGGAGAGGGAGTAAGTGGGGGGAGCTTGGCGGGTAGAGAATAACCACCCCAAGAAGTAATATTTGAGTTCATTGGCATGTTGTTACAATATCCTTTCCTGCTTCTTTGTAAACTAAAATGATTTAGAAGTAGCTCCCCCATTTTTGCTTTTTGGTGAATCTAGGAGTTTAAAACGCCTTTCCCCTGAAATATTTGCCTTGTACTTCCTCTTTGCAGAATTCACAATCCTGCAAAAACCTAAACAGATTTCAAAAGTCAGCATTCCTAAGCACCCTCCAACCCCACCCCCAGCACACCACCCTAAGGCAGAACAGAACTGAGTCCTTCCTCAAGACTCAGCTGACATCAGTCACCCTAACCCTCCCCTGCCTAACCCTCCCCACCTGACCTTTCCTTGCTTAACCCTCCCTTACCTATCCTTCCCCTACCTAACCCTCACCTACCTAACCCTCCCTTACCTAACCCACCCCTACCTTGCCCTTCCTGATGAACAGAGAAGGCTTAAGGAAAAACTGCATTCTTTCATCTTTCAATTCCCCACCCAACACAGTGCAGACTCACAGTAAATGTTTAAATGTTAAAAGGGCAAAAATTACTTTGTACATCGAGCATAACTTCGTATAAACTTTCTGAATAACAATTGAGCAATATCTGTAAAAACTTTAGAAGGCTGAGAAGCACCACACCTAGTTAAATGTTCTACAGAAATCCTAGAAGGCATAAAAAAGCATGTACAGGGATGTCTTATTTCAACATTTGACATAGTTCTAATTTTTGCTAAAAATTAGAAGCCAATGTCAATGGCCACCCACAGAGATCTGGGTAAACAAATCTGGGTACATTCCTTCTATGGAAGATCCCTTTGCTACACTAGTTAGAAGGAGACAGATCTATCCATATTGACACAGAAAGATATCCGTAAATTGGAGGATGACAGTGATAGTACAATCTTGTCATTTATTCTATAAAAGAAGAAACATGTTTTCACAGCATCGGGGTAGAGGGAGTCTCTAAGAAAGTACACGTATGTATTATCTCTGAGGGCGTAAGACTAGAAGCAGGGAGGAAGAACCACCCTTTTCTACTTTAAACTTCCCAATACTGAATTTGTTAGAATGCAATATAGTTCTTAAATTTAACACACAACATAATCATTAAAGTAAAAGGTATTTTTACCCTAAGTAGATATTATTTTACCAGTTTCTTGTTTAGGAAACTAAGATTGTTTTGACGTTTTGTTTTTTTAAAGTGAAATATTTTTCACTGCTAAATTCCTGGGGCCTAGAAGAGACATATAGCAGACACTCAGTATCTGCTGAATGGATAATCTGCTATACATTTATAAAATAGTTGCTCAGAAGGAACAAAGTATCTAATAGCCCTTCACAAACTTACAAAGGAAAAATATCACTTGCAGAATGTGTCTTAACAATCTAGTTACCAAGTTAAGTGAGTTAGGATATTTTTAAAAAGTAAACTTTTAAAAAGCACACAGACTCTCAACATAAACTACCAAGTTTACCAGGTAAAGGGTTCCTTCCAAATCAGTTTAATTTACAACGTGGAGTTTGGCACATTCCTGGTAATAATATGACCAATAAAAAGATATATGAAAACTTGGGAGGAAAATACAGGGCCTCTAATAGAAGAAAATCAAAAATGGCTAATAAGCCTTAATTTTGATCTATTTAAAAGTGCTTATTTGGGGGCGGTAATTAACTTTTAGCTTAGACCACTGAGACCAGTAAAGGAGCTCCCCCAGTAAAGCAGCCTTTTTATTTTCAGATCCTAAAAGAATGCCCCAGAGAAGGCAGGCCCTCCGTGGCTGCTGATGCTGATGGAAAGTGCAATACCTGGAAGAGTGCAAGACAGCCAAGGTTTTAGGCCTAAAAGGAGAAAGCCTTGAATAAGTTCACATTTAACTTCAATACCCTGCTCCTTAAAAGGAAGATACAGAGTATTTAACCAAATGTTAATTCATTGGAAAGTATTATCTATACAAATAATGGCCACCGAGGAGCTCAGCTCCCATTGGTTGCAGGTTTCCCCCAAGGGAAGGCACTTTGAGTACTTGTTTTGGGACACGTGGACCCAGCAGCCTACTTAAATTCGAAAAACCCACATACTCCCTGCATTTTTTTTTCCAACCACTACAGAACTCTTAATTCTAAAAATTCCTTTGAGAGGGTGATTTAATCCTATGAAAAAACAAGGTTCTGAATAGGCTGTCACCGAAACCCAGTTACATTTAGAGGAGAGAGAGGTTAAAATATTTCTCTGCCAAATTAATGCAACTGGTGTTTAGCAAGTCAGTGAATTAGAAGTGAATAAAATAATCCTTTGAGACTACCCTCTTAAATCTTCTCCAAAGCCCACCTGGAAATAAATTCTTCCAAGGTCTACCCAGCGGGAGGCATTTCTCCCTCTAGCAATGGCTACTGCGTAGAGAAAGTTGTCTAAATTCATTGGGAAATCAAGCACCTACTGTTTACTTTCTAAACTTGTTACCCAAAGGTCCCAGGTTCTGTCTCCGCCCTCCCCGCCCACTCCTCCCCTACAGAGAGCAGGGGCCCAGTTTCTTATTTCTCAGTGATTCCAGCCCTACGTAGGTATGGAACAGGTGCTCATGAAATACCTGATTTCACTATTTCATGGCACGGCAGAATTCGAAAGAAAAAAAAAAAACTTTGGAAACCATCTAAAAGCAGTACACGTGTTCACTGTGGCTAATAAACAGCTACAAATGATGATTTTTAAAAATTAGCATATTATCCATCTGAATGAATCCTACAGAACTTGGAAGCCAACATCAGCCCGCCACGAGCAGAGGGAGCAGCTGTGCCAGAAATCAACGCAGCCCAGCCCGGGCTCCCGAAGGCGGGCGGCGGGAGAATGGCCAGCGCAGCGTCTAGGGACTCGACTCCCGGCGCCCCTGCTCCCCAGATCGGGAGTGGGAAAGGGAGGGGGAAGGGACTGAACCGGGGACCCCCGGCGCCTGCAGCCGCCGCACCGAGGTGGGGGTGCCCGTTTCCTTGACAACCGCGCCGGGGCACAGCCCTTCCTATGGGACGGGGGAAGGGAGGGAGCGGAGGGACCCCCCGCGCGGGGGCGGCGGCGGCCGGGGGCACCTCCCGGGCTCAGGCACCGCGGCCCGGCTTCCAGGGCCCTGTCCGGCCGCGGACCGCGCCTACCGTGTATCCCCTTTCCAGGTCACTCTCCTCGTAGCGAAAGGACGGGATGTAGACCTCCATGGCTGCGCCAGGCGGCCCGCGGAGGGCCAGTAGGGGCGGGCTCCCAGCCGCGGTCGCCGCTCCGCCCCGGGCCGGGCCGCCCCGCCTTCTTTCCCTGCGCCCGCGGGACCCGGAGGAAGCGCGGCCCAGAGCTGGGTCTGCGGCTGACCGCGCCGCCCGCGGCGCTCTGGGGGGCCGGGGCCGGACCGCGAGACCCGGAGCGAAGGACGCAGGGCTTTGGGAGCGTGGGTTCCAGGCCTAAAGGGCGGTGGAGATCAGCTGGTCCTGGAGGAGGCGGGGCCTGAAACCTGTGAGTCTGCAGAAAAGGGGTGTGCGCCTCTGCCCCGGGCGCCGGGGACTGGGCCTCACCCTGGCGCTCGGTTGTGTCCTGGGCTTGCGATGTGCACGACACCACCCTTAACAGATTGCAAGACCGCGAGGAATAGAAAAGCATGGAGCATCTTGATTTTGTTTTGGTTGGTTGAATTTTCATTTTATCTCTTGGCTGGCATTAGCAGGGAACCCTCCAACTTGTACCAAAACTTTCCTGTTTCCCTTCGATTCCCAGGGTCAGTGTCTCGTTCTGAGTTAGCCATCGAACTTGGGAATGGTATAATTCAGAACCCGAAAGTCAACTGGTCACAGAGACAAACGCTCTGGCTATTTGCTCCAATTCTAAAATGTTGTATAGGGCTCTTTAAGAGAAAATAGAAGACGGGGAAAAAAAAAAAAAGGTGAGGGCCGAACCTGTCCCTAGGGCCAGGACGTAATAACCTGAAAATATCTAAGGGATGAAGTGTTCCAATGGAGAAAACTGGATTACCTGGTTACCTTTGTAAACTCTGAGTTTCTTCCTTAGCTTAGAGCACAGAGCAGAATTGAAACTTGGAGGTGACTTTTGGGGCACTGAGAAGTGACCTCAGCCAGCGAGCTGCTGCACCTAATTCAGGGTACACTTGAGGCCAGGGAGCATTTCTATTTGGCAAACTCTGACGTTTATGACGAGACCGTAAATCATAGAAAAGAAGAAGAATCAGGCCCTTTGCTTTAAGGACTTGCCTGACGTGGACCCTGCAAAGCCTTCTCGTTAGCTTCATCTGGAAACCCATCCTCTTCACCCACGCGCTTGCAGTTTCAGGATGTGTCTTCCTCTCAGAATTACATGCCTCAGCATAAGCTGTGCCCTGTGACCAGACCGCCTTTCCTGTTTTCTCCTGGCCACTACCTCCTGGTGAACCAAACAGCTCTCTGGGCTCCATGCTGAGTTCAAAGCTCAACCTGTAGTTTTCCATAAGCCTCTGGTGACTAGACACTGTCTTGTGTGATTCTGCTTCACCCACTGGGTTTTAGGGCAAGTACCCTTAAAAAAAAAATTTACTATCCCCTGCTTGGCATTTTGCCTGGTACATTATTCTTGAAAGCTTTACAGAAACATTTAAATACTCATCTCTACAAAAGCAGTGGAATGCAGCAGGTACTATATACTATGGCCATATGCTATTACATACCATGTCTCATTTAAGCTTCATAAAAACCCCATGGAGGAGTGCTGTGTGCAATATGATTTTCAAGGACTAAGAAGTAGTGTTTCCTTTTTTAACTGTTAAAATAATAATGGCTGCTGTTGGCAAAACACACACACACACACACACACACACACACACACACACACCAAAATAATTTCAAGATCGTTTGAAACAGGTTATTAAAGTCTCAGTGGCTAATGTAACCCAGGATTGTGTGGTCATAGAATCCTTGAGCTACAGCTTGCTGGTCAAGCCTTTGGTATGCTTCCTATACCATCCTTCCACAACAGCCTGCTAGTAGCCTGGCATGTATATTTTTGTCTGGCAGGGATCACCTATTTACCTGATGGATTTAAGAAGCAGAAATGTGTGGGTCCATGAAGATCTGACAGATGGTCCAAATGAGACCTATTTGCTATATTCTACTAATAGCTGATTATGTAATAATTTAATTTTGCCTTGCTGAAAATGTATACAAACTCTCAATACATGAGTGTGTTCTTGAGGGTCTATCAGCTCAGCCATAAGTGGTGTTTTTATAATGTCAATTATTACAGATGGCATAACTGAGACTCAGAGAGGATAAATAACTACAAAATTACTAGCTAATTAGAAGAGCTAAATTTCTCACCAGGTTCTATGAGTAACCATTAAGAAGGAGAAAAAAGATAGCACTAAAGTAAGAGAACGTGGCAAATGTATTATCTCATTGCTTCTATAAATCTGTTAGTCTGACTCTAAAATCTGTGACAGGCCAGCTAAATATCTTCTCAGAACATTGATAAAAATACATGGCAAATACAAATAAGACATTGAACAGTTAGTATCTGTTAATGAAAACAAAAAAATTACATAAGCAAAACAAAATTCTGCTGGAACCTGGGTATAAAAGCTTACACTAAAAATACTGCATTTACCTAGTATTGGGTAGACATATATTTTAGCAAATTTAATGATAAACTGCTCTAAATATCAACTTATATTAGAAATTTTGACCGAAATCTATCTAGAATGTATTATACATTCCACATTGTTATAAGACTAACACATCATGACCAAATAAGATTTATTCTGGGAACATAAAGACGGCTAAACATTAGGAAATCTGTTGATGTATTTCTCGACATTATCAGATTAAAAAAGAAAATAAATGAGTAGATCCTGAAAAAAAAACATTAATAAATCAGCACATCTCTTCCGAATTATTCTTAACAGGCTAGAAATAGCAAGAAAGATCTTAATTTGATAAAGGTTAACTACTGTAACTCCACAGCAAATATGCTATTTAACATCATATGAGGAAACATCATACTAGTGTCAATAACTTTTACGACTATTGTTTGACATTTTGCTGGAGGACCTAGCCAATGTAATAAGACAAGTAAAAGGTACAGATATTGACTAGGAAGATAGAAAACTAAGGTTATTTGTAAATGAAATGATCTACATGGAACAGAATCTAAAAGTTATTAGAACTTTTAGATTCCTAGGTGCCAGATGTTAAATCAACATATGCAAATCAACAGATTTCATATGCAATAGCTTTCTTACACACCAACATAACCAATTAGAAAATAATATAGGGAAAACCAAAAGATTTCAATAACAGCATTAAAAACTTTTAATGTCTAAGGATAAACTTAACAGTAAATGTGTAAGACCCACAGGAAGAAAACTAACACTAAAGTAAACTAAAATAAAAACTTTATACAAGAACATAAAAGAAGATCTGAAAATAATTATATCATGTTTCTGGATGGGAAGAATCAATATTTTAAAGATATGATGTCTCACCAAAATGATTTATGAAGTTAATATAATCAAAGCTCTAACAAGCTAGGAAAAGATAAGCTGGTTCTAAAATTCATTTGAAAAATGAATAGCTAGGGCAAGTTTGAATAAGAAGAAAAATTAGTGAGGGGATAAATTAATCTATAGGACATCAAAATATAGTATAAAGCCATTGTAATGAAACCTTGTGTGATCCTGGAGCAGAGTTAGACAATGATCAGGGGAACCAAATAATCCAGAACTAGATCACTGGATATATGGCAACATCATATGAAATAATGTTTCAACCCTATGGAGGTTAAAAAAATAAGCTATTCAATAAATGATGTGTAAATAGTTTTAATAAATGTTTAAATGTGAAAGTTTTAATAAATGTTAAAAACAGTTTAAATAAATGGTATAATAAATATTTTGTGGATAACTAGCTATCCATCTGAGAGAAAAATAAGTTTTTATAATGAATTCCATTTGTAGTAAAAAGCTCAATGAAAAATACGAAGCTATAAAACCTTAAGATAGACAAAGTTTTCTTATTACAATATGCAAAATGACAAAAGACATTAAGAGAATGATTCTATTTTGGACTAGATAAGGATTTAAAATTAGTGTAAACCAAAGATCGTAAAGTTTAAAAATATTCACTAAACTGAGAAAATTATTTGCAACATGCATAACAAAGGAGTAATGTATATTTTTTACGTAAAGAAAAACTATGTACTTTTTTAAATGGCACAATAGGAAATGGACGCAGAGTGAACAGGCAATTCCCAGGATTCAAATGCACTAAAGCAACAAAACAAAATAAAAACAAACAAAAAAAACCCTGTATTAGTTGTCTGTTACCACATAACAAATTATCCCAAAATTTAGCTGCTTAAAGCAATAAACATTTATTATCTTTCACAGTATCTGTGGGTCAGGAATCTGGGAGCAGCTAAGGTTGCAGTCAAGTGTCTGCCAAGGCTGCAGTCATCTTAAGACTCTACCGGCTGCAGGATCCACACACGTGGTTCTCTCACATGTCTGGCAAGTTAATGTTGGTTGTTGGCAGGAGGCCTTAGTTCCTCGCCACTCTGACCCCTCCACAGGGCTGCTTCAATGTCCTAAAGACACTGAGGGTGGCTTCCCCCAAAGCAAGAAATCCGAAAGAGCTCAGGGCAGAGGAAACAATGACTTTCTCATCACCTACCTTCAGAAATCATACTTCATCATTTCTGCAACATCCTACTGGTTACACAGGTTAGCCCTATTCAATGGGGGAAGGAACTACTTAATGGCTTATGTCTCAGGAGATAAGAATCAGTTGGAGCCATTGTGGAGGCTACCAACCACGTACCCATGAGCAGAGATGATCAACTCCAGTAGTAATCAAAGGAATGCAAACTAAAATAGTGAGATAGAAGTTTTCATCTTTTAGATTGGCAAAAATGTCAAAGATGATTCCAGTATTAGCAAAGATGTGGGGCAGTGAATACTACTGGTAAGATGGTGAACTAGGACAGCATTTTCAAATGACAAATTGGAAATAGTTGTAAAGGCACACATTCAGTTCAGAAATTTCAGTTCTAGTAGTTCCGTATGTGCAATGCAGGAAAGACATGTACAAGAGCACTACATTGTTTATGAGAGCAAAAATTTTGAAACAAATTCTATCATTTATGGATAAAATGTGTTAGTGTGTCTACACTATGAATACAATGTTGCACTTAAAAAAAAACTGATGCAGAGATTTCTGGTTTAAGACAGCAAATTGAACATACATAACTCATTTCATTCCTTCCAGTCCCAGTGGAATTTTTCCTTTTTAAATAAAACACATAAAGATAAGAAAAACAGGAGAAGAGAGGACAGCAACAATATTTTTTTAAGCTAGAGAGCAGATGGATGAGAAGTGTTTTAGCAAACAAGAAAAAGTCCAATTTAAGCCAGCAGTGGTTAAGCTAAAAATCAACCCGATTTACACAGCGCAATACCCAAAGAGCTCAGAAACGGAATGGTAGGTACCTCTAGAATGGGAGGTAGTTGGCTAAAATAACGAAGACTGAGTGAAAGCTGAGAATCAGGAAGATCCCTTAATCCCCTTCTCCACGTCCACACAATTGTGGAGGACATTTCCTCAAGAGAAGGTCAAAGAAGAGTCTGCAGTGGAAGTTGACTGGCCCAGCTGAGGGCATGGAAATTTTTACCAAAAAATAGTTGGAGTCTGGGGGTAAGTTGACCAAATACATATCAAATAACGGATGCTGAAACCTTATAGAGGCTGGCAGCTACAACTTGATCTTCCAGGCAGGAAACAGAAGTATTCTCTGGGAAGTCTGACCAGCCCAAGAGGAAAAATCTAGAGATACCAATATTGGAAATTCCCTACAGACAGCCTAATGAGATCACTCTCCAGTGACACTCAAATTTGACAGGACTCAGGACTACACTCAGAGCTTCCAATCAGCTTTCAATTCCCACTGCTAATTAGGAGACATCCAAGGACTGCCAGACATCTGAAAAACATACATCTAACATGGAAGAAAGACCAAAATAGAAAAATAACTTTAAGGAAACAGAAACAGAGGGAAAAAAAACGTTAAAACGTAAACTATCACTTACATCTTCAGAGGTACAGGAAGACATTGTGTCTACGAGAAAAGAACAGGAAGCTACTTAAATATAGGAACAATCAGAAAACAAAAACCTACACTCAAAAAATAGAACAAAATGACAGAAATGGGAAATAGGAAAGAAAAATAACAGAATGAGTCCAGGACACCCAATATCCAAAATATGTGTCTTCCAGAAGGAGAAGACAGAATACAGAAGGGAGGAAATCATGAGTGAAATAAATCAAGAAAATTTCCAGAACTGCATGTCATGTTTCCAGATTGGAAGCACCCACAGGATGAATACAGGTGTATATTACAGCAAATCTTTATGAGATTTCAGAACACGGGATAACAGATGATGTATAGTCTTGTGTGGATGGCAGGGGAGGTGGGGACAACTCATATACAAAAGATCAGAAAACAGAATGGCTTTGGAAATCTCATCAGCAACAATGGAAGCCAGAAGACAATGGAGGAATGTCTTCAGAATTCTAGAGAAAACGATTTTCCACATATGCCCAGTTAAATTATTTGTCAAGGGTTAAGGTAAAATAGTGTCAAAAGTATAGTTTCTGTGTCCATTTTCAGGAACCTACTCTGAATATCCACAAAAACAATGAAGGAATAAAGAGGAAAACGGGGGATAGAGAACAAGAAACAGAATCCAGGAGTTGTAGCTCCTGGTCTGTAAAGAGAACCTTCTGGATCACCACTGCACACCAGGCATAAAAAGGTAACCAACCAGTCCAGACAAGAGCAACCTAACGCAAGAGGCAGACGTTCTGAGGGCTGTTTGCACATTGCTTTCTGCCATATCTTTTTAACCTAAGAAACCCCTGGAGAATATACTACACCAACACAAGAGAATAAACCAGAAAAAGAGGAAGGCATGAGGCCCAGGATATAGGGAATAAATCCCAATAGAAAGGTAAAGGCAGTTCCAAAGTTGAGAGCAAGGGAAATCCAAGGATCAGAGTACAACAAGCACAGAGAGAAAACAAGTCCAGAGAGAGGGCCCTAAGGAAAACAGTTGGGATGGCCAGGCTACCTGATGTGAGTGGGCTTGTGGTAAAATTTACTAAGAGACTATAGGAAAACACGGGGCAAATTAGCAATAGATTTTTTTTAAATAAAGAAAAATCAAGGCATGTTTTACCTCGGGGAAAAAATAGGGAAGTCTGAAAAGCCGTCATGACCAAGAGGAACAGAAGGAGACTAAAAGTAGAGTGGTATACTGGATGGCATCTCGGAACAGAAAAAGGACATTAGGTAAAAACTAAGGAGATCTGAATATAGACTCCAGTAGTAATAATGCATCAATATCGGTTCATTAATTATAATAAATGTATTATGCTAAGGTAAGATGTTAATAAGGTGTAGAATGTATGGGAACTATATATGTATGAACTTCACAATTCCTCGGTAAATCTATTATTGTTCTAAAAGTAGTTTATTTTCTTTTTAAAGAAAGAATCTTGATTATATTTACTCAATTTTCAGTGGGGAACAATATTTGTGTAGCCATAATAATAATGCAAATACTGAACACTAATTTAACCAAAAATTGTAACGTAACTGCATTAGAAGTGGGGGCGGGGGGGACATGAGTTTGTGAAGCAGATGACAGAGAAACTCTTTTACCATAAAAAAATATTAAGTAGATAATGTCTAACATTGATGACTCAAAGGATAACAGTATATGCATTTTATTTAGGAATGTGAAGGTATATAAATGGCAGCAGAGGTTATCTTTGAGGAAAAGGACTGAGGCAACTGGGAACCACTGTTTTTTGTTATTTAGCCTTTCTGATGAGAGTTTAATTTTCGATATGTGCATGTATTAATTTGATGAAATAAATATTACTTTAAAACTCAGAAGACTGAAGTTGATTTTTAATTATTGACAAGCAAATCTTTCAATAATTTGGTAAATCAAAAGGTGAATTTAGGGGATCCACAGCTATTTAGGTCTCCACTAAAGAGCCCTAAATAGCTGTTTGCCATATTTAAAGGTATTTTTTTTTAACAAAAGTGCCAATACACTAAAAATGTCACTTCTGAAACTTAGGATTTCCTCTGACCACTCCTTTCTCCTCTCCAATTCCCTCACTATCAGAAAATCTTCTTTCACTTCATAACCACACCTACAGCCCCAATTAGTGCCTGTCGCCTCTTTTGCCTTCATCTCGTTAGTCTTTTCAATTCTTGTTGCAAAATCCCTCTCCCTTTGACTTTGTCTAACACCCAGCGATAATCACTAATCTTGAATGAACCCAGCAATGTTTTAGGTCCTGCTTTCATATGGATGAAGAAATGTATATTTGGTTGGCTTATGTAAATTCATGATTTCCAAATGCATCTGCAAGTCAGTACTCATTCATCAAGACGCCTCTTACTCATCTATTTCTGTTTTCCAAACATGTACCATTCTTCTTTGCCCTCCAATTTTCTTTGGCTTTCCTGCTGACATAACTCCCTAATGATGGCTTAATTTTCTATTTCACCAAGAAAATAAAAGTGTTCAGGCTTTATTTCCAAATATACCTATCCTTTCCTTCCTTTTTGTTCAGAGAAAGAAAACATCCCAACTTCTTTCTGGGGTTTTTTCCATCTACCTGACTTCCTCACCCAGATTCATCCCTTAGACGTTAGTGTTACCCAGGATTTTGTCCTCAGCAGGCTGATTTCATTCTATTTGTTCTCTGAAGATGCCTCGTTAACAATCATGGTTTTAAGGGATAGAGGATATTTGCATTTCCAAGTTGATGATGCAGTATCTAGTCCTGATTTCTGTTTTCATACATTTTCATATTGGATGTCCAAAGGTACCTCAGAAACAACATGCCTCTATGAACATCTTTCCCCAAACCTTCACCTCTTAGATACTATCTTAGTTAATCAGAGCAGCAATATGCTGTCATCAGTCACAGAAAACTGGGCATCATCCTAGACCTTTCTGGTCTTTCTTTCCCTGATACCCAGTCCATGCTTTAGTGCCTGACACATAGTAGAAACTGAACAAATATTTATTGGAATGAATGAATGAATGATTTTTACCCATTTTTATATCTACTTCCCGACTCTCTCCTTGCCTACTTCCACTGCAGTGGTCAGGCCCTCACCATCACTGGCTGGGTGACTGTAACTTTATCAATTGTCATACTCTTTTTAATTCTCCACGTTTTTTCTTCATTAGTACTTCCCTTAGTCTACAACACATTCAAGATTCTTACATGTGTTTGTGTGTACAAATAAATTTCTTTCCCTAAGCAATTGTCACATTTCTATCTTCCTGTCCCCAGGCCTCTTTAAAGGTCTCTAGCTCGTTTCCTGACAAGACTCGTTAACTAGAGGATCTTTGTAGTGGGGGTATGTTGGCTGGATAGAAACTGATTTTGACTGCAAGCACTCCTCCCCTCCAGCTCGAATTCTCCGCCCAGGGCTCCAAGAGCAGATCTCAGAGGCAAAGTGTTAGGAGAGAGGGAACCCTTCTGGTAAGCCCACTTAGACCGTAGTCAAGCATACACCCAGTTTCGAAGAAGCCCTAACGGCTGGTGAAATAAACTGCAAGTAGTACTTTGTTCAGACTGAGATATTAAGTATTCAGTAAACACTGCATACATAATAGCTAACATGTATTAAGTAAGCACTTGCTATTGCTGAGAAATTCACAGCAATTATCTCAAGCTCAGAAAGTTACTATTTTACAGATCAGGCAAGTAAATTTTAGAGAAACATAACTTGTTCAGAGTCGATGATGTAGATTTTCAGCTAGGGTTTAAATTGGCAGGCTAGATACATAACTGTATCCTTACTCACTCAGCCCTCCGGGCTGTACCATACCAGGTTCTACAAGACATCACAGGACATAGTCATTACTTAAGAAGCATACAGACCAGTCAGGCTGTAAGACGAGACAACTATAAGCAAGATAAACATCAGAAAATACAATCTGAAAGGTGTGAAGTGTTACTAGAGTCCTACTGAGAACAAGAGATTCCTGGCTTCAGTCTAATTAGGAGACTAAAACAGGTACATGGAAAGATGTGGACTTAAAAGTTTAAAGAACAGATAGGATTTAAACAACTGCTGGTAAACACCAGGACAAGGCAACTTTAGACAAGGTAACATCGACAACAGCATCAAGCCTGGAAGGCATACACCATGCTCACAAATCGGGCATCACATGATTAAAGCAGAAGGTGGGTGAAAGTATGGGGGTAAGACAAGTAGTGGTTTGAGACAAGATTCTGGATCATTTGGACTTTATCGGGATCTAGTGAAACTTTCCTTGCACAAAACTACAAGGAGTTCTTCTTTAAGAAGATGATTTTAGCAGCAGGTTGTAGGACTGGCAGAGTAAGGACACTGAAAGAATGTGTACTTCATAGGAGACTTAACATAGTTCTGGTACATGGTCACCAGCTCTTGACCCTGGGAGAGAAAAAGAAGAAATGAGAAGGGAATAGATTCCAGAAACAGAAGCAACTCAAGTGTGTCTTGGCAAAATAATACCTAAGCAATGTAACTGAAAACAAGCATTTTGTTTTATGTTTCAGTTATGAGAGGCTGGCAAATACTTTTAACTGAAATTTAGAAACTAAATTTGGTTGATAAGCCTACTGTCATGAATGTACACACACATTTATGTACACATACAAATACACACACACTTATACACATATATAGTAAGAACATTTAAAATAAAGATCTAGAAAATAACAGGTTAAAATCAAGGTAACTCGAGACTTGACTATAGAAGCAATAAGAAGGCAATTTATTATTTAGTTTTATTAAATTTTGTCTGATTTTAGATTAAACAGTTACATATATATAAATGTAAAATAGAACCTTTTTTTTCCCTCAAAGTACTCCCTTAAAGCAGTTTATCCCATTAACTGGCTTTAATAAAAATATAATTTTCTGTATATTAACAAGTGGGCAGCTTCACCTTAATTGGCTTTAATTACAGAGTTTCCATTTCACCCAGTTAAGAAAAATACTTAAAATTACTCATTCTTTAGAGAAATGAATGTGACAAGGGAAAGGAAGATGAGCATTTTTACTTCATATGCTTTAAAAGATTAGACAGCAAGACACAACTTTCCTGTTTTGAACAATCTTCTATTAGCCACTTCTGAAGCAACAGTTCAAAGAAATTAATTCTCTGCATCCCAAAGGACTTCCTAGAATTATATATATTAATGATTAGAACAGGAATCTTGAAAAGCTTACCAATACATTTTCAAGGAAGAATGTTCACAGTTAACACACAGATTTAAGAGGTAAAATCAGTTCTATCATAAGGATTTAAGCTCTGGATCTGCTTATCCGTAAAACAAGGAGGTTCTACTAGACAGATTCTAAGTCTCCTGGCAATATAGCACTACAATTTATCCTTAGCAGATACTGAGCATCCGCTATTTGCAAAGCACTGTTATAAAGTCACAAATTGTATCTTCCCTTGAGAGCAACACCTACTAGTTCTTTTTATTTAGCTTTGAAAACTTCCCCGAATTTGGGATAGTCAATAACAAACTAGCTGTTGAACTTACTTTCCATTTCCATTTCCACATACGCTGTGCTGTCTAAACCTGTGCTGCCCTATACCACAGACACCAGCCACATATGACAACTGATTGCTTAAATGGTGGTGGCTCGTCTAAACAGAGATGTGATGAAAGCGTAAAATACATCAGACAATACAAAAAGCAGAATGTAAAATAACACAATCATTTTGAATATATTGGATTACATGTTATAATATTTTCGAGCTACTGGGTTAAATATTAACTTTACGCTTTACTCTTTAAAAAAATTTGGCTATAGAAAACTAAAATTATACATGTGGCTCACATTATACCATGTTTTCCCAAAAGAAAGACCTAGCTGGACAATCAGCTCTAATGCGCCTTTTGGAGCAAAAATTAATATAAGACCCGGTCTTATTTTACTATAAGACTGGGTTAATATAATAATATAATATAATGTAATATATAATACTGGGTCTTATATTAATATATTTTTGCTCCAAAAGACGCATTAGAGCTGATTGTCCAGCTACGTCTTATTTTCGGAGAAACACGGTACTTCTATTGATCTAAACTCTTAAGGACATCATCCACAGATCACCATGACATCTTTTCATGACCCTGATTACAAAGACAGAGTAATCAACGATTACTCACATCACTCTTGTAATTCCCCTCATCTTGCTATTTGTGTGTCTAGCCAATCATCTACCTTTCTTATTATTTGAAACCATATCCTTCACTGTGAAGGTTAGGAATTATACTTATTTGTGTATTTTGGATAAGGAACGGGATTATGATTCGATTGAGTCTTTTTTTCAATACTTTGCGAGACTGTGTCACACAGAGAGATAGCATAACATACACATTTCCTGGCTACAGAACATTACTATGGAAATACCTCCGAAGTTCCCAACCCATGACTGCACTTCCTTTTCACAGGTTTATCTTCCTTCCTCACTACCAGTGACCTCCCTTCCTTTAAAATAGGATGATGTTTGCTCAGCTTATCTGTAGTCACTGTCATTGAGTTTCTGCTGTCTCCTGGGCTCGCTGATCACGTGACTATCCATGCAGGGAGCCACAAGAAAAGTGAAATAGCCATTTAGCCTTATAACTAGTCACATGCTCTATTTAAGACAGAAAAATAGAAGTCTTTATAATTCCCTTTGACAACAAGAAACATTTTTTAAGGGAATATAATCTTCCTTCTCTACTCATCTGATTTCCTTCCTTTAAAGAAACCTGCTTTCGAAGAGGCTTATTTATTTTATATTTAAAAAACATTTATGAAATAATTTGTACAAGGAACTTGTAAAACTTTACTAGAGCTGGATAATAAAAATGTTTAAAGAATAGCAACAATGAAGCAAGGGTATATATATATAGATATATAGATATATATATATATATATATATATATGCATAAAACAAGCCTAATAGTTGAAAATAGCTCATCAAAAATACAAGCAAGAAAACTTACTATTTTACTTCTTAGAAATACTTTTACATACATTTATCTTTCTCTAGCTTTATTTTACTTCATTAATAGGATGTTTGATTAGAATTTGATTTTCTAATAGAATAGTATTTATATTGAAGTCTGGTATTTTAAACAAAGTATTTTATAGTAGAAAGGCACTTCAGAAATCAGTTTTATACTTCTGTTTAACAGATGAGATTTAAGTGATATGCCCAAAGTCATATACCTACTAAGGGACAAAAGGCAAGACTGAACACACGTATGTTGACCCTAAGTTCAGCTTGTTTCACTGTGTTATGCTGCCTTAGTCCTTTTTTATCTGGTTAAAGAAAAAAATATTTAAATTCAGATCTATGTAACTAAAAAGTTATGTTATCAGTACTACTAATGCTTTTGTTGTATTTATTTGCAATGAAAGTATTTTAGTAATATGAATAGGAGATATGAAGATTGATGGGTAGAGACTGGCAGATGCTGAAGAAATTAAATCCTGTGAAAATGTTGATAGGTATCAGAGGCTCACATAATTTACTTGAAATTTCCAATAGAGTCCTTCTCTTTTAGTAAAGGTTGAGGGGAATGAAATCTGGACTGGAGTCTGAGTCTGTCCTGTCTTCAGCTTGAGCAAGACTGAAAATATTTATTATTTTATTTGGAGGTACTAAATGTTCTAACTACTGTGGAATGAAAGATTTGGGCTTAAATAAGTTATTATCCTATATATAAACTGTATCTTTAGAAGTAATTATGGCTATACTACTAGGATATCATTGTAGTGAAACTATTCCCAGTAAGCCTGTATTTTGCTCAATATTAATGGGTAAGCAAGATAACGTCGGATACACATTACCATGAGTTAACTGCTTCTCAAATGTGTCTGAGTTATCCCCAATAGAAGCAACAACAGAAGGCTGTACTATTTCTGCTTCAGCTTCTTCTTCTTAAGAGAGCAAACATTATTTTGCATTTACCAAGATTTTGTTTTCCTGTTCTTTATTATTAACCAATTATGTGTCAGGTACTTTTCTGAGTTCTAGGACTATGAGTAATACATACAGTAAGTTGTAAATTTCAACCAAAATAAGTGGTGGACACAAACATACCCGAGGGCACCTGATATATTCATTGTATCCAGTAAACTGCTAGAGAGGACTCAGTTACACATAGCATATCTTACTCCTCTGGGAGATTTAGTTGTTAAGCTTGAGAAGTGAGGTATCTTTAAGAACACATCTTAAAAAATGAAAATAACTAATGCCAGTCACAACTTAAACTTTCGCTAGTATCAAGAATTAGATAATACCTATCAAAACAGGATACAAAACAGGTGAGAATGTTGCCAAAAACAAATTTCACTTTTCTTCAAATTTGCTTTGTCATCCTTGATTATTCATCAAATCATGGGGTATTTTAGCTTGCTACCGTTTTTTTGTCAATTATGACCACAGATGATCTACCTTTAGTTTAAAATAAAAAAAAAGGCAAGAAATAAATATATGTAAAGTCTAGGAATTTAAATAGATGACCAAAATTCACAAGACTTGAACAGAATCATATAAATACATTTTTTTCCTAATTCTTAAATTGGACACATATAATAGGGATGAATAAAAACAAAGACAATTATTCTCTCCTTTACTCAAGACAAGGGCATTCCCTAGAGTTGGATCAAGAGATAAATGTTCTTTGGTCTGCGATGATTTCATAAGAAAACTTAAGCTTCATTTAATTATTTAATGATGAAAAGAGTTCAGTTTTTTCTGTCAATTAAAAAAATTAATGTATCATAGCATCACCTATATACATCTAGAAGGAAAAGTTTCTTCCTGTTAAAAATGCTTTTAAAAGATCCCTAATGTTTACATACCCAAATAATTTGTTACTAATACTTCACAAGGAATATCATTTTATTACTGTAATCACAAAATCATAATTTCTGTACAGGAATGTATAACTGAACATTAATCAATGCATTGATAATTCACTTCATAGAGGGTGAACACACTACAGAACACACTGTAAAGAAAAAAACACTGTAAAATTTTCTGGCCTTGCAGTGCACTTTTTTAGTGCAAGTGTTTAAGACACAATAGTGTTCAATTCAGCAAAGTATTGCAGAATGTCATGCCACAGTCCACTTAATTCAAAGAAGGTCAGGACATGCAGCTTGTAATAAAATGTCCCAATGTGTGTATGTTTGTGGTGTGTGTGTGTGTGTGTGTGTGTGTGTGTGTGTGTGTGCATACCTCACATGTAATTCATAAAACATATAGTGGTTTATTTAGATGGTTTTAAATGATTTCACTGTGGACTTCAGCGTAACTGGAACAAGTATCCAAGATCTTCTGAACAGGAAGCAATGTTGCTAGGCAATGGCTTTGGCTTCAGGTAGGAACGCCTCCCAGTATTTTATCAGCTGTGAATGACAAGAACATCATTGCTCTTCTGGCATTGATATACATATATCCCATAAAGCACTACAAAAAAATCTATCCAAATAGCTACAGTGATTCACATTTACTAAAGTCTGATTCTTAAAGGAATCATTGTAATTCCCTTATCTGAAGTTTGTCAATACAATTCATGTATACATTATTTAAATTAATTACTCCTGGCTAATTTGTTTTTGATGTAAACAGTATTTTTAAAATACCCAAAAACTTAAGATATTTTTGATGTATGCAAATCTGTATATAGAAACAGATTATTAGTGTAAATTAGATTACCTTAAATAGTAAAACTGCAAGAAGCTTTTCCAATATAAAGTGATAACATCTCCTAATTCAGAGGATAGTCACATTTTATGTTATTGCTAACCAAACAATGAGAAAAAAGGAGAAAGAAAATATTGGGCAAGAAAAGGAAAAGATACTGGAAAGAATTAGTCGCCAGGCTTTCCTGGGTAGGTCAGAGAACAGATTGAAGTATAAACTAAAGTTACGTTTATAACAATTCCTTTAAAAACAAGTTTATACAAGGTATCATATTTTTTAAAATCCTACTTTATGAACTAAGTATTTAAAATAATAATTAAATATAACTTGAAGATATAATGTTACCATCTAATACAAAAAATTATGTAGACAAGTTTATAATCCACATATTTTAAAACTGGTGTAAGAAATCCTTCGATTCAAGACATTAAATAATTTGATTACTCAAATTTATATTAAAATACACAGAAAAAAACTCAGTTTTTGTTATAGACTTTTATTTAACATAACATGAAAACCACTGTCTTCTACTTGTGGCACATGCCGTATTTTGCCACGTATAATGTGCTTCCGTTTTTGGCCCAAACTTTCAGGGAAAAAAATCTTTCGTTTTAATTTTTTAATTCAAATTTTCATTTGTTTACATTTAGGTACTTGTTTTTGTATTATAAAGGAATTTTAGCATTTATTTTTTAACATACTATGGTACAAGAAATTTTATGTACTGGTAACAAATTTACGATATTTATACATCATAGAAGACCAAGAACTCTTTGTCGCTGCAAGTCTGTGATAAGTTCAACAAAACCGATGATCATATTCCAGATTATTTTGCATACAGATATCATTATTGATTTTTAAGTTACACTTTTAACTCATAAGCATAAATAAAAGCATTAAAAACATTTATGTAGACAGGAATTAGTACTACCCAGGTATAATGCACATTCTTATTTTTCCCTCACAAAATTGGGCAAAAAGTGGGCATTATACACAGCAAAATACAGTAATCACCAACAACCCCACATCAAATCAAATCAAAATCAAAACAATATTTAAAAAACCTTAAAAATTTGTTTTTAGTTGAAGTTCTGTCTTTTATGGAAGAGAAGAATTTACTGTAAGAATTCCTCAAACAGGTTCTGATCAATAGGGAAATAAAACTTGGAAGGCAGGGAAAGGGGAAAGTGCAGTACATTTCTCATAGCCTAAAATTGGGAAAAGTTTATCTTGCCAAGTGTTTAGAAAGAGTAGAGGCAAAAGGATCTGAGAGCTCCCAATTCCTTTAACTACCATTTTTAAACTTTGCTGTTACTGGTTTTCTCTATTTCATGTCTTATGACTCCTAAAGTTTAAAAGCTCATTTCATTAATTATCATCTTTAAAATGAAAAAGTATACCAAAAATAACTTCTGGAAAAAGTTTGTAAGTTGTAAATTATAAAACAAATTAGCTTACCTGTTGTTGTGTTTGTACTAATGATTCTAAGTACTTGATAATAACAGTCTTAAAATCTTTCACTCGTTCTTTCTGTTAAAATACAATACATGAGAAAAAATCCATTAGTACAAAACTAAATGTGATATTACCACAAAAAAATCACAACAAAATGTGACTACATTGTTTAGAAAAACAGGAAATTATTATACTTGCCTCAAATCTTCCCACTTCTTTTCGAATTGTTTTAGAGATCTGTTCAAAATCTCTTTCTCCTTGTTGTACTTTTGCCTCCCACTAATAAAAACAAAAATACACAAATTTTTTATTCTTGTCTGAAAAAAATTACAGAACCAGCTATCATAACCATTCATTTAATGTAATGCCTGAAAACCCTGTGAAAGCTCAATATTGACAAAGTCTAAATTAGCATCAAACTTGTATCTAACCTTCTAGTAGTAGAGATGCAATGTCAGCTTAATTTCCATTAATATTTCATTGTCAGATTTACTCTAGATTAGTATATTCTAGCACTTACTGAACTACAATCTCCATCACTTAATTAACTATAAGATAGATGAAATGATTTTGAGTATAAAATTCACTATCAAACAATTTAGCAATGTTAGACTATAATTTTCTCATTTATTCTTTATATTGTTATTTCAAAATATATCAAGTACATTCAGTTAATTTCAAGATTACACGTTCATCACAATTTATGTGCCCATGGAAATACTTTAAATTAGGAAAACAGTATGACAAACATTTAAAAAACATTTTTGTAATGGTAAAATGTGCAGATTTAAAAAAAAGTAGGTGAATTATGGTCTACTGAAGACCTACTGGTAAACATTAAATTCAGTACAAAAACAACAAAATGTGATTAATGACCAATGGAACAGCTAAAATAACTGAAGACTTAAGTTATGAAATGATATTTTCCCACTATATAACCAAAATACTGGTACATACTCTTCAAAGAGCAGGTACATTTACTTTTAGTAATATAAAGGTTGTCCTACCTCTTCAATTTCCTTATTGAAGCATGGCAAAAGAAGTGTATAAATTATAATAAACTTATACAAATTTACTAAAATACCATATATAATACATATATATGGGGGATAATGTTGCCTGGACAGCTAAATGTGGGACAGGTCTACCTCTAGAACTATTTTTAGACACAAAGTAAGTAATTACCTGAAATCAAATTAGTCATCTCAAAAGAAATGTATAATTATTAATTAAATGTAAATTTAAATATTTTCCTTACATGCTTCTTTATCCATTCCATAATCATGTGAAAGTAATGAAGGGCTCTGGATATTTTAATGAAGATCAAAATGTTAAAGTAATTCTAACACAGTTCACAAAATTATGGAAAAATAGCTACGTGTTAAATGGCTCAGAAAAAAATTTATGAAAAATTATGCATATATGAATGACTCATGGAAATTTTGAGTAAAGAGATAAATAAAGCATTTTGATTAATCACCTCTCTTATTTCATTTTTAGCTTGCTGTATTTTATCTGGTTTGTTAGCAAGCATCATTTTTGCCTCAGTTTCACGTTTTTTGAGCAAAGTAATTTGAGCATCTTCCCATTTCTGCCAGCACTTCATTCGATGGTCAAACACACCCTATAAGTGAATGACATAATGCTATTAAGTGACAGTTAACACTGAAATACTTTCATAACACTAGAAGTGCTGTAATACTGAAATCAATAAAACCCAATATTTGAATTCTATTCTAAAATATTTACATACTGAAAATAAACATGCCAATATCAAAGAAAATAAATTTCTATATTCTTTTGCTTAAAAACAAAAATCCCGGTGATTGGATGAAATATAAGAGCTCAAAATTAAAACAAACAAACAAAAAACTATATACAAAATCCATTTCACTAGGTTTTAGGGTTTTAAATGTGGCGTACAGTATGATTTCTAACAGTTTTATGTTTTCAAGAAAGATTTCTTCAATAGGAAAATGATGGTGTCATATCTACATTGGAAGATTTCCAACTAAATAATATCAAAAGTAACTAAGTGTTAGAAACATGCCAGAAATTGAAAAAAGAAAATGAGAAAATCCCGTAAGATAACAGGAAGTAAAAATGTGATAGATTACCAAAAGCAACTAAAAGAAAGGCAAAGCAATTAAAAAGGGTATAACAAAACAAAACAAAAACAGAGATAGTCCTACACAAGATGAAAAGAGCAAATGAATATACATGTATATCTAGTACGCAGAACTAAATGAAGAAACAGACAAAAGACTAACAGAACAAGTCAACCAAGTCGACCATTTCTTTTTCAAGGGATTTGGCAGAGCAAGACCAAGTTGAGTGGAGGAAAGAAATGAAATATGGACATAAGAGAGTAATTAGAAATTTCATGAAAAAAAACCAATGGATAGGATGAGAGAATACAATAATAATCCCTTCTCTAGCTTGATGTTGGGGATATATTCATATTATTTTAGTATTTACTAATTGAACAAATGAAGCAAGTATTAATAAACTAGGTAAACCAGAAAGCATTAAATCAGTTATTTTCATTTACTCCAAACAAAGAGGGTTTTGGATCAAGAAACAATAAACACATGTTCTCATAGGGACCTGCTGAAGAGGAAAGTATGCAAATAGTGTACTTAACAAACGTAGGCTTTAGAACAAATCAAAGTTGGATTCAAATCAAAGATGTAGTATATCATCTCGGGTAAATTCATTTAATTTTCGTAAGTCATAGTCCTCCCAAATACAAAAGGGGGAAAATGAGTTCTGTATTTGTGGATTAGAAAATAAAAAGTATGTAGCACAGTGACTTAACCTAGTGGATGCTTACTAATTAGAAGGTACTACTATGAATTACTTCTAAATAACATACACAAATAAATGTAGTTGATTGGCTCAACATTTCTACTAAAAGTACAAATAGTAATAACTTAGTAATATGAAAAAAATTAACTGGATTGCAATTATATCATACAGCATATTTTTAAAATGTGGGCAAGAACACTGAAAACTCCAAATCAACCAGAAACCAAAGTATTTTTTCCCAAAGAGTTCTTATTTTAAATTAAGCAGGACAACGGGCATCCTTGGCAAACTGAAAAGTCAAAGCACCCTATCTATGGGTATGTAAATCCACTTTGCTAGATTTAATTTGTCATCTCGTATCATTTCTCTTCTCACGTTATTAAGTGCATCTTACTATCCCTTTTGTCTGCTTTCTTATATTTAGGAGACCACATTTTCCTTAAAATACTTATTATGAATTAATTTTGCTTCAGCCAAATTAATTTTGGCCAAAATTTAAAGAGTAATAAATCTAACACAGATTCAGAAAAAATCACTATCATTTAAAACAAACAATTCTTGTCCCTTACCCCCTATGCATACACAAACACAAAAAGTAATTCGATTTTAGGCTTAGCCTTTCTTTAGGGGAACAGGGTCATATCAGCTCTTCATTTATAAATTCCTCTGTTCGATAACAATTTGATTACTTAAAATATGTACCAGCATAGGGCAAAAGCTAACCAAAATGCCCTTTAATTTCAATATTTGCTTGAAATTTTAATATGTATCAACTGGTATTTTTAGTGATATACCAGTTTAAACTAATTTGGTCCCTGATCAATTTATTATCTCATAATATTCCATAACCATCCTTGTGGTATAAATGTGGGATCTATGGTAAAGATTAAATTACTAAAGTTAGGTCATTTTATTTTTTTAAAAGGAATTTTTTTTTTTTTAAATTGGGGAAGGAGAACAGGACTTTATTGGGGAACAGTGTGTACTTCCAGGACTCTTTCCAAGTCAAGTTGTTGTCCTTTCAGTCTTGGCTGTGGAGGGCGCAGCTCAGCTCCAGGTCCAGTTGCCATTGTTAGTTGCAGGGGCAGAGCCCACTACCCCTTGCAGGAGTCAAACCGGCAACCTTGTGGTTGAGAGCCCACTGGCCAATGGGGGAATCAAACCGTGAGCCTTCAGCATTAGGAGCACAGAGCTCCAACCATCTGAGCCACCGGGCAAACCTCAAGTCAGGTCATTTTAGGGAAAAAAAAAATTAATCTTAACTCTGTAAGAATTAACTTTTTTTCCATTTGTTTTCCTACCTTTGTGATACTAGAAAATAAAATAAAAAAAGAACCAGAACCATACTTGATCTTCTAAAAATGCTATCTTAAAAACCAATGAAATCGTAACAGTGCTTGCCTTTGTATGTCAAGATAATCCATTCTAGTGGAACCAGCCTTTTCTATGAGAGAGAGATTTACACTGACAATCCACTTTGGATCTCTGTCCCCCTGCCAATTTACGGTACACATTTACATGCAAGCTGCTCTAGGCTAGACAAGGCTGCAGCTGTGGTGCAGTTTTCCTGGCTTAGAAAATCTGACCCTGGAATTTTAATTTAATTAATACCATATTCTAATTCTGTGCATCTGAAAGTAGAATGCTGCCCAGGTTCCTGGAATCCTAAAAGGATGCTGATTACATACAGCCAAACAATGAAGCTTCAAAAATCCTTGGGGGAACCCATCTATTGTTTTTATTTTATTTTTTTTAATATTTGATGTATTTTATAAATGTGGATTCCCTGTAAGACTTCTTAATGAAAAGCTTTAGTGCTAAAAACACTGGAAAGCATTACCATCAATCCCCGACCCTACCCTAGTGGTTCCCAGAAGGCCAACACATGAGAACACAGGCAATGAGTTTCCTGGATATAAGACCAGGCCTAAGCCATATTTTGAGTGGGTAAAATTTCTCTCTCTTTAGGGCCCCAATATCTGATGTTCTTAGCTTCCCATTTTGGCTCTATACTTTAATTTCCAAAGTACTCCTAGTTTCAAAATTATTATCAGAAAAGTAATCTTAATACTGATAAATAAAAGGCTAAGGAGTATTAAACAAGTAAGGTAAAACACAAAAGAAAACTGGACAAAGGACATGATATAGTTCATTAAAGAGAAATGCAATGGCTTATCATTTGTAAAGATGCTTAAATTCACACTAACTAAAGAAATTAAAACATATACAAAAAAAAATACCTTCATCAGTGGGTGGAAGAATGAACACATATGTTGATGGGAGTACAAAGAAGCATAACCTCTTTGAGCAGTAGTAATATGGCAATATTTACTGGAACTCATATACCCTATAGCCACGCAATTCTACTTATAGGAATTTTATGCCCAAAGAGTTATTATCAAAATATTTAATATTTAAAATTGGACTGGTTCAAAGTACAGCTATATGCTATATGGAATATTATGCAACCAGTAAAAAGAATGTTACATGCTTATAGACCTCTCTAAAATGGAGTGGGTGAAAAAAGCAAGTCAAGAACAGCATATACAGTATGCTCCTTTTTGAAGGAAGGAAGAGACTGAGGGGGAGAGAGAGAATTAGCTCCATATATGCCGGGGGGGGGGGGCGGTTGCTAAAAAAATGTATACATATGACTTATATTCATCTTTTGTGATCGGTATATATTATTACGATTTTAATACAGTTTTTTCCTTTCTTAAAATGTATATACATTTTTTTGGCCATATATATTTCTGTAAAATAAAAACACATTAGAATCTAACAGCATTTGACTGAGGGAAGAGAGACTAGAGATCTTAGGTAGAAAATAATTATGTGCTTGTATTACTTTTAAAAATACAAATGAATTAGTTTTAAATAAAAAAACAAACCAAAAATAAAGACCACAAAAATCGCCTGTCATCCTATTCCATAATTTCTCAACTCCTTTGTGCACGGTTGACCTGAGCTAGGTTTCAGTTAGAAAACCAACGTGAAAGAGCTTAATTTACCTCAAGTGTAACTTGCCCATAGCTCTTTAACAATGAATTAGTCAATGAATCACTAATTCAGTATTTCCCAGTGTGTTGCACATATGTAAAAATATATTAAATGGAAAATGATTCCTGTTCATATGAATTTGGAAGTCTCTAGATCAAAGTTAAATGGTTTATTTTTACTCCTAGACAGTTCTAAGCTTTTTACATGCACTCTGAATGTACGAGAGGGATATTGTATACATTATCTTCCAAACTCAGTTGACTGTGGTAGGTGTCAGTGTTCTGTAGAACATATTCTAGGAAATACAAATATAACAGTAATTTCACAGAAAAGTGAAAATATAGCAAAATTTAGGCTGTATGAGGAAAGCTGTTTTTTGAGGCATCAACATTCATTTACACAGACAGGCCATAACTGCCAGGGAGGGAGTCTTTTCCCAGGTTAGCTCTTTGTAGCAGGTACCTCTTCTCACAGACACTGCCCAGCTTCCCTTTTCAGACCCACAGGTTTTTTGAAGGTTTTATTTATTTATTTATTTATTTATTTTACAACAGCTGTCATGCTACTGGGACCTCTGAAATTGAGGTAAGTGGAAGATAAAAAGGAACCATTATCTGTAAACTGCATTTATGTATATCACAAGTTACCTGCATATAAAATGATGTATACTCTTATAACTGCTATCCATATTAACATATTTAAATAACTGAAAAGAAAAATTAACCACCAGGAATATAAAAAGTAACATCTAGGAGTAAATGCAAGCAAACTTGGTAATTTTACCAAATCTAAGATTCCCAGTTCCCCTCAACCTATGATAACTGATGTTTATAACAATAATTCAAAAACAAGACCTTAAAGTATCTTCTAACACATAAGACAGAAAAAAAAAGTATCATGCCGTTAAGTTTAATTGTCTGAACATTGGAGATATCTGTAGAATATTAATTTTCACTACTGGATTACTTTTCCAACTATTTAGAAATTGAAGAATGTTCATCCTTGTATCATTACCATTAGATAACACCATTTATTATTTAATCCAGTCCCATCCCATCTATACATACATGGTGACCGCACATTTTGGAAAATCCACAGAACGTTTGCAGTCAAAATTCATGCCAAAGTCACCATTAAATACATTCAAACAACAATTGGTTCTGGTTTTGTCCTGTTTCTTATTATAGCTTTACTAATGATAATAAAATCCAGTGGGTGGTTTCAGTTCATGCTAGAATGAGCAAACAAATGCTACCAGTTAGTTGTAAACTTGTATATATAAATACAAGTAAATGTGTTTTATCTTATTTGGCATTCCTCACACGTCTTAAAAATATCAGTTTTGCTTACTGTATTGTCCATGTCATAGGAGGAAAAATGTAAAGCTATTAATAATTATCTTGAAGCCACTTTAGATGCACTAGTTATAGTATGGAATTTACACACTTAAATACACGTCTAATAGGAAACCAAATTCTTCTACAAGCAAACCACTGAACTGAGAAGAATTCAAGGAAGATTGCAAAATAAGGCTTACTTTCACTGCAGCAATAAGACGAATGTAGTCACTAAGTAGTTCTGAAAACATATAAAAGTCAGCAAAAGCTTGTTCTTGATGTAACTGGTCTATCTTCTCCTCAACCTCTGCAAGCTGAGACAAAGCTCTAGATAAAGCAGTATGATCCTCAGAATTACCTAACATGGCAGCACTTTTAGCAAAGGCAGCAGTGTTGGCTGAAAGTTCTGAAATAGAAAAGTATTCACTTTTAATGTTCACTAGTAAAGTTGTAAAATATCGCATTGATTTTTTTACCTTCTCTCTAAACTTTATCTATTCACAAATTACTCAAATAATATTTTTAATTAACAGAAAATAACCAGTCATTAAAATGTCTTGTGAATAAATGCCAACTGCTCAAAGTTCTACTGAAAGTTAAGAAGAATCTCAGCCTATATTCCCAGATGAACTATGTTTAGTAATTTAATACAGTAATCTGCATCCCCCTTAACTCTTTCACTGTTTTAATTGATTTCAAGTTTTTTTCACAATGTGTCAGAAAACCACAAAAAAACAAAAAGTTGATATTTTGACTATTTTATGCATTTAATAATGACAATTTGAGCTGCTCTGTATATAAATGACAGTATTTTTATGTATAAAAATTTCGGATATATTCATTTGGATATATCTGACTGATGTGGCAAAAGGGTTAAAGTGCTTATTCTATTCCTAAAAGAAAGGAAGGAAGGCAGGAAGAAAGAAAGGAAGGAAGGAAGGAAACAAGGAAGAAAAAGAAATATATTTTTAATATGGAAAGCACTGGAACATTTATAATTGATTTAAACTACTTGGCCTTTAAACATCTGTCATTGAAAACAAGTCTATAATTTTTAAGAGAATATTATTTAGCTAAAAGGAAGAAAGCAAGGTAAAACTGTACATACAATTCACATAAATCTTAATTTTTCTTTGTATGCAACAACGCTTAATGAAATATTAAGAAGTTCTAAAATGATGTTTGAACATGATCAGTTTAGATACATCAAATAAAGAAAAATAGATGCTCATGGGCTGGATACTGTCAAGGACACAATTGCGTTTCCTGGAATTCCTCCGTTGCTCTGCATCATGTACAGTGCTCTAAAAGAACCTTACAGCCCATTCCCTAAGAGATACAATCCAAACTGTTACAAACTACTTTCAATAATAAATGTATATTAGTAGATTTCTTTAAGTATTTTATTGAAATGTATTGCCCTTACGGCACATCCTGAATTACTTAAGTATTTTAGAAATCTAAAATATTAAAAGCCCTTTTTACAAATAAAACAAAATCAAAAAAAAACAAAACAAAAAACACTTGACATTTAAATACAGTGATTCAAAAATGAAGAAAATATTTCAGAGTTTTCTAGAAAATATAGGTACAAGACAAATATTTTAAGGAAAAATTTCAAATATCAACTTTTGAATCTCATATTTATAATCAAAATTACTAAGACACATTCACTCATTAAATTGTAAATATGTTTAACCAAGAGTTAATCAAGTGAGGAAGCTTAACGCAAAATTCAAAATATATTTTTATAAGATCAGGATTTTTCTACTTATAAACTAGAAGTTAGATTAAAATAGAACAAAAAAAATTTAAACAAAGTTGAAATAGAAAACATTCTCTTAAACTGCTTCTCCCTTCTGTAATACCTTCAAAATACTCATTTTGATAAATTTAAATAAAAGGTTTGAATTAACCCATGGTGTTAAATACATAAATAACAAGGCACACAGACCTTTTCTATGACAGACCAAGGCTTCAACACTGGCATGAAGTTTCCTAAGTTGCTGATCCAGATTTTCAAATTGCTGCTGCTTTTCTTCAAACCACTAAGAAAAAAATGAAAAATGGAGCTAATTTAGCCAGAACAAACCACTGTAAATTAGGTTACCAATAGCAAGCTACACTCCTTGTTTTAAAGCAACAAATTAACCATGTATAACCATGGTGGTGAACTGACGTGGCTGAGAACTAAACTCAATAAGCAAATTAATATCCTATTTTCTACTTGTAAAGCTTTAAAATGCAATTGTTGGGCTCATTAATTCATCTCATTATTCAAGTCGAAAAATCAGCTCTTACTGCATCCGATTCATTCATCTTGATTGTCATTTTGTTGACAGCGTCCGCAGCCTTGTTCACCATCCTCAATATTCCTGCTCCACTCAGAGCCTGCGTATTAACTGCTCTAGGCAGCTGGAATTGAATGACAAATAAGGGCAAACAAACCGGTTAAAAGCCTGAAGGTTTAACTGGGCACAAAAGGGACTGTCTCCCCCAACACTCCACCAAAACAAAAAAAAAAAAAAAAAAAAAAGACAAAAAAGGAGACTGTATTTTCTTCATTCTCATACATTTCAATAGTAAGATCTAATTTCTCAAACACACTACTTGTACAATCTCAAAGGAAAACTTAAAAAATAGACTTTCCATTTGTTTTTCTTCTGCACGTTTACATTTAGATGGAACAACAGTCTATTTGTCAAAATATGTTAAGAAATTTCCAAGTACCTAAACACTGGCCACCTGTTTGATAGCAGAAATAAACTTTATAAGGAGAAAAGCAGAAAGTCTTGAGAAAAAAATCCCTATGTTCAGTTAGGACTGTGTGTGCTTTTGATTTTTAAAAAATTCTGGGATTCAAATAAATTTTTAAAAGATTTCAAACGGTAGCAATTAGAATGCTAAACTGCTTAAGAGCCCAAAATGTGCCAAACATCTTGAATATAAAGACAGCATGGTTATTATAATTTAAGCTCTTTCGAGTCACAAATTTGCATTTCAAAATCTTAACAGGAACATTACAATGTAGACACACACACATTCAACTATCTCTAAAATGAGTTCTAAATAATCTGATTTCAACATGATGTGTAAGGAACAATTTAGGGCACTCAATTAGACTCCATAAGCCATTTTTTAAAAATCTGGTTTTAAATTTTCAAGAAAGGGACAGATCATCCTATAATTATCAATGCAAAGAAGGTATTTTGCTAGTACTTTTCTTAAGTAATTAAAGCACTATTGGTAAACACACACACACAAAAAATCATTGCTTTATTCCATCTATTAATCCAATTATTTACTGAGCATCTCTATTCTTATGTAAATTATTACATTGAGAAATATAAATACCAAGAACACTTATAAACAAAAATTTAAATTAGAAATAACATACCTCTGAACTTTCCAAGAACTGCCTTAAGTCAGGATCCTGAAGTAAAGTTGGATGCTTCACTGTTCTCTGAAGATACCTAGGTTTAATAATAAAATTGCTCCTTTAGTTATCGGTAACATCTTATTTTAAATCCTATTTTCAACAAATTAAAAACTAGGTAAAAAGATTTCCTCAGTCTGCCTCCTATCATATCAGTCTGCCTTTAATTATTTAGAATCCTACAGCAACGTAATGATTAAAAATTTTTTTTCATCTTTTGAAAATTCATATTTATGTATAAAGAGACATGGCAGGGGATGAGAGTGGAAATGGGGAGAGGTTAAATAATTTACCGAACTTCTCATTGCAAAGTATAAAAGAGTACATGAGTTTGTCAAATAATTTTATTTTTGGGTGGAATTAATATGTTCCCCACTTATTACTTCCGAGTCCCAAGAAACCTATCGCTATACACCGGGTGTGCCAAAAAAATGTAGTATATAGGTGGATACTGGTCAACTTTGCTCAAGCAGTAGTTCATCGTAATCAGAAGTGTCTGGACGCAGATGGTAACCACTTTAAGCACCTCTCATAACTGCAGAAGTCAAATGTGACTTGTATTCATCTTTTGTTATCGGTATATACTGAGTATTACAATTTTAATAGTTTTTTCCTTTCTTAAAGTGCGTATACAATTTTTTTGCACTATATATATGTATGTATATAAAATAGTTATTATCTATAATAGTTATTACATATATGTTATTATATATACACATGTATATATGTATATGTAGAGGGTTCCCAAAAAATGTATACATATTTTAAGAAAGGAAAAAACTGTATTAAAATCGTAATACTCAATATATACCGATAACAAAAGATGAATACAATTCATGTGTATACATTTTTTTGGCACCCGGTATATATATATTCCAACTATTTTTTTTATTACTATTATATATTACCAAAATGGAGAACAGCCTACCAATTTTTTCCCTTGTCAGCAGATTTTAAATTATCAAATCAGTTCTGGTCCTTATTTGGCAAGGACTATATTTTCTTCAATATTTCTATTTTTAAAATTTTGCAATTTTTGATAAATGTCTTCCTTATGTGACACCACATAAAATAAAAATGAAAAGTAAAGAGAAACACCATTATTAAATCACTACTGGCCCAACTTCAGCCATTCTCCTTACTAGAAAAGCCCACATTTCCCTGTCATCCATAATAAATTACCAATCATTCTTTCATAAAAAGAAAAGGTCTGTTATTGATCTTATTTACCTAATCCCATTTTTTAAAAAACTGCTCTTTCCCCAGATTAAAGATTACATGAATTAATATTTCAATTATATTTCACCTTAGTTAATATATCTTTCTTCTAATTTCTGCAGAATAACCGTAGTCAGTAATTGCTTTTACCTTTTTACAAGTTTATAAAATATGCCTAAAATAAAGTTTCTGTAAAAAAAGCCATAACCTTCTCTACAGTCAAATTCTACTCAATGGTTAAAATGACTATTTTATCACGTATTTTTGTATTTTTAAACAAAATACATACCATATTAAACTTCATTTGAAATCATTAGCTCACATAAGAAGTCATTACAATAGAGCATTTAAAAGATATGTGCAATACAATCTGTGGTTTAAAATAGTATTTGCTGCCTATATTATGATGTTAAAAAAGAGATGCAGCAGGACCACTTATCCAGTAAATTCAAGAAATGTTGGTATTTTCCCAGTGGACTTTTACTTACTATTAGGAAAGTTACTTAGTTGTTGAGACTGCTCACTGCTTAAAGCAGTTTGCATACGTTGGTCACCTGAGTGCACACAACAGCTGGTAAACAGCAGGCACTCAGACATTTGTGAAATGAACAAGCAAGAAAGAAGACAAAACATTAATAGTACACAACCTTTAAGAAATGTTCCAGTATTTCAAAACTAAATGGAAATACCCAATACTACTTATATTCTAAAAAAGCTTTCCAAAGGGACTTCATATTCCTCTCTTCAAGATTAATAATGAACAGCAGCATATTCAGTGCTGTGAGAAGTCCTGCAGGAAATAAAACCTGGTTTCACTTTGTTAAACCCTATGTTAACAAAACTCAACTAACTCTTCCTTTTTCAACCCTCCCACATACTAGCATTCTGAGGAATCAATTTTGGAAAATGATAGTCTAGAAAAAGACAGTAAAACTTTTCTTCTTCTTAAGGATTACATGGAAGTAAAGAACAACTAACCATTAAAAACAAAAATATTAAACTTACATAATGTTAAAAATTAAGAACAGAAACATAAATTGAATTTTAAAATTAATACTGGTAAATATACATCGATTCAGAATTAAAGTGAGATAGGGTTGTAAATATATAAAGGAAGGATACAGAACAAAAAGAGGAAAAGAATATAGGAAGAACACATGAAAAGGAGCATTGGAAGAAAAAGGAACACTGAAGGCAGAAAGACTCGATGAAATTATTGAAAAGTAAGTATTAGACTCAACAAGAGGGGGTCAGTAGTTCTTCAGATTCGTTCTAGGAAAAGGTTACTGATAAATTTACAAGAATCACTTAGGGCTTTGAAGTTCCCATTCACTTACCAAAAACAAAACAAAATGAAGCAAGTTATACAAAATGTTTGATTCTACAAAGTTAAAAATATTTCCTTGCTTGAAACTCAAATACACATACTAATAATGAGAATAAAAAAGGTAAAAAGAGCCTGGTTCTTTGATGAACATACAGTTGTTCATTCAACAAATATCTGAGCATTTTATATATATATACACACATACATATACACACACACACACACACACACACACACACACGTTATTATTCTGAATACTCAGAATATATCAGTGAACAAGATCCCTTCCCTAGTGAAACTTGCATTTTGGTAAGAGAAGACAGACAATAAACTATTAATGTAATAAACATATAAATTATGTAGTATGTGACAAGGTGGCAAATGCTGTGGATAAAAGAAAGGACAGAACAGTAAATGGGATCAAGTATGTGAGGTATGGTTAGTGGCAATTTAAATAGGTTTGAATAAAGCCAATGATCAGAATAGGTTTCACAGGAAAGGTGATTTCAACATTTGAACTTGAAAGAGGTATGGGAATTAGTCATACAGATACCTGGCAACAAAAGCTTTCTAGGCAGTGGGAGCAGCCAGTGAAAAAACCCTAAGGTGGAAAACTGCCTGGGATCTGTGAGGGGCAGGTACAAGGTGGTCAGTGTGGCCTAGAGCAGTGATCAAGGAGGACATGAGATGGAACAGGGAATAGAGTGAGCAATGCATGTCATATTAGGTTTTGTAGGCCATTAGAGACTCTGGCTTTTATTGAGTGAAATGGGGGGAGGGCGATATGATCTGATTTATGTTTTAAAAGGATGGCTATATTAAAAAAGAGTAGAGGTGCAAGGACGGAAACAGGGAGACAAACTAAGAGCCTGTTAAAGTTAATTTAGGCATATGGACTAGCAGAGGACTGGTGAGAAATGGTTGTATGTATTCCAGATGCTAGATGGTAGCAATAGGATTTTCTGATGAATTAGATAACCCTAAACATCTGCCTACCTTCAAGCTTCCTGATATTGAAAGAATGGATTAATAAATCTACACTACGTTTAAGCCTTTCCAGTTGGGTGTTTAGGTACTTAGAATGAATACATTCCTAACTGACACAATTACATCTTAGAGATTAAGAAGAAAGAACTGAGGTTAAATAACTTGTCCAAGGTCACAAGAGTGTGGAGTGCATAGTGGAGTGCAGGCTTCAACAGAGAAAGGATTCTAAATCTACACACTGTATTGTGTCACTCTGTATTTCTCAGTTCATATTTGCAGAAGTGTATCCTTACCTATAAAATAAACTCAATATGCTATCAAGGTAAGATGTGAAGCACTCTCAAAAAAATCAAGTGAGCAATCTTAGAGACACTCTTAATAGAAGTAGTTTCTGTGTAATTTACAAGTGTGGCACAAGGAAGTACTTAACCACTCCTTTTCTCTTCCTATAATTTAATATCAGATGTTTACCCTTTCTTTCAAAAGAGTCATCTGGATTCTCTAAGTTGAACAAACAAATAAATACGTAAATAAGTATCATAGTATATACAAAGAGAAGTAACTTCCCTGACTCACCGAATTCAATGAGGTTGGGTATTCCACAGATATGTCTGTTCTAATGTTTAAATTTGAAGAAATGCCATAGAAGAATCACTTTAGAAAAATCATTCCAGTTCCTTTGTTTTTTATAACTTTACATCTATATTTTCCTTTGTCATCTTTTCTAATGCAAAATGAACTTTTCCCTCAGTACACTTTTTCTTTTTTTTTCACTACTGCAGTATTCCACTAAAACAGTATTTAACAAGTAACATTTATCAGTAAAGAAACTGTCTTCACATATACACTAGGTTAGGTTTCAGTATTTCCTTAAAACTCTCCTTAGTGTTTCATACTGCATGAAGGTGTGGTAAGTACTATGCACTGCATTCAAGTTACAAGAAAGGTGAATGCAGAATCAAATTATATGTGCTTGGTACAATAAATCTTCATTAAGTTCCTTATCAAACATGCCATCTGAAATATTTCAACTTTACTCTTAGAAAAATAGGACTTGAAAGGTTTCTCAAAGGGTCATGGTTCCACTTTCAGGAAGGACTAAGCGAAATTAAGGCAGAGCATTATCTACCTTTATTTTTAAAAATATTCAGTCTATGACCTCTTTCACAACAGAATCAATTCTAATGCCTAACCTAAACTTCTCTTGATGCAATTTAAATCCTTTTCCTGAGTAATTGCTGATTCTCACAGACATAATCTCATCTTTAAGTCTTCTCTAATATAAGATTTTAAACTATGTATCTTTTAGCTCTTCTTACTGCAAACTGTTGAAAACTGAATTTACTGTGGCATTTTCTGAAAAATTAAAACAATTTATTACTAAAATCCAGAAATAAGTTGCCTTAAAGAAAGTTTTAAAAAATAATTTGTACCCTGGAGATAGACAGATAGATAGATAGATATAAAACTCACTAAAATCTGTCCTACCCACCCCAAACATTGATTTTAAGCAGAAATAGAAAATAAAACAAAGAATAAGCAAATTTAATTAAACAAAATTTAATGAAAATAACAAAAAATAAAACCTACAAAATTAGAAAATGTTTTAACTTTAGGTAAACATTACTTATGTTCCAACTTATGTTCTAAAAGTTGGGCTTTACGAGAGTTTCAAATTGTTTTCTCCCCTTGTCAGCACACGAGGAAAGAATAAATGTTAACACTCTGGAAATGGGAATGCACCCACCCATCCACCCCACTTTCAGTAGGCCACAAGGAGGACGAGCCTTAAGCTACAGGAAGGGTGCTGAGTCAAGCACTCTAAAGGAAGGCAGAACACATATGTCAGCCTTTAAAGGTACACTCAACTCAAGCAATCACTAATACCGTCTTTTGCCATGTATAATGCCTACTTTTTTGCCCAAATTTGTGAGGGGAAAATGAGGATGCACATTTTACATGGGTAGTACTAATTCCATATCTATGTAAACGTTTTTAATTCTTTTATTCATGCTTATGAGTTAAAAGTGTAACTCTAGAAATCAATGATATTCATATACAAAATAATACCCTGGAATACAATAATCAGTTTTTTTTGAACTTACGACAAACTTGCAACAATGAAGAGTTCTTGGTCTTCTATGATGCAGAAATATCATAAATTTGTTTCTGGTACATAAAATTTCTTGTACTTTGTATCTGTTCTTGTGTTTTGTAATTATTTGTACATAAAATTTCTATAATATGTTAAAAAATATGTATCATAATGTTAAAAAATAAATGCTAAAATTCCTTCAAAATACAAAAAACAAGTACCTAAATGTAAATAAATAAAAATTTGAATTAAAAAATTAAAACGAAAGATTTTTTTCCCTGCAAGTTTGGGCCAAAAATGTGGGTGCGCATTATACACAGGAGCGCATTATGCACAGCAAAATATGGTACTTTTGTACACTGAAGTCAAAATCAATTAATTATACAAAATTAGAGAGAACACAAACCTAATTTTTCACTGTATTTAATAATGTTCTCACCTAGCAATAATTCAAAGGAAAGATTAATGTAGATGAATTATAATTAGCCAAATTATCCAACACAATACATGAATGTGAGTATAACTTCCTAAGAATCTAAATAATACTGAAGTATTATTTTTATCCAAATATTTTTATCACCCTTTCCCCCACTCACAATTTGTCCTTTCTTTTTATAAGCCTGATAGCTTCTTACTTCTCTTGCTGACTACAGCTAGGACATAATAATTCTATCACCGACTAACTCATGCCTTTACATTCCTGCTTATAACAATGATACAAAAATAGGTGTTATTTTGATAGACAAACTATTAGTGAGGATCAATAAAAGCAGAAGCATACAGTATTGTGTTGTTTAAAGAAGCAATTTTCTTTTTTTTTTAATTGGGGAATATTAGAGAACAGTGGGTGTTTCCAAGACCCATCAGCTCCAAGTCAAGTCATTATTTTCAATCTAGTTGTGGAGGGCGCAGCTCACTGGCCCATGTGGAAACAGAACCGCTGACCTTGGTGTTATGAGCACCGCACTCTAACCAACTGAGCCAACCAGCCGCCCCAAGAAGCAATTTTCTTAACCTAAGTTTAAAGTACTTTATTTTATCTATTTATTTTTTAACTGGGGAATACTGGGGAACAGTGTGGTTTTTCCAGGACCCATCAGCTCCAATTCAAGTTGTTGTCCTTCAATCTAGTTGTGGAGGGTGCAGCTCAGCCGTTTCCAAATTAGTTCCGAGAGGGTGGGAGTGGGGGTAACTGGCAGCCTTGTTGTTAAGAACTTGTGCTCTAACCACCTGAGCCATCCCGCCACCCCTCCAGCAGCTCAGCAGCAGCTTGTTGTCTTTAATTTAGCTGCAGAGGGCACAGCTCACTGGCCCATGTGGGAACTGACGATTCAGCAACCCTGTTGCTAAGAGCTTGCACTCTAACCAACTGAGCCAGCCGGCAGCCCCTAAAGTACTCTTGATAAGTCATCAAGTGGTATTTTGAAAAACATTTATCATTGCAATATAGTTGTGCAATATAATGGAATTAGACTTATACTGCTGAACTAAAAACATGAGATTAATAAAGCACAGACATCTAGAATTACCTTTCAAGAGCTGCTCTCCGTTTCTCTACAAATTCAGTGGATGATGAATCTTCTTTACCCACTTTGACCTTGGTCATGCCTTTGAAAACATTGAATGAAGCTCATGATGATTGTATATTATTATAAAATAGTCTTTTACAATCATTTCTGCCTAATTTAAAATATACTTTAAATTTGAACTTGACAAAAATCTCAATTTATAACTAGCATCATACCTTTGAAAAATTAAAACTCGTGATACAGGTAGTAACAATGCTACTTGGTAAGTAGAGCAGAGGTTGAGCTATGTCTGTAGTTTCCTGACCTGTAACTTTTCGATTCCTTCCTAATCTGTTAAATATTGCACTCCTAGTAAATTAAAATGTGATTACATTTCAATGAAATTCAAATTAGTAATTTGAAGCTCAATTAATATTTTCATTTCTTATGAGCAATAATTAAGGTTCTTTACTTTGGGGAGCAGAAAAATAAAAATAAGTGTAATCCAAGAATTTGCTAAATATTTTCTGTGGTAGATTTTAAGAACATGTTCTTGTTTAATTATCATAGATGGTTTTGTAACAGTTGAAATAACAAGCTCTTTTATAGGTATGTTTAGAATTCTTCAAATTTAAAAAATAAAAATTATGTTAATAATTTCTGTTGGCAATTTCAATTTTAACACTAATATATCAGACTGTAGATTTTTCTCTTTTCCTGTTCTTTTTACTTTCAAAAATCAATTCTGTAGACATATGCTACAACATGGATGAACCTTGAAAATATTATGTTAAGCGAAAGAAACTTGTCAAAAAGGAACATATATGATTCCCTTTATATGAAATATTCAGAATAGGCAAATTTATAGAGAAAGTAAATTTGTGATTGCCTATGACTGGGGGGATGGGGAAATTAGAGAATTATGGCTATGGGATAATAAAAATATTCTAAAATGGATATGGTTTTGTATGTGCAAATACTAAAAGCCATTGAATTATACACTTTAAATGTATGAATTGTATATCATGTTAATTATGTCTTAATAAACTCATTAAAAAATGGATTATGTAAAACCACATAATTCTTACTCAGGTTGGTATATCTGGGGAATAAACATGCATCACCGATAAATGTTCTGTTTAACTTAATTACTCTAAAATACAATAGTTTGAAAAAGAAAACTCAAACACTTAAACATTACCTACCCTGAATGGACTACAAGATGTGGGATGTTCATTATTTCACATATTCTGCTTCCCTGGAAAAAACCTTACCATGATATATAGTTCTTTGCTTTTTTTTTCTTCCAAGAATCTGCTTATGTTGTTTCCTAGAAGTAACCATTATGGACCACTGTGGCAAATTGAAAAAACCTTACTCTAACCAGCTACCTCTTAGGACTTTCCAACTTCTTTGTTGCTCTTGTCTGAAAGTTTAGTAAAATAGTGTAAGTCAAGTAAGGTTTTATAAAAGTGGTACCAGTTACGTGCTAATAAAAAGACTCCTCTCCCTTCAGTGGCAGTTATAGCTTCCAGCAAAGAAGAGAAGTTACTTCTCTTATTCTACCAACCCATTATCAGTGTTTTTTATTTGAAAACCACTGGCTATGTAATTAAAATAGCCTCCCATATCTTAAAATTTTTCTTAATAATGTATTTATTTTTACTTTAAAAACCTGATAGACACTATGAAATTTTTAAATGACTGCTTTTCTAGTTGGTTGGTTGCCAGGAAGCTCACTTATCAATTTGTTACCCACCTTTAACAACTGTGCAGACTTCATGCACACATTTTGAGGAAACTAACTTGGCTTCATCTTACTATTTGACTACAATTATTTTTCCTGCTAATTTCTTTATTTTATACCTTTAAAAAACTGCATTATATGTAGTTGCTTCAAATCCTTTCTAGAATAAAGTGGTATATAAATAATTTTAAAAACAATGTAATCCTCTTAAATGTGTATTAGACAATTCTACAATCACGTAGCATTTGATTATTTTCAAAAATTGGTAAAAAATAAAAGCAAATCATTATATTGAAAAACATACCAAATTAGAATAAGAGTGGCTAAGAGTACAATCTCTATGCAAGTAAGATGGCTTGCATTCAGTTCTGCCTCTTAGTAGCTACATGACAAGGGGCATGTTACATAACCTTGATGAAGCTTTGCTTCTGTAAGTTAACCTAAGTTGTTGTGAGGATTACGTGAGAACGTAGGTAAATTATTTAGCACAGTGCCTTAGCACAGTAAGCACTCAATAAATGTTAATTATTCCTATAATTTAACTCAGAGTCTTACAATTTAATGGGTTATCCTGGCAATTTATGTGATTAATATGAACATAACTGTGTCTCTGTCCCCTAGTACACTTTGAAGGCTGTCAGAATCAGTATCAGAAAGAATGCTCTTAGGATTTAATTTCTTATTTTTATTTTGAATTCATGTGCTATTTATTATACTGCAATAGTTGTGGAAGATTGAAGATTATTGAGGCACAATATTAGTTTGAAACATAATGAACTTAAGCATGAAAATTCAGCTTTTAAATCTTTACTTTTTTGGTCAATGTTTAAAGCCTAAAACTAGCATTATCAGCCACCAAAATGAGAAATAATTTGCTTTTCCTCTTTTGGTATATAAAATAGCTGCACTACTTAGTCAAAGATAAAAATGATATTAATAAGTAATTTATGATAGATGAAACTCAATTCCCTACACAGATAGCAGGATAACAAAGATATCATTGCAATAGTTCAGAGAAGAGGGAAATAAGATTACTAATAAGATCGGCAGTGTTAAAGCATGGTGAGATAACTGGAAGTTTTCAGACTTTTATGGGGGGGAGGGGGTGGTGCACAAAAGTCTATTTTCATAATAATAAGATATTACTTGTCTTTTTTACTCTCATTCTTTCTTGAGAGCTCAGTCAGGTTTTATAAAAGGTTATTGATACGTTATACCACAACAGATTGAGTGAAGAAGCAGATGAGACTACAGCTATCTTAATAGCCAAAAATTAATTTGCAAAAATGTAGTACAAAAACAAAGCAAACTACTCTTTTTTTGTTTTACAAAAATTACTTTTCACAAAACTTTACTTGTTAACAAGTAGTGAGCTTACTGTTTTTAAATGAATTAAATATAACTTTAAAATAGTCTCATACAATAAATATCGATAGGGCCCTCAAAACTAAAAGCTTTTTAGGGTTCTCAGTAAGTTTGAAGAATATTAAGAATATCAAGAATATTAAGAATATCAAGAATATCAAGAAGCTAAAGAATTGCACAACTAGATTTTTTAATTAAAAAAAAGAGAAAGAATATAACAAACCCATTCAAATATATCTGATTTCAAAATCATAAGATACTGACAAAATTGCTCTTCGAACCAAATGTTTGAAAAAGTAAAATAATAAAGATCAGCAAAATTCATCTTAAATTCATCTTTTCAGAATAATAATCTTATGTATAAAGAAATGTAAATAAAAAACTATGACTGCAAAAATAGGAAAAAAACAATAAAAAATTTTAAGAGATGACAGACAGATGTCTTTTAATGCTTCTTCTCTTTTAATTTTCTGCATAGTCTTAACTAAACCTTTATTATTTGTGTAAGTAGAAATGTTTTAAACATTAAATTGAGGTACGAAATAAACTGAGTTTAAATAGCTCCTATCTGAGCAAGGCTAGATCAAATCTTTTTGGACAATGTATAGCTGAAAGCCAAACATCTCTATCCTTTAGAAAACACTATTAATATGCTATTAATATTATATCCCTTTGAGGTTTCTCAGTAATATGGTACTCTAATGACCCTAAAAGGCTAGGGCTTTCAACTTGGCAAATTCTGACCCAATATTTAACATCATTGTATTATATAAAGCAAAATCCTCAGGTGTTAGAAAATAAAACTATTAGCTTATACAGTCTTCTGTTGATGAATGATTGTCATAAATGGAATATTCAAATTCAGCATCTCTAGACATTATGATATAATAGTGAATGATCATGGAATCCACAAATCTACATAGCTAAAATTGAACAACGAACAATAACAAAAGTTAATTAAGTTTTTGATTCATACTTACCTACTATACTCTTTTCTGGAGCTGGTGGCACAATATAACCGACATGTAAATACTTGCTTGCTAACTTGCTGTGCAAACCGAGAAAGTCACTAAATCTTCTTTTAACTGAAAATTCACTCTTACTGAACATGGAAAGAGAAGTCTAAAAGTGAAGAAGAGGTATTTCAAATTTTGAATACTAAGCAATTATTCAGAAGTTAATGTTATACATAATTGTGAACACACACACACACACACACACACACACACACACAGGTCTATTTTATAAAAGAATGCAGAACAGATAACTAACGTGGTATACCGATCTCTAACAAATGAAAGAAAATCTAAATCACAGTAATTTTTAAAGAAACTTAGGAGGACAAAAAAATGCTTGCTTTACCCTATCCTTGACTCATCTCATTGACTCTGAATTTACGCTAATGATTCTTAAATCTTAACCTCTGGCCCAGATCTCCTCTGAGCTTCAGTCCAACATATCAAAATGCTCAAGAGACGCCTCCACTTAAATCTTACTGCCACCTCAAATTCACCATCTTTTCCCCTACTGCATCGTTAAGTTCCATAAGAGAAAGGCACTGTGTGTGTTGCTTACTATCATGTATTAGTGCTTGGGAAACAGCATGACCCCAGAGTATTTAATAAATATCTGTTCAATGAATTAACAAATCTCACCCTGGCCATACAGCATTCCTCCACTTGTGTTGCCTTTTCTCCAGGATCATTCCAAGTACCACAAAGTTCTTCTACTTAGTAACTTAGGCAATCCCTCCTTTCTCACCTCTTATGTCCAAGGCCCATCGATTCTACCTCCTACCTAACTCAAGAAGCCATTTATTTTGTTCATCCCCAGAACCAGTGCCTTAATATAAAGCATTACTTCTCACTGCGGGGTTGCTGCAGACTCTCTCTCTCCCTTTTAAGATCTGAAGGCCTCCAATCCGTTTTAAGAATCGCAATAGCTTCTCAACTAGGAAGCCTGGCCTCCACGTTGACTCTCCTCATTTATACTGAGTCAGAAAGATTTTTAAACAAAAATCTAATAGTGCCACACTCTTGTTTGAACCTCTTCAATGATTCTCCATTATCCCCAGGAGACAGTTCAAACTCCTTAATGTGGCTGATCATAACATAGGGAGGCACAGTGCCAAAAAATTAAATCAAATGCCACTTCTTACAGATCCTAGAAAGCAAACTGCTTTCTTCACTTCCGGCTTTTACTCAAGCAAATCCCTTTACCTAGAAAACCATTCTTCTTCTTTCTTCCGCACCACCTCCCCCGATCACTCCTCCTAATTTTGTCTAGATTAGCTCCCTTCCTGCATACTCTCACAGAATACACGACTCTACCTACCAACCCACTCACAACTCACTGTAACAATTTACTTGCAATCTCTGCTGGATGGTCACCTTGGTAAAGACAGGGATCACTTACATCTTCCTCACACCACACTTAGTGAGGGCTCAATATTTTTTTAAAGAGCAAAAGGCTCACCTTTGTTGTTACTCTATATGCCATGTAAGCATTCATACCATCACCTGTAAGAAAAAAATCAAACAATACTATTAAAAATCATAAGCGTAACTCCACTCACACACAAAGTTAATTATGTGAGGTTATGTGTTGATTAACTTGATTGTGGTAATCATCTCATAATGTGTGCATATATTAAATCATCACATTGTACATCCTAAATATATACAATTTTATTTGTCAATTATATCTCAATAAAGCTAGAAAAAAATAAGAGAAAAGCCCCCACAAGCTTAATAACAACAAAGTTAATTATGAAAAAGAAGCAAGAACAAAATATAATAAATATCGACTCACCAACTTTCTCTGGATCTGATACACCAATTTCTATATCAAAAACATCTCCATTTGCTTCTTCTTCAATCTAGAAAAGACATGTTTTTGGTGTTAAAGATTCCAATTTATATCATTGTCATAACATTAATAACTACATTTTTTACCATCTATCTTTCACTAGGGTCACCGTCAAATCAATCAACTAAAAAAGCCATTCCGCACTCTATTTCTGAAAAACAATAAAAGCTTTTATTTTCCTAACTATGCAAACACACACACACACATACACACACACACACACACACACACACCAGGAAAAAGATCGTTTGGAGAAGTAATACAAAAATCTTGTGTTCTTACAACTCAGATGTAGAAAAAATGTTCCAGTCTTCTGTAGAAACGCTGGACTTTTTTTTTTGGTTCTAATATCAAATCTTCAGACTCAAATTATTAAAACAATTAGCTCCTTAATCATTTGTTATAGCATTTTTGAATGTTGTATCTCTACTCTTTAATAACCAGAAGGTAGCCATTACTTCTGCCAGTAGATTCCTACATACCTGCACAAATTATTATACTAATAAGCAACTTTAGAATCATGATTTCTCTGATTACCTAGTAAACACGTGTTCTTGAAGCCAATGAAAGTATTATAAAGCTTACTGAAAGAAAGCAGTAAGTACGAAAAATTATAATCCTCTGAGACTATAAAGAAGCATTTTTTAATGCCATTTTTTGAGAACCAATCCTAAAAGCAGCTCAGCAGGAAAGTTTTGTTATTCTCAAGAAGCACAGAAATTGTTAAATATTGCTAATTTTTAAAAGCTATATTAACAATCTAAGACTGCCTAAAAGAAAAGTGAGTTTTCTTCTTAACCACAATCTTTTTATTTCAAGGTTACCCTCTTGTATAGATTTTTTAAAAAGTAAGCCTTACTTGAAATATAACATATATGAAGTATATAGATCCTAAGTTTACAGCTCGATAATTTTCACAGAGAATATACCTTTGCAACCAGAACCTAGATCAAGAAACAAACACCACCATTAAACCCCAGAAGGCCCTCTTATGCTTTCTCTCCAGTCAGATCCCATCCTCCACTCTGCCAACATTTATTACATGCTTTCATCAAATAAAATTACTCAAAATATCACTTTGTTGTGACTAAATATTCAAAGTACTTCCATACGTTATCTTATTTGACCAACCCAGGACCCTGAGAGCCCACATCATCATAAGATCACAAATGACAAACTCTTTGACTTAAGGAAAGTGATTTGCCCAAGTCACCAGTTTAAAAAGTGATGGAGATAAAATTAGAAGCCAAATCGCCTGGCTTCTTGAGGCCAATGTGCTTTTTCCAAAATGTCTAAAAGGTTTTGATTAGAAATCACTAACAGGAAAGTGATGTTGGGTGGGAACAAAAACGTATTATTTGCATATTAATTTAGAATACAAACATTTTTCCATACCTCCTCCCTAGATCTATCAAAGATCACAGGAGCAGACATACTCTTTGATTCAATTCTGGGAGCAATGAGTGTAGTGGGGGTCACAGGTGTGACTGCAGGAGAAGGCTCTGAGGAGAGGATAGGTTCCCTTTCTGGACTGTCCAGAGAAACTTCTTCTGTGGCTTCTAGATACAAATTAAACAAGTTAGTTAAGGACACTGGGAACAAACCCCCAATAGTCTATATATGAATTATGAAAAATATTTTATACTACCCACAAGTAAATATCAAAATATTACTTAAAAAAAGTTATAATTTTATAAATCCTTCCTTAGTTGTTTATCAAAACTTTAAAACCAACAGTGACTTTGTGGATTTTAGGAAGAATTCCTGTAAGTCAGCTTTATTATCTATACTAGTGGTAGGGATAAAGCTAGGAGGAAAGCAATAATGTGGATAATTCCACATTCATTTGTGTTTGGATTTGTAATATACCTTGTACTTGTGTTAACTTACCTTCCAAAATCTTTTATTCAAGCTAACATTATGATTATTGTATACATATGAACACAAGTTTCATGACAGAAGGCTGCCCAGAAATATCCCAACTGGGATTAAAGATTTGTTATGGAAAATTCATGAAGTTAGTAATCTAAAGCAATTTACTGCTAAAGATTACTGGATATTAGTTGAATACAGAGATATGACACAAAGCAAATTAAATGTTTAGGTTTTAATTTTAAATGCTCATTCACTTGAAAAACCTAAAATTAAATATATTTAAAACCAAATCAAATCAATAAATTGAGTGTCTACAAGCTATATAAGATTGTGCTAAATGCAATGTAGAAACACAAAGAAATGTAAAATATCATACCTGCCCTCAGGAAGTTTATAATCTAGTTGGGAAAACAAGACATAAGCATGTGGAATGTTAAATAATAATAAAAGACAAATAACAGCAAAGAGAATAGTAAAAAGAATGTTAGAAAACATTTAATTGCTGTATGAACTACAGAACAAATACTACAATTTGAGTTGAGATGGGAGACAAAATCAGGAATAGTTCACAAAACTGATCAGAGAAAATTTGGATGGGTAGAAAAACAATGGGGGAAGAATTTCATGAAAGTAAAATAATCACACAAGCAAAAAGCAAAACCAGAAAAACGAAAATGACTATCAGTGGCCTTAACGAAACCACAGCTCTGCTGGTTTATAGAATTGATATCAGGATAAGGCAGGCAGGACTGGAAGGCACATAGGATCAGACCACTGGTTTCTAGCCTGAGGTTCTCAGATTCTTAGAAGTTTGGGAAGGTAATAATGGTAGTCAGTGAGCCATTTTAATTTTAACACCTCAAAAAGCACAGCAATAATAACATATTAAATATAAACATCTTAACATTTATTTATCAATCTACTCTCACTCGTTATCTCTTATTGATCCTTATGAGATCCTTACTCAGCACAGCTCTTTATTTTTTTACATGAAAAATAAAAATAATTAATAACCAAAATCTTTCCAATTATGGTAACCAGAGGAAGGAAAATAGTCTAGAGACATTGAACAGACTACAGATGACCCTAAGATAGCAAATTAAAATCTTACATGCAACTTCAGACAGTTAAGATTGCTAGTATTTATTCTTGTTTATAAATTAAAATGTATTGGGGTGACAGTATTGACTTTTTTAAATAAATGAAACCAATGAGCAATAAATATAAGAAAGCAGTATATCAAAATCAGGAGGTGTGAGATCATTAACCTACAAACAAGCAAAACAACAAGCAGCAAACAAAACAGCTCACAGTGGCCCATGCGTGGATCGAACTGGCAACCTTGGTGCTACCAGCCACACTCTAACCAACTAAGCTAACTGGCCACCGCACATTGTAACTTTATTGAGAGATCAGTATAAAGTTATTTTAACGTTTCAATCATTTTATTTCACTTGATTGACCAGGTTTTGTGTTCTTTGTACAGACTCAAAGAACTCCTTTGTAGGAGGCCTCAAAATAAGAAAAGCTAAATATGATCTAAGTAACTAATATAGAGGGGGAAATGAAAAGAAATGCCTAGAAACTTAGGTTCGGCACACTAATGCAGTCTGCCTTAAGTTCTTTTCATAACTTCTTTTAGCATAAGTAAACTAACATACTATAAGTTCACAAAGTTTACTGTAAACCAGACCTAAAGGTTCCAGAAGATGCCCCATGGGTACTAAGTATAATGACAAACTTTTCCTTTGAAGAGATACTTTGAGGACAGCACAAGCTGATTATGATAATGCCAGCTAAGGAATATTTCACTCATATAATTTTTAAACAAAGGAATACTCACTAAACTTACAGTTGGTATTATATGCTGAAAAGCTAAGTGAAATAAGCTAAGTATGCTGGCAGAAACACGTTCCAAAAGGCTAGGACAATTTCAATATTGGCAATTTGCTCACCCTCACTCACTGCTCTAGAACCGTAACCTAAAATGTATTTAGTGAAGTCTGGTGCAGGATGTAACAAACGGTGGAGAGGGCTCTGTAATAAACATATTTGGTGAACACTCTCTAAGCTAATAATAGTAACGTCACACGTGAACTTTTTCTGGTACCACTTCTGACATACTAGTACTTGAAATGCTACCCTAAACACATTAGCATACATACCGATACAATCTAATTCCCTTTTGGTTTTAAAATCAAAGCAGCTAGATCACTAGAGCAATAACTATATTCTTGAGCATTTGAGATTGTGCTTCCTGGCGCCTCATCAGTTTGACTCAAACTCTTACAAAAATTCAAAAAAACCCTATATTCTCTCCTTTGATATAGGAGAAATAAAGTACATGTCCTTATTACTGAACAATAGTTTTCACATCCTGGTAACAATGCTACTCTCCAATATGATTTCCTAGAACCATACTCCTCCATAGGAGGAACAATATACCTGCTTAAAGGAATTATAAATAAAATGCAAGTGTAATATTAATTCATTCATATAAAAATGATCACATCAGGCTTAGAATAACTAATGATGCCATTATGAAATGCAGCTGAGTTTAAGATAAGAGATAAAGCACAAAAAAGTGTTTGTAAATAACAAAGGAAACATATGACTATGTTTAGTGTTTCGTCCCTGTTTCTCTCTTTTCTTTTAAAACAAACACTGACATTGACCATATTTGAATCACAATATTTAGTACAGACTGCTAGGCAGACTAAAACAAGAAAAAGATTTTTCTCATCATCTAAGTGTGCAAATATCACTGTTTAGTCCTCACTTGGCAAACTGCATACTGTAAAAAAATCCAAAATCCTCTCCGCTTACACACATACACACACACACACAATTCCGTTGTTAGAGTTTCCGCATACTTCATCTATATAGCATTCTGTGACTTCAAGATGAAAGAGTCTTTAATAAAATGGGTAATCCAAAACTTCTACATATAACCCTATATTATGAGAAGAATATACACAATCTTAGATTAATACCTACTTAGCAGAGAAAGGAGTCCTCTTTTAGATTAAAACATAAATGCCATGAAAAAAATTTGAGAACTACCTGGAAAAAGCCCATGAAAGGAAACAAAAAAGAATATTACTACTTTGGTTAACTATGATTTTTATTTTAAGTTGTTAGGGGGGGAATATGATTGGTATTTGGTATCATATTTTAAATTTTCTGACATGATAAAATACATGAATTCATCTGCAATAAAAACTTTTCATGGAACTAATCAGGCAGGAAATTACATGGACCTTTGTGATAGAAGGTTGTATTTTAAACATAATTGTACAAAAAATTCAGAATGGTTTGAAAATTCACAAACTATAAAGGCTGAGGACATATTAGTAAATTTCAATTCAATGAAAGCCAGTTCAGGTAAATTAAACTGTTGTACAAAGAGTTACTATTTTGATCGTGTCATTAATTCTAAGGAAGATTTAGCTTTTTAATAAACATTAAATTGTACCTAAATTTTAATCTTCAAGAAGAAAACTGTTTATGAAGAGAGGTCAATTTTTTTAAAGGTAGGATGGACTATACACGAAACCCTGACCTCATATGAAAAATAAATTCCTCAAGCATCAATTTACCTAAAAGTAAATCAAAATGAAACATGTGGTAAATACTGAAGTATTAAAATAAACAGATTTCAACTAAATATAGATTGTAAATTTAGTGATTTTTAAATTCAGGGTTTAATTTTGCTTTGTGACAACTTGTAATAAAGAGTACAATCACTGCTATTTCTCAAAGTATGAATGCCACAACCATTATTAGTCTTTTAAGTCTAAGTACTGATCAAACAATCAAATTATGTGATTTATTTTCAAATGCTTAAAACCAGTAAAGATCACATTTTTGCTTCTCTCAACAGCCCATTATTTTTCACAATGTTATCTAATTGGAAATTTTTTACCCTTCTAAGTTCTTAATAAGAAGAGCTACCACTAACACTTTACATAAAATTTCAGTTTTGCTTTACAGTTTGTAGCAGGATATATACTACAATTGGCCATAATTAAAAAAAATATAGTTACAATTACCTGCAAAAAGATCTTCTCTGTCGTCATCTAGCACAACTTCTGCAGGTTTTGGACCATTGGAGTTTGTACTAACATCTTCAGTTAGAAGACTAGTTGGTTCTGGAGATGATGGACTTGACTGTAAAAAAAACAAACAAACAGTAATAAACGGATTGGCACATTTATCTATTATAATCACGTCTCTATACGTTACAGAAACAGAACATTCTCTTGCTATGCAGGAAAGAAAGAACAAGAACAGTTATTTATAATTCTTCCTCTGAGGGTAAGAATGAACCAAAAACACACTTTTACTCATCTCCCTTAACAAAAAGTCACTTAAGAGTGAAATAAGAAAACCTTTTCTAATCACCCCTTTTGAGATACTAATTTGTCACATTGTGTTATGATTGACAAAAACAAAATTTAATGCTTTAATCATGTATAAGATTATTATATAGTCAAAACCAAAATATACTGCACGTGTAAGAAGTTCAAAGTACTGCTTTACCACAGGAGGAAGGTTTAATACTAGTTGAATTAAGACTACGATTATTCTAAAATTTCTATAGTTTCAAACTATAACTATGCCCTCTCCTCATTTACATTTTAACTAGGCTGTGGGACTATTTTTGTACTTCTTAACCTTAAAGTAAAATGACTAACATCATGAAATCTAGACTGTAAAGCTTTTAGCTTTATTATAGTTTTCTTATAGTAAACCAATACTTTAAAAAAAAATAACGTATAAAAAGGAGATTGTGTATGTCAAAAGTGCACAGCTAGATATTTTCACAAACCCAACATCCCTGTGTAACAAGCACCTAGATCAAGAAAGAGAATATTATGAACCCCAGAAGCTTCCCTTCTTTACCCTTTCCCCACCTGGCTTCTGCCAGCATCGATTCGTTTTTCCTGTTCTTCTCTCTTCATAAAGAGGACTCAAACAGAACACAGTTTGGCAGTTTCGTTTTTTTCTTTTTAACAGGACTTTATTGGGGAACAGTGTATATTTCCAGGATTTTTTCCAACTCAAGTTGTTGTCCTTTCAATCGTAGTTGTGGAGGACGCAGTTCAGCTCTAGGTCCAGCTGCCGTTGCTAGTTGCAGGGGTCGCAACCCACCACCCCTTGCGGGAGTCGAACTGGCAACCTTGTGGTTGAGAGCCCACTGGCCCATGTGGGAATCAAACTGGCAGCCTTAGGCGTTAGGAGCACGGAGCTCCAACCGCCTGAGCCACCAGGCCGGCCCAGTTTGGCAGTTTCTTACCAAACTAAACACTCTCTTATCAGACAGTCCAGCAATCACGCTCTTTAGTATTTATGCGAAGGAGTTGAAAAGTTGTATCTATACAAAAACCTGCACACAATGCTCATAGCAGCTTTATTCATAACTGCCAAAACTTGGAAGCAGCCAAGGTGTCCTTCAGTAGGTGACTGGATAAACTGTGGTACATCCAGACAATGGAATATTATTCAGCACTAAAAGGAAATGAGTTATCTAGCCATGAAAAGGCAGAGAGGAAACTTAAATGTATATTACTAAGTGAAAAAAGTCAGCCAGAAAAGGCTACACATAGTGTGATTCCAACTATATGACACTCTGGAAACGACAAAGACCCTGGGTTCGGGGAGAAAAGGATCAACAGAGTACAGAGAACTTTTAGGGCAGTGAAACTACTCTGTATCATACATTAATGGTGGGTACATGTCAATACATTTGTCCAAACCCACAGAATGTACAACACCAAGAGTGAACCCTAATGTAAACTGTGGACTTTGGGTGATAATGACGTGTCACTGCAGTTTCAATTGTAACAAATGCACGCCTCTGGTGAGGGATGCTAGCATGATGAAGATAATTTGTGTGTGTGTGGGCAGGATATGGGAATTCTCTGTACCTTCCCCTCAAGTTCTTAAGGCAAATTTCTAGTCACAAAAGCTTCACCAAACTTCTAAACAAAGACTCAAAATACTTCTAGTATTAAACACTGAAATAAATGTAAACTATACACATACATTTAAGAAAGATTAATAAAAACATTTAAGATAATGATTTTCCAATCCACTTATTCCAGTACAGGATTATGGGTGGCCTAAACCTGTCCCAGGAGCTCAGGGATCAAGGCAGGAACAGACTCTGGGACCAATTCTTGAGGAGCCCTTCCATCACAAGGCGAACTCTCACACTCACCGTCACACTCACTCACTCATTCACTCAGACTGGGACAACTCAGACATGCCAATTAACCTAACATGTACCTCTTTGGGATGTGGGAGAAAACCCAGGCAGACATGGGGAGAACATGGAAACTCCAACACAGTGGCCCCAGCTGGGAATTGCCTTTTTCCCCTTCTCATTAACATCATAACAAAATGATGTGGAATGAAACATTATCCGAGGATCTGCTATACTTTTTCCCTCTTAAATTCTTTGAAATAGATATGACTATTCAAAGTAAAAATTGTAACAGTACATAGCTGTAATTCATAGACTACTTACAATCTATAACGTCTTATCATAATTGAACATGCACAGTATGTTAACATCTTAGGTAGTCACAGTTCCCTGACACTAGAATCAGTGGGAAAAAAACTAACGTGTTTATATGAGAAGAAGGATCCTTTTGTCTCATAGTTCAGAGCCCAAGAGTGAAGGGCAGGCTGGGGATGGTGCGGACGGGGGCTCCTCTAGCAGTGGCTGTGGAAGCAGCACTCAGCCCACAGTGGGGAGGCGATGAGGCACACACATCCTTCGGGGGCCCATCCCCCAGCAGCCTGGAGTAAGTGCCCTGCCTCACTGCTCGGCCAGAGCACGGCCATGGAGTAGTCACTTACTGCAGGCTGACAGGACTCTGCCCCTTTCAGTTCACAAGTGACTACAAGAAGAGCTGTTCTCCACTGGGTACTAAGCAGTATGGAGAAGTGGCCACTGAACGAGGAAGTGATGGTAGAAGGGAACACTGCTGGCTTCTCTGCCTGGAGCACAGGCTCCAGATGACCAGGACTATATGGTTGTCCAAGATAAAATGTAATTGAGGAGACAGCAGTATTTTTAATAAATGTATATTCTTTTTTCTTTTTTTTTTTTACTTTAAAGTTTACTGGAACAACAACTGTTAGTCAAGTTACATAGATTTCAGCTGTACAATTCTGTAATACATTATCTGTATCTCGTGTGTATTCTTTTCTTACCCTACATCATCACCTAGTAGTGTGTTAGAGATTATTTATTAGGTTGATGCAAAAGTAATTGCGGTTTTTGCAATTATTTTTAACCTTTTAAACCACAATTACTTTTGCACCAGCCTAATATATAAAAAGTTCCAAGGCTGTTGCTAATATCTCTCTTCAATTAAATAGTAGTGCTTTAGATTCCAACCAAGATTAAAGAAGCCCTCTAGAGCCTCTTCTCTCTTGCACTGATTAACACTGAAGTTCCAGACAAAACATAAAATACAATGATCTAAAAGTAAATAATAGCAAGCAGATTAGGGATGAAGCCAAAAATGTGAAAAATTATCCATACAAGGGTTAATTTTACGATTTTTTTTCTTTTCTCTCCTCGCTTTTTCTGAGGAAGGCGCCAATTGCAGAACTGCACTAGGTGTGTGCAGCAATGTCGCCAAGAAAACCTGTCTTTCTGGACATAACACCAGGGCCCTTACAACCTACAGAGTGTAAATGGAGCATTCTTTTTGCTCTTCCCCACTATTTTCTTCCCTGGCCCTGTTCTGAGTCCAGACCTATTTGCTAACTGCATGATCACAGCAGTGATGAGAGCACTAGCATTTAAAACCACAAGAGAAAATATATAAAGCAATTATTGATGGACATAAAGGGAGAAATCCACAGTAATACAATATTAGGATATTTTAATACCATATTCACATCAATGGATAGGTCATCCAGACAGAAAATTAATAAGGAAACAATGACCTTAAAAGTCACATTAGACAAGATCGACTTAATAGACATTTAAAGAACAGTTCATCCAAAAATTGTAGACTACACATTTTTTTCAGGTGTACATGGAACAAAACAAGCTTTAATAAATTCAAGAAGGCTGAAATCATCAAGCATCTTTTCTGACCCCAATGGCATGAAACTAGAAATCAACTACAGGAAGAAAACCAGAAAAAAAAAAAAGTGGGAACTAAACAACATGCTACTAAATAAGCAATGGATCAAAGGGGAAACCAAACAAGAAACCAAAACCTATCTTGAAACAAATGAAAATGAAAACACAGCTTTTCAAAATTTATAGGATGCAGCAAAAGCAGTTCTAAAAGGGAAATTCATAGTTATACAAGCCTACTTCAAAAAACAATATCCAAAATAAACAATCTAATGCTATACCTAAAGGAACTAGAAAAAGAACAAACAAAACCCAAAGTAAACGGAAGGAAGGAAATAGTTATGCTCAGAGGAGAAATAAATGAAATATAAATTTAGAAAATAAGAAAGATCAAAACTAAGAGCTGGTTCTTTGAAAAGATAAACAAGCCTTTAGCCAAACTCATCAAAAAAGAGTGTCCAAATAAAATCATAAATGAAAGAAGAAAATTTACAACGAACACCACAGAAATATAAAGAATTAAAGAATACTATGAACAATTATATGTCAACAAATTTGACAATCTAAAAGATACGGATACATTTCTAGAAGTATGTAAGTTTCCAACACTAAATAAACCAGGAAGAAATACAAAATGTAAACAGACCAATTAATAGCAATGACAGTGGAGTAGTAACCAAAAAACTCCCAGCAAATCGCAAATAAAAGTCAAGGACCAGATGGTTTCACAGGTGAATTCTACCAAACATTCAAAGAATACACACCTATTCATCTTAAACTATTTCAAAAATTGAAGAGGAAGGAAAATTACTTCCAAAAAGTTTTTCCATGAAGCTAGCATAACCCTGATACCAAAACCAGATAAAACATCACACAAAAAGAAAATTACAGGCCAATATCCCTGATGAACATAGATGCAAAAATTCTCAACAAAATATTAGCAAACTGGATTCAACAACACACTAAAAGGAGTATACACTATAACGAAGTGGGATTCATCTCAGGGATCCAAGAAAGGTCCAACATCTGTAAATCAATTAATGCAAGACATCACATAATAAAGAAAAAAAAGGATATGATCATCTCAATAGATGCAGAAAAAGCATTTGACAAAATTTTGCATCTTATGATAAAAACTCTCAACAAAATGAGTATAGAAGGAACATATCTCAACATAATTTCCATATATGACAAACCCACAACTAATAAAATAACATACTCAATGGTGAAAAACTGAAAGCATTTCCTCTAAGATCAGGAATAAGACAAGGGTGCTCAGTATTACCACTTCTATTCAACACAGTATTGGAAATCAGACAACACAAAGAAATAAAAGGCATCCAAATTGGAAAAAAGTGAAACTCTCATTATTTGCAGATAACATGATACCATATATAGAAAACCCAAGTCTCCAACAAAAAACTATTAGAATAAATGACTTCCGTGAAGTTTCAGGATATAGAATCAATATATAGAAACTGTAGTGTTTCTATACATTAATAATGATTAGAAGAAATTAAGAAAACAATTCCATTCACAATTGCATCAAAGAGTGTAAATGCCTAGGAATAAATTTCACCAGAGGTGAAAGACCTGTACTCTGGAAACTGTTAAGACACTGAAGATGGAAACTGAACAAGATACAAATTAGTGGAAGATATACCTTGCTCACGGATTGGAAGGATTAATATTGTTAAAATGCCCTTAATTCCTAAAGCAATATACAGATTCAATGCAATCCTTATTAAAACACCAATGACATTCTTCTCAGAATTAAAAATAACCCTAAAATTTATATGGAACCACAAAAGACACCAAACAGCCACAGAAATCTTGAGAAAGAACGAAGTAGGAAGTGTTGCGCTCCTTGACATC